>NW_021604786.1:2245492-2298499 GCF_004785775.1 Grammomys surdaster
TTCCTTTTTTTTTTTTGGTTTTTCGAGACAGGGTTTCTCTGTGCAGCCCTGGCTGTCCTGGAACTCACTCTGTAGACCAGGCTGGCCTCGAACTCAGAAATCCGCCTGCCTCTGCCTCCCAAGGATTACTGGCTCAGATTTCTTAATATTTTAAGGATTTAGTAAAGTTTTTTTTTGACATCAGTAAACTAGGGGCTGAATCCAAACGACCACACTAACTTCTCTCTTGCTACTCTCACGCGCAGTGCTGCTCTGTCACTGGCACATCTCAGCACCCTGCACACATCTACCCACAGAAAACTTGCTGTCACGCCACAAAAGCCCCTTCTTACATTTTACCTTGAAAGCACAGATCTGGATGTGAGGAGAAAAAGAAGAAAAGAAATAGTTCTCCCAGTTCCTAAGGAAAACAATCCTGTCCAAATTCTCAATGAAACTATGACTCATGTTAGCTCTTAAGGCTGGAGGAGAGGGATGAGTGGGTACGGTGCGGAGAAGCATCAGGAGGAAGTTAGCATCCCCAGAACCCACGGAAAGCTGGACAAATCAAGTGATGTACAGTCCAAGCCTCCTACAGAGACACAGGAGGCAGAGGTATGAGCCTGCAGATCATACAGGCCGAGCATACAGGCTGGCCATGTGGCCTCTGCAGCAGCCAATAGGAGATCCTGTCCCAAACAAGGTAAAAGTGAGAGCCAACACCCAAGGCTGTCCTCTGACCGCTACATGTGTGCCATTGCTCATACATGTGCATACATGCGACGTATAGGTACACATACACACACATAGTAAAGTTAGGGAAGTGCACATTTCCTCTAACCCAGCTGGGTGAGAGGTACCAGCATGAGAGGGGTCCTGTGCACTAATGTTCCTCTTCCCTGTCCCACCCAGACTGGCACATTTTGAAATGACTACAGAGGTTGGTGTTGAACCTAATGAGAACAGCTCAGGCCTTAGGAACTTTCAAGGCTCTCAGACTGCAGAGGATGAAGGACAAAGAGGTAGACGTTATCTTTCCGTCAAGGCAGGTCAGCACTGTAGCCAAGGGGACGGCAGCCCAGAAGAGCACTATATAAGCAGCCTAGGGGCCTGAACCTGAAAGCAGGCTGCCCAGGCACCTTGACAACAGGCCAGGTCACATCAACCCCACAGGCATCAGTAGCAAAAGGACAAGTGGACACAGCCTAGCGTCTGTGTTTGAAGAGGCAGCCACAGGACGGAGAACCTGGGAAAGGACGGTTCCACCCTCACTGCAGTGTTGAAGAGCTTTGATGGCCAGGCTTACACCCCAAGTGTTAGAAAGATGAAGGACCTTAACACAGAGATCCCAGCATCCTGGAGACTCCATCATTAACTTGGAGATGAGACATTGGAGTCACTGAAGTAAGGCTGGATGTGAGTGTGCTGTCAGTGGGAGGCCCAGCACACACCTCAAAGGAAGGCTATTCTCTTTGTGTCGAATAGACCGGGCCCTACAAATCCAAACATAGATGTTTTCTCCTTCCATACAGTGAACCCCTGCTAAACATGGGTGTAGCTTTTCCCGTCCTTTCCCACTGCCCTGGACACTGAGGACCCAGCCCACCCTGCGCTATAACAGACAGAGCCACTTCGTCAACAAGTAGGGCCCAAACATTTTACTTGTGTTTAGCTCAACTGGTCACATGTGTGCTTCTTCTAGTTACTGGTTCCTATGTCTCTGACTGGAATTACATCACCGCTAGATCACCAGCCTCCAACACGAAAATGAGTTAAGATCTTCTGAGGCTTGAGGTGTTTCCTTTCCATTCCCTGGTTTCTTTCTGTTATACTTGCACACACTCTGGTGTTTTGATACAGCATCTTACTAGGCTGGCCTGGAACACGCAGCCCTCCCCACTTCAGCTTTCCAAGTGCTGAGATTACAGGGGTGAAATACCATGCAGCTGAGATTCTTACTTATATATCTTCCCTTCTAAGTTGCAATCACTAAACATCAAAACCTGCTTTAGGGATGTAGAGGTCCAGGCCTCTGAGGATGGTCTGTTATCTCAGCACCCAGGAGGCTGAGACAGGAGTACTTTGGAGTGAAGACAAATCTGGGCAACATGGTTATCAGGCCAGTCTGGGGTACACAGCAAGAGCTTGTCCCAGCACACACCCCAAAGAAAAGGAACACATGTGTACTCAGGAGAGAACTAGAGCTGGGTGTGGAGGGGCTTAACAGACGCTTTGGGAAGAGAGAAATAAGAAAGTGGGACACAGCCTGTGCGGCAGACTGTTACAAACTGACAGCTGTCACGTCTATGAGCCTGAACATCGATTCACTCTGGAGACCATGGCTAGCAGATTCTTTCAGTGATTTCAGTAGACTAAAGCTCAAGTCAAAATAGGTCAGTCTTGAGACTCAGTTATGTAACGAGCAAAGGCATTTCACTACAGGACAGTCTCCTGAGGTAACTCCAGACCAGTAACAAAAGATGTCTTCTCAGTCCGGCCCCTCTGTGTCCAGAGTGGAGCAGTGTTTTTTCATGTGTGGGATGCAACCATCAATGAACTGTGGACTGAATGGAAAGAGGAAGAGACTCCTGTATATAGGAAGTACTGACATGGGCTGGTCCCCAGCTGAGACAACCTGAGGTCTGTCATGGTGTAATCCAACTCCAGTGCTAACCACAGACCTCAGAAGTTCCCATCACACAAGAACCCAACTCCCAATCACAGCCATTGAAAAGGGCAAACGTCTGACGGACAAGCAGCTTGTGACTATTCTGTCTGGATTTTCAGCACAGGCACAACACGTGAAAAGTGAGAGTGATCCTTTCGTTGGGCTAGGGGCATGCGCAGAAACATTCCTGAGCTCCATTCTGGTCCCAGCATGGCTCAGCTGCACACCCCTGACTTTTGTAACACATTTCTAGATCCTCATAATAAAATGGCCTTCTTGTTTAACTAAATGTGTTTGTTTGTACAACTTATACTCACAAAATGATAGCACTTAGAGCGATTTTTCCCAGCACAGAAAACTACGTTCAAATGTCAGCTCCACTGTATGTTAGCCTGTGCCATCCTAGCATGCCCTATACCTCAGTGGCATATGCAAATCGGAGCAGAGCTTCTCAGCCTTCCTAATGCTGAGACCCTTTAACGCAGTTCCTCACGTTGTGCCGACCCCAACCATAAGATTATTTTCATTACTGCTTCATAGCTGTAATTTTGCCACTGTTATGAATCATAATGTAAATATCTGTGTTTTCTGATGGTCTTAGGCGAAGACCCCTGTGAAAGGGTCATCTGAGCTCCCCAAAGGGATGGCGACCCACAGGTTGAGGACCGCCAAATCAGGGGCCCACCATGAAACAGGCATCGTGGCCCACAGGGCTCAGGCTGTGTCAGTACAGCTCTAAGACCCCCCTCACACGACAAGGCACTGCTCTGAGGCACACAGGCAACAGCATGAGCACCTCGAACATCCAGAGCTGCTCATGAAGAACAGAAGTGATATTTTTCTGGGGTCACATGATGCTCACTGAGCATGGGGACTGGCCTGAATGAATACACTAGCTATTAAACATTAAAACCCGTGCTAGGCCACCATGCGTGCGAGCTGAACTCCAACATCCAGAATAAAGACAAATGCGGGCCTGGAGCAAGCCCGGCCCCTTCCCAGTGAGACAAATCCATCGGAACAACCACAAAATTAAAGGGCACGATCACAGCTCAGCCAGGCACTTGATAATGGAGACCTTCCACCACGTAGCTAATCCGATGACTTGGCCCACAGTTAAACATTAACAAGAACATCTATTTATTACACATTGATTTTTATCTCGAGCTGAAAAGAGCTAAGACAGCGAAATGCAATCTGATCGGCCGGCTCCAGCGGGCCGCGTAGGTGCTTGACCGTGGCGCTGAATTTCCCAAGTCTCCCCTCTTCCCACACAGACACTGTTCACACTGCTGCCAGCTACACAAGTATCTCCCTATTTTGCTTCTGCTACAGAAAGCCTTATGGATTGGTTTCTATCATAGACAGAAAAAATACTGCAAGAGATGTTCCAACTGCTTTTCTGACGCTGGGTTTTTGTTTGTTTGTTTTGGGGGGGGTTGGTTTTTTTGTTTTGCTTTTTTTTTTTTTATCTGCTACATCCATAGCAAAGAGATAATAGCAAAAAAGAAAATGTCCAGGTGTGGTGGCATATGCCTTTGATCCCAGCACACTGGAGGCAGAGGCAGGTGGGTCTCTGTGAGCCCCAGGCCACTAAGTCTGCATGATGAGTTGTAGGGCAGCCTGAGTTATAGAGAGGCCCTGTCGCAAAGAAAAAGACAAGCGCTGGTTACACATACACATTGTGTATGCCTGTGGATATCTAAGTCATACCTATCTTCCCAAGTTCTCCAAAGAATCTTCTCAAAACACATCTTCGTTGTAAAAGTTTCCTTTTATTTTCTGTGCATGACTGTTTCGTCTGCATGTATGTATCTGCACCATGTCTGTACAGATGCCTGCAAAGCCAGGAGAGGGTATCGGATCCCCTGGAGTTACAGGTGGTTAGGGGCTATCCTGTGGGTACTGGGAACTGAACCCAAGAACTCTGTAAGAGAAGCCAGTGCTCTTACCCTGAGCCATCTCTCCGGTCCCTTCTAAGAACGTTGTTCAGCTGAGTATTTCATTTCTACTCACACACTGGCCTCAGGACTGGCTGTTCTGCATTAAGCAGCCACAGTCAGCACAGCTCACTGGGGCCCGGAGAGAGCGCCAAGCTGCTTTCTCTGGTTCTTCACGGCAGTCCTGACAGGTGCCACTCCCGGCAAAGGAGGAAGGTAAGATGCTACAATACAGAGTGTGTCTACAAGCATATGTTAGACAGACTTCAGACAAGAAGGACCTATGGACATGGCAGCATGTGCCCTTCCTCCAGCCTTGAGCAGGCCTTGTTTACCACAAGAGACCAGATAATAGGACCCAGGTGGAACTAACCACCTTGGCTACACCTAGGTGGAGTCACCCACCTTGGCTGCACGTAGATCCTGCTACAGGAACTTGAAAGAAGAACTGCCCCTGGGCTTGCCTTGAGACATCTCCGCCGTGACCCGTGACCAAGAACGGATTATCCCACCCATCTCGCCTGGCTGAAACTAGGAAGGGTTCGGTTGGGGTCTTTCCCTTTAAATTGAAAGCTTAACATTAAACCATCGAGCCTTGATCAGAGAACTTTGTCTTGGCTTCATCTTTTCTCCCTCTCCGTCCCCCTTTCGTTCCCAGCCCTCTTTCCAGGTGAACCCGTTCGACTCGTGGCCGCAGGCGGCTACAGCAGCATATGCCTTCAATGCCAGCATCCGGGCAGCAGAGGCAAGCCGACCAGGGGGGATACACATTGAGACCTTAGTTTCTAGAAAATAAAAAGGACTCAAGTGTAGTTACAACAGTCTGTGGGGTAATTACTCAGAATGCTATTTTCAGTCATAAATATCTGCATGTATTTGGGGCTAAGACCTTTAAGCCAGGGAGCAAGACAAACAGAAAAAAAGGTAAGTGGATGAACCCAACATTGCTAATCCAAAAATCTACAACCCAATATGGGTCACAATCTGAAAGTTTATGGGCACCAATGTGATACCACAGTGGAAGATGTCACTCTGGCCTCATAGGTTAGATTATAGCACACCACAAATACCAAAAAGCTGCCTTCAGTTTTCACAAAAGTAAGTCCCTAGTCTGGATCTGAGTCTTATCACCATGACACCTCTGTATATGTGAATATTCGCAGACTGGAAACACACCTGTCTAGTCCTGAGGTCTTCAGGTAAGCAGCACTCTCCTGAAGTCCACAGAGCCTCAGCCAACTTACTTTTTCTGATCTTGTGAAGTACAGGTGGCTCGTAACTACCCCAAGCAGCCCTGGACTGACCACTATTCAGCAATTCCCACAGAGAAAAGCCAAGATGGCTGCAGTAGTGGCATCTGACAGACTAAGTTAGGGACCAAAGGTCAGACAGTGTAACAGTGTGGTTCGAGACCCATATCAACGAAGCCTGCAGCCTTGATTAAGTGACCTCATCACCAGACTCCAAGACATGCTCTCGTTTCTCCACTATGGTACTTCCCAGGGGTCCCCAAAATACTGAAAACAGAGCTTGTGGGTTGGGAGTAAGGCAGGAGATTGAAGCTACACAGGGGAGGTTTCTGCTTGTGTTCTTAATGGTTTATTCTTTACATAAGCAATGGCCATTTGTAAATGAGTATGGTACTAAGCTGTGCTCACACAAGTGTAACAGATTTATCAGTTGACGTGTAACACATCATTTAAGGAAACAGCAACAGGGAAGATACGAGTGAGATTCCTTTCGTGAGGGTAGGAAAGGAAAGCGGAAGTGTTCCCTGTTTTCCAGCCTTCACATGGACTCACAAAGCCGAGCTTGAGAACTGAGAGCCATGAGACGTACAGAAAATCCATTACCGTTTGGTGCGGTGGGAGGGGACCAGACGCCGTAGTACTTGGGCAGGTGTTTTCGCAGCTCCAGGAGAACAGGGTCGGCACAGTCAGCAGCGTAAACCTGAACAGAGGTGCAGAGCTGGTCAGCTTTCCGTAAGGCCTCAAGACTGAGTGTATGTAACAGACTCATCTGCTGTGAGGTGCAATGGGCAGTGGATCCCAAGTAACGACAAGCAGCTACTTAACGCAGCAAGCCGTGCTCCATGGGGAGCACTCTCCTGCTGATTCATCCTCCCGGTCAATGTCATTCAACTATTTTTGCCACTTGTAAGTTGTGCAGGTGTAATTGACACCGAATTCAAAATAATTCTCTGGACACGGGCAAGTAATTCTGGCTAAAGGGCAAGGGTTGGAGCGTGTACCTTGGCTAACTTTTTGGACTATTTTTATTTGTGACTTTTACATTCCCTCATTTTGTGTCTCTGTGTGTGTGTGCGTGTGTGGTGTCTCTGTGTGTGTAAGGACAACTTAGGGATATCAATTTTTTTCCTTCCAACCAAACTTAGGCTACCAGCCTTAGAGGCAAGCTCCCTTACTGGCTGAGCCATCTTGCTGGCCCCCCTTGAACCATTTTAACACTTACCTGGTTTTCTCATTAAACAAATATTTTACGTATTGTGTATTTCATCTCTTATGGCACCAGCTTCATTTATTTTAAAATTTAAGGGACAGCTTTAACACCCATCTGAACGACACGTAATTTTAAGAGTAAGCACACTACAAGAGTTAAAATTAAAAGTATAAGATAGAATTTCATTTACCAGAAGCTGAACGTCACATCTAAGAGGAAGGGAAAGAAAACAAGTTATTGTTTTTCTTTCGAGAAGTCTCCCAAGAAATGTTGACTACTAAGTGAGCAAACCATGTTTCAGCGGGGCAGGGTGCTGACGCACCACACAGGACATGGTGGATAGTCACACACACGCTAAACTGCTCAACCGTCTAATGGCAGTCTTCAAGCCCAGGATTTTGCCATTTCTCTCAGGAAGAAAGAAAACAAATCTTCAATTCTCGAAATCAACCACTGTTACAGGGTGAGCTGTGAGCCAGCACATAGCTGAATAACCCAAGCCCAGGGCCTAGAATGTAAGCACCTCTGGAGATGGCGTCCAGGGAGATCATCATGGTGAAAATAAGGTTTCACCCTGCTGAGGGTGTTCTCAGGAAGTGCACTAGGATAGAAACCCACAGAAGAATCGCTGAGGAGACAGCCCCTGAGCAGGAGAGGGGAGGCCCTCAGAAGAAACTGCAGCCAGACTAGGAGGTTAAGCGTGGACAACTTGATTTCTGCATTTCAAGCCAAATGGTGTTACTTTGTCATGGCCGCCCTAGCCAGTGAGCATACTGCTTATGCAAACACTTCTTCTGTTCCATGTGGAACCACATGGAAGGGTTCTATCAGAGGGTCAGAGACAGCACAGGACAGAACCATGGGCACCGATAAAGGAAACAGGATCTTCCAGTGGGGAAGAGGTACCTTCATGCTCTCTTAATCAGGATAAGGAAAATCAATACGGGTCCAAACGAGACCAATCAAAGGGCTGGGTGTGGTGGTGCACACGTGTGTTCTCAGCACTCAGGAGACAGAGGATGACTGCTGTGGGCGCCAGGGTTCACGTAAATCTCCAGGCTACAGAATAAGGCCCTTTCCCAAAACAGTATCGGGAAAGAGCCGATACAAGCTGGGCTTCATCAAAATCCATGACTTTGTGTCTAAAAGAACATTACCAAGACAGTGAGAAGCCAACTAACTGCAGAGGGGCGGGCACCACCTACAAGCGGGCTTTGGTCAGGGGCTCATATCCACAGTTTACTTCTGTAAGGATGGAACCACACAGACTCCATATACACTTCAACTGCAAAAAAGGGCTGCAAGGGGTCTGAACAAGCGTCATCCGGGAGCAGACACACAAAAGCCAGCACGCTCATGGAAAGAAAGCAGATCTGTAGCTGGTGGGCAGGCAAGGCGGAGCCTCATGGCTAAAATGTTTTGCAGTTAAGAAATAATTGGTGGTCACGGAACACTGTGAACACACTAAAAAGTATTCTGAGTCATCAGGAATGAGCCCTTCTCCCACAGTGTAGAGAAACGCTGAAGACTTCAAGAGGCAGGACACTGTGGCACACAGCACCCGGGAGGCTGAGGCAGGGGCACCGGAGTCCTCTGTCAGCCTGCAATGTACAGAGAGAACCTGCCTAACAAAGCAAACAAGACTCTCAGAAGCTGTAATAAAAACACTAAGGAAGCGTTTCTGAGAGTGACAAACTCTCTCTGTTGAGTGTTTTTCAAATTGTGGGTCACGACCAGTTGATTGAAATCAATTTAGTGACTCAGAATAAGAATCGTTGAGGTGTGAAGCAGGACGGAAAATACTAGGTTGCAGTGGGAACGCTGGAAGATGAGCCTTGTCTGCCTGAAGCTTGTTTGTCACGAGGGGACCCAGGGCACACTGTCAAACACACTTGTCACTCTGAGTCACGGCAGAAGACTGAGTGAGGAGCATGTAGACCAACGCAGCATCTTACATCACTTACCATGGTGTAAAATTCCAGCTCTCTTGGGCCCCGTGGCGGCGGCTGTAGCTGTTTCAGAACTGTACCATCTGGGTGTTGGAGTATGCCTGCACAACAGAAATTGGACGAGGTCAATGCTTTGGTTAAGGTACCCTGTTTCCCAGGATATGTCTGCTCCTGAAACAGCAGGGCAACCAATTTCAGGGATGGAAAGCTTTACTGGTTTCAGAAGCTGGAACATTCTAATGTTCTCAATACTTGTTACTAAGAGAGACCAGCACACCCTCAAGTCACCCAGCTTTCTCATCTTCTTCTCCCTCGGGGAGATTCTCTTATGGCCCTGGGATTTTCTAGAAACTTCTCTGTAATAAACTTTCTATGATAGGTTATGGTGGGGGGGGGAAGTAGTAATACAACCCAGCTCATTTTTATAGACAAGAAAAAGTGTGTTTCCAGTAGCCATATGTGAGTTTCATAGTTGGCAATGTTCTATAATTTTCTCGTCCTCCCGGCTTGGATGCACTGTGCATAGCTGTGCTGGGTCCCAGCATGGAACATCAGGGATGCCTCTCTATAACCCATCCATGCAATACAAAAGTCTTTTTCCCAGTCACCATATGCACACCAACACTGGCCTGATCCATGTAAGTAGGAATGACCACTCGGTGCAACTTGAAATTTTTAATCTTTATGTATTGGAATTTCACAGAAGCATGACAACTGGAACAAAATGTAGTTTATAAAATTAGAATTTTATAAAGTACACCACTTGTATCTATACTTCTTTTTGGCAAGTGACGTGAACTTCGTAACAACGGTGGAAAATGAATATTTTTAAAGCGTCAAAGCAGAAGTCTCAGGCAAGTGTGTCTGGGATCTAGACATCGGCAGGACAGAAGGGACATAGTAAGTTAGACGGGAAAGCTTGGCTGGTCAGAAGATTTGGGGGATGCCAGGATTAGTCTAACCTGACTACAAAGGACTGACGAGAAACCTGTTTCTGAGGATGGACTTCAGGGTGAGAATGCATCCTCTCCCCCTGCATCTGGGAAGAACGACAGCACATGGACGGCTGGGCTGAATCCCAGAGGGAGAAACTGAGGCATCAACAGCCAGGAGAGAAGCACACCCACCCACCCACCCACCCATCCAGCTCTTCTCAGTCAGCTTCCCAGACTGTTTACAGGCAGGGACCAGGTAACTGCAGCCAGTTGTGTAGAGAAGCTGCAGACTAGATCAGAAAGACCCCACAGGAACAGACCCTGGGTCCTACAAAATAATCAAGTTTTCTGAGAAAACTGAAAGTAGTAATAGTCCCAGACCGGAGTGAATGAAGCCAAGATCCAGCTGAACTACAGCACCTAAGACCAAAGCCGAATCCCAACCAGCAAGCTCCACGCTGCAGCCATTAACTGAGGCACGGCACGGGCCTCCTGAGGAGACAGGCCCTTCAGAGAGGAGAGCAAAGCCATCCACTCTGCTTTCCAGCCTGCCGTAAGCAGGATGTCCTGTGCACAGCAGCAAGTTAGGAGGCAAACCAAAGAACAGGAAGAATGCATAATCAACAGAGGCTGATGCAAGACTGTCACATGATCATAATTAGGAAGCAAGCATGTTCAACAAAAATCCCATGTATGCTACAGAAACCAGAGAAAAGTGCAGAGGCCGAGAGAACCCAAGGAAATTCCAGAACTGGGGGGTTGGGGGGGAGAGAGAGGGGAAGGAAAGAAAAGAAACAAACCCGAAGCATGTAGGATGGAAACAACTTGGGAGATAAATCAACAAAATTATCACAGAAGAAAAGAGCAAAATGAACCTTCAGAGATGCCAATAGTAAGGGGCTATGGTACACCAAGGAAGGCCGAGGAAGGACCATCACCAATTCAAAGCCAGCCAGAATAGTACCAAGACCTTGTCTCAGAATAAAAGGAACGTTGGATATGGTAGCACACACCTTTAATCCAGCGCTCTGGAGCCAAGAGCAGTTGGATCTCAAGTTCTAGACCAGCCTGGTTGACAGAGCAGGTTCCAGGACAGCCTGGGCTACAAAGGGGTTTCTAGAAACCAAAATTAACAACAACAATAATAATAAAACGGAAAGGGGCCAGGCATGCTGGCAAATGCCTTTAACCCCAACTCTGAGTTCCAGACTAGCAACAATCCAGTATACCTACAGAAAGGGTATGTGAGTGCTCAGCTCTGAATCAGGAGCATTCGAGGCAAAGGAAAGCAGCTGAGCACAGTCCTCTGGCAAGTCAGCCCACCAGAACTAACACCCAAGGCCTGTTTCAAAGCCATTAGGAGGCTGAAGCTGCTGTACCAAAATGCCTCAGATGGCGCTGGAAACAAGCCAGGACTTCTTGATTCAGTTTACATGAAGCATCTAAAGTGCCGGAGCTCTTAGAAAGCAGAATGGTGGCTGGCAAAGGCTAGAAACAAGGACAGGCATCATGAAGATATCTCAGGGTCTCAGGCTTGGTCGGGCGGGAGAGCTCAGCAGCAGGGAGAGCCTGCTGCTCTGTTCAGCTCTCAGGATGCTCAGGTGGCTCACAGCTGCCTGTAACTCCAGCTCCAGGTGACCTGACACCCACTTCTGCCTTCCACAGGCATCGCCACACATGGTGCAAAGAAACTCATGCAGGTGCGCATGCAGACACACATAAGAACAGTACATTAACAGACAGTACATTTCACAGTGTACAGACTGATGCTACTCTATGTTCAGACGACTACGTTTGATGCTGAGTCTTTGACCACAATAATCACTGTTGCAAGATCTCAACATTCCAGTAAGCATTCAGAGGGATCACAACTACGACCTGTTAAAAGTTCTGTGAAAGGGAGCCAGGTGTGGTGGCACACGCCTTTGAGCCTAGGACTGAGACAAAGGCAGTCAGACTTTCAAGTCCAAGGCCAGCTTGGCAGGGCAAGCTCCAGGCCAGAAAGCTATGAGTAAGAGTTTCCAGTCTCAAAAACCAAACCAAACCAAACCAAAACAAGACAAAACAAACAAACAAACAAAAAAACAAAACCAACAACAAATTTATGTAAAGCATAGTCTACATAATTTAAAATGTAATGTTTATGCTTTTCCTTCTAGAAATTATTATGATAAAAATAATATTAGGATTTTTGTTTTGGTTTGTTTTATCAGACAGGGTCTCTTGGCAGGCCTAGAACTCAAGAGACCTACCTATGTCTGCCTCCTAAACCCTGGGATTAAAGGCTTGTACCATCCCTCTCAGTTCCTCAATGGCTTTTATGTTTTCCTCTGATGGGCCAGCATATACAGGCTAACACATACCCCTTTTGTTATTAGAGATAGAACTGCATCACAAAAACAAGCATAGACTAAAAGAGGAGCATACTCTATTTAAGGTGATTATTATAAATATGACATTTAAAAATAATAGAAGGAAGTATTTAAAAAACGAGGTTGTAGAAATATGACAAAACTAAGATATTCTAAAATAAATTTAAGGATACTTTTTTTAATCCACAGCCAAAGACAAGTGGAATTCTAATACATGAGAAAATACATACCCGCCAGACACTTCAAATATAGACACAGGTTGGTTATAAGTTAAAAAAAGAAAAAGAAAAAGTTGGGTTGGAGACATACTCCAGGGGTGCATGCTTGCCTACACTGTTGAGGGTCCTGAATTCAGTCTTTCATTAGGAAGAGAGGGATTGGAGGGAGACAGGACTTGCATGGTCCATCATAAGGAAGATGACAACTACAGCACATCACATGGCAAGCTCCAGGACAAGGTTTTTTTGTTTGTTTGTTTGTTTGTTTGTTTTTTTAGGTTTCTCTGTGTAGCCCTGCTGTCCTGGAGCTAGCTGCATAGACTAGGCTGGGCATGAACTCACAAAGATCTGCCTGCCTCTGCTTCCTAAGTGCTAGATTAAAGACATTTGCCACTTTGTCTCACTAAGAGAAGTAATTTTGACTTTATTCTTCTTGTGTTGTGTCTGTGTGTGTGTTGTACATGAAGATACCAGAAGAGGGCGTCAGATCCTCTGGAGCTGGAGTTACAGCGGTTGTGAACTGACTGACATGGGTACTGGGAAAGCAATCCTAACCACTGAGCAATCTCTCTCAGCCCCAAGGAAGGAAATCTTGTCCTATTTAAGAAATACATTTCATAATGACAAGGTTAGGTGATTAGGATACAAAATTACAGATGTGTATCAGAGCTTACAATAACATAGCTTCAAGATACAAGGATTTCAAGGAGCAAAAATGGACTAGAACCATAAACAAATTCACAAAGGTTTTCTGGTACTTGGTGGAGAAGGCATCGTCATGATACACAAAACCCCAACAGCAGAGAACCTTCCAGTTTACACACAGTGCAGGGATCCTGAGTACAGCTTTGCACCTTGTCACAACAGTCCCAGCTGAGGCAGAAAACCCTGCACAGTTCAGGACTGTCTGGAGGAGGGGACAGGAGGAAAAACTGTCCAGCAGAACACACAGGCTCCTCAAACATACGTGCTGTTTACCAATCCCCAAATCGTCGAGGATTGGAATCCTGCAGACGATGTCCTCAAACCACAGCAGGAACAGCAGGACATGAGGAGAAATGCCAAATAACAGGAGAGTAACCGACACCACTGTAATTACACGTGGATCGAAACCACGGGAGAAATGAGAAAGCGCCCCACGCGCTAAGCGAAAATAAAGTTTGCACAGTGCAGCTCACCGTGAAATGCGTAGCCTTCAATATGTCTAACAGCGGCCGCTGGTGGAGGGCTCAGTGGATAAGGGTGACTACGGCCAAACCTAAGGACCCGAGTTCAATCCCTGTAAATCGTATGGTGGAAGGGAGACCCTTCCGCAGGTTATCTGCTGTCCTCCACGGGCACCCTGACTATCTATCCCCTGCCACCACCAAATCAATAAATGAAAGAAGACGTTAAATATTTCTATCATTCAGGAAAAGGAACCACACTTACGTCCGAGAGAGATGTGTTCATTTTAAACACATGCATATGAACAAAATCCAATTCAATAAAAAAACTGGATGCTGGGCATGGCAGTCAACCCCTGCACTGTCAAGGCGAGGGAGCAGGGTCAAGAGATAAAGGCCAGCCTGAGGGACACAGTAAGAACATGTCTCAATAACTAATCCTGTCAATGATCAACAGAGGGGAGAAAAAAAAAACAACAATGAAATCAAAAGTGACTGACCTAGAAAACTGGTATCTTGCTAAACAGATCAAGGAAAAAAAGATAAAAAGATCATTATTAGGAATAAATGAACATTCAAAGGAAGAAAAGAGACATGAAGTTACCCTCAGCAAATGTCACAACAGGTATGAAACCAATTCTCTTAAACACACAGTGCTAAAACTGACAGGAAGAAACAAACCTAGGCGGGGCAAGAGCTGCTGACAAAGAGTTCCCGCGGCATGCATGTGTCCCTGGATTTAATCTTCAGCATTGAAGAGAGAGTGGGTGGGGGAGGGGAGGAGAAGGCAATGCAAACGCAGCCAAAATGGCCTCCTAGTGACTGTTCCCAACACAACGATATCAAACAAACAAAAATAGCAACAGTAATCTCAATAAATTTCTCAGGAAACAAGATAGTATCTTTCTCAACTCCTTTTTGTTTGTTTTGAAGGCAGTCTCAGAGGGTCATGGTGAGAGGCTCTTTACCCCGAATGACTTACAACTTACTATGCAGCCCAGAGGAGCCTTGGTCTTCTGAATCACCCTCCCAAGAGCCACTCTCTAGAGACAAGGCTCTATATGCGCTTCTCAACCTGTGGGTCGTGACCCCCATGCTACCTTGGATATCAGATATTTACATTTCAAATTTATAACAGTAGCAAAATTACAGTTTTAAAGTAGCGATGAAATACTTTGATGGTGGGGGGTGTCACGGCAACATAAGGAACTGTATTAAAGGGTCACAGCATTAGGAAGGGTGAGAACCATTGCTCTGTATAAGATAGTGTAAATATGACTGCTAAAAACCCCAACAAAGATGGGTTTAAGAGGTACAGACCATAAATCTCCAGTAAACACCACCGCAAGGGCTGGTAATATACAATAGGTATAGTGATTGTCCACTTGCCAGAGCCCTGAGTTCAATCCCCAGCATTGCAAAAGTTAGGCATGAGGGCATATACCTTTAATCCCAGTCTAGGTCAGGAGGGAACCAAGAGTATCAAAGTCACCTGACTACATAGAGTTCAAAGCTAGCCTGGGTGATAAGACATTCCACCATTAAAAAATAACAGACATAATTACAAATATATAAACACAAACACACGGTAAAGGGGCTGGAGAGATGGATGGATCAGCGGTTAAGAGCACGTGCTACTCTTCCAAACGACTCAGGTTCAGTTCCCAGCACCTACGACGTGACTCGCAATAGTCCAGTCCGCAACTCCAGTTCCAGGGCTCTGAAGCCGCCTTCTCGTCTCCATGAGCACCAGAGGACGTGCAAGTTGTGCCCAGAAAAAGATAAAAAACCAGGAGTGGTGTCTTGTGCCTACAGGAGCTCCATCTAGGTGAGTCTGGACTACACAGGAATTCCAAACCAGCCAGCCTAAGCTACAGGGTAAGACCCTATTTCAAACAACAAATAAAAAATAAAAGGTAAGATTAATACAGCAGTACATATATATTAACTTTTCCAGGAATAAAAGTTTATTTAGGATTTCAAAGTGAGTAAACATAATAACTTCTCATTGAGATGGGAGACGAAGCCCTCAGATGCTGAGCTCAAAATAACAGGCCCGGCCGGGCTCAGGCCTGGGGAGAGGCTGTTCAAGCTTGTGCCTATGTGGCGCCCTGCCTGAAGTCTCCAGGGCGTGCAGTCATGCTCACACATGCTCACACATGCTCACACATGCTCACACATGCACACTGGGAAACACACATAACCCCGTGCACGAAGGACGTCTGCTCAAAGGACAGGTGAAATCACACACCTGGAATGCAGATTTGAAATGCCACTCCTCGCTAAAGGACACAAACAGTTCCTTCCAGTTCCGGGCCAGGAACGAGGAAGATACAAAACAAGTAACCTTGCATCATCATTTTATGCCAGAAATGGAGGGAAGACACTTAAAAAAAAAAAAAAACAGAAAATGTCAAAAAGACACAAAAGCAAAAGCCTCCAGGAGCCGCCACCGTCCAAATTTAGGAGAATGGCATTTGGGGAATGATTAAAAGTAGCAGTCACAATCCACTGACGGAAGCTGAGGCATCCTAGTCCATCCTGGAAAAGAACGCTTGAGAAGAAGTGTGTGCACAATGCCAACTGCTGGAGAGAGGCAGGAGCACTTCCGAGGGCATCCTTCAGTGAGACAGGAGCCTGGCAATTCTCGGTGGATGCTTACAACATCTTAAGAGAGGAAAGGGGTAAATAACACTCAAATATTCCTCCCAAGTTACTTAATTATAATGGCAAAAAAAAAAATGGTAACTCCATAGTGGAAATAGCGACAGCCAGCACTTAGCTATATAAGCAAAGGTCTGTCAACAGCAATGCCACTGATAACCTGTGCCTCGTAATCCGAGAATACATGATCTCTCTCTCTGGCAACACTGTACAATCTCTGAACCCAACTGTAATAATGAAACAATCAAGCTGTGTAAAGGTATGTGACAATCTTATGTATCAGATGTTGCATACAGGTCGGGACTATCTGTTGTAGTAGTGTGCACCTATAGTACCAGACTTGGGAAGTGAAGGCAGGAGAATCAATTCATCCTTAACTACCCAATGAGATCCAGGCCAGGCTGTACAGCTTTTGGGGCCAGGCTAGCCTACATAAGATTCTGCTTCGATAAATAAATTTAAAAAACAAAGAGGAGATGGCTTGCTTGGTGGATGAAGCACTAATCATGCATGTGAGATGCCACGTTTAGATGCCCTGAACCCACATACAGTCAAGAAAGCATGATGGCTGCCTCCTGGGAGGCAGAGCCAACAGATGCCTAGGAGAATGGGCTAGCCCAAGCAGAGCCAGTGGGCTCTGGGTCTACCATGCGACCTTCCATTGATAAATACAGTGGGAACAATAGAGAAAGACAATTGATATCAACTCTGGGTTTCCACATACCTGTACCATATATCTATGTACACACACACTCATACACACACACATGAACATGCAAGCATAGATGCACATACACACACCACACATACACAAAAAATAAGAGAAAGTAAGCCAAGAAGATGAGTCCATTGGTAAAATGCTTGCTGGGCAATTATGAGGCTTTGCGTTCCCTTCCCCGGGGCCCACATAGAACACTGGCTAGCATACTTCTAATCTCAGCCCTGGGGAGCCTAAAACCAGAAAGATCCTTCGGGTTTGCTACCCAACTAGTCTAGAGTCCATGTTCCTTGCCCAATGAGAGACCTGGCCTCCAAAAATAAGGTGGATAGATTGAACTGGATTGTAAGATCCCGTGGGTTAGAAAACTCCTCTGCTGGCTGGCCCTCAATGGTGCATACGGAGAATTGTCACCAGCGCTCAAACTCAGTGGTGGTCTCCACGCATAACAATACTGACTGGTCAGACAAGGCAAGGGAGTAACCAACCACTTTTCTTAGTGGATTGAAGGCCCTCTAACACGGGAATTAACTTCTGGTATTGTTAGCTCAGGCTGAGGAGGCCATAAACCCAGTGATAAAGCTACTTCTGTGGTTTTGCTAAGTAGGCATAATGTGTCTTTAAATAACTATATTTACGCCCATAGGGGAGGGAGTAGGATGAATGTATTACAAAAGCAGTCAGTAGAAACCTGACTGCCACGCACATCAACATGAGCACACCACCTCTCTCACACATACTCACATAATAATAAGGAAATACAATGAATTCATGGCGAAAAACATAAAGAGATCTGGGCATGTAACTCAGCAGTAGAGTATATGCTTAGTTCACAAGACTCTAGGTTCAATTCCAAGCACTACTAAAAAAAAAAAAATTAAGATAAAAAACAAGCAAACAAAGAAAGACAGGGTTACTGACAGAACAGGACAAGAAAGGACAGAATACTGGCACTCAGGATAACTGAAAGGGCTACTCTGTGCTTGAAGAAGAAACAGTAACACGAAGGGCTCGCAACATGGCTGGTGTGTCAGCCCCATATTTAAACCGTATTCGACGTCAGGTCTCATTGCAAAGATGGTAACCGCCAAACACTGTATTCTGAATTTCATTGTTTTATCCCAAGTAGGCAGGAAAAAGGGTTGCATTTTTAGGAGACGCACAATTATTAGAACAAAAGGTCACGATAGAGCTTATTCTGAAACAGTTCCACAAACTATCATCTACACACACGGGGCCAGTTTGACGACTGGACATAGCTGGTTCACTGCCATTCTGGCTATGTTTTATATATTTGAAAGTTACACACACACACACACACACACACAAAGTTTGTGTAAACGTCAGAACAATTTAAAGTAGCATTAACTAGTTTGGGAAGCCTACTGGATTCTGTGTATGACTGTTCCTTTATGACCACTTGGTACTCAAAGGCAGAAACTACGGAAGGGGAGGAAGGGCAACCGCGAAACGCAAAAGCTCTGGCGAGCAAGACTTCCTCAGGTCTCTGACAGAATGTGAGGAGTGACTGGAAATCCACACCTGGTCACCGAGGGTCAGAAAATGTCAAGACAAACCTCAAAGAGAAAGGATGGTTATTCACTTATCCTGATGTCAACTACCCAGCACTGGGCAGTGGGACAGAGCAGACCTAAGATGCTTGCTGAATAAACTAGGGTCCACACACGCTCTGGGCAGAAGACTAGGAAGAAAAGCTGTGTACGCTAATAGACAAGATGCTGATTTCTTTTTTTTTTAAAGTAATGATGTGAGCTTTAAAGCCACCTGTAAAGGGCGTTACCACCCTTTGTGCCAGGCAGAGGAGAAAAAAGGTATGTTATTAAAGAGTCAGAAAGGATGCATAAGAAAATACTGAAATGTGTCCCCTACAGAAGGACTGCTGAGAAATGCGGTGAATGGTTAAGTCTGGAACTTGCTATGTAGACCAGGCTGGCCTCCAACTCAGAGATCTGCCCGCTTCTGCCTTTGGGATTTAAAGGCGTACATCACCGCGACCGACCCTTTCTAGGGTCTTGAGCTTGGGAACAAAATGGAAAAGAGGAAACTAAATTTTAGCAGAAACAAAAAAAAACCAACTAGATTTAAATAACTGCTGCTATATATAAAAGGGAGGGGAAAGAAATAACAAAAAAGTAATCAAAAAAAAAACAAACTTCTGAACAGTTTCTAACCTCATAATCTGTATAGGAACCCTGACTATAGGTCTGGAGAGACAATTTAAAGGTTAAAGCATTTACTGCTTTGCAGAGTACCCAGGTTCGGTTCCCAGCACCTACATCAGGTGGTTCACAATCACCTCTAACTCCAATTTCAAGGGACTGATGTCCTCTGGCTTCCACACGCACCGCCCAAATGTGGCAGACCTAAACTCACCCAGGTACACATACATGGAAATACAATAAATGAATCGTAAAATAAAAGATTCGACCCTGAGCTTTTTATTGCAGGCTTGTCTTCTGTTGAAATTTTGGTATAGAAATTCTAAAAACGATATGACTACATCACAGAATAAACAGAGCGAGAACACAGGGAGCCAGCATTCTCACTGGGGGAAGAGGAGAAAGGCTATAAAGTCCAGAACGAAGGTCTCAGGTTGGGATCGAACTGTAGCTATGCAGTTGTGACTTCTAAAATATCTACACACCATCAGCTGCATCTTCAAAGGGCCCACCAGCGATGACATCCCAATACCAACACCCCTAACACCCTGGTCTTAGATTCCTGGGGTTATTTCCTGGGTCAGAGAAGTGGCTCTGTGGCCCTGAGATCAATCAAGGAACTGAAGTAAAATGTTAAACAGAAACAGCATTTGCCATGAAAGGGAGCCAGGGTTCCTTGCACAAAAGGCCAATTCTCCAGCTGGGGAGGGGTGATGGTCATTATTCTACAGTAACTTGGAACAGAAAGGAAGTCCCACTGACAAAGGAAAAACCATTTCTGTGTCTGGTAGGACATGAGTCCCAAATGGTTCATAAATAAGAATGCACATGTGCAGGGGTAAAGAGGGGCGACTTCTTAGAAACCTGATTGTTAACGGCAGTGGCAGAATTAAGGAGAAAAATCATAACTTCACAACCCTCTGCTTCAGACAAGAATCAAGAATCATCAACGTAAGTCAAAAATCTAGTGGTGATGTCCGATGATGGTCCAGATACTCTCAGGACCTTCAGGTGTCTCCTACAGATGGCTTACTCATTCTGGGGGGAGAAAGACTAACTGCACCCTGAAAAGTCAGACCGTACATGAACCAGATGACCAAAATGAACCACTAATAACGGTCAGACAGCTACTGTGGGTCTCCAGGTGAGTACGATGTCCAGTCGGAAATGTACACCCTGAATCTCATCCTATGGAACCTTCATGAACTCAGAGTGGAACGAATTTCATAAAATGTGTAACACGTACTCTTCAGTGTCAACACCACCAGAGAGAAAGGCTGAGGCTTTGTCACAAGCTAAAGCAGAGAAGTCCTAAGTAACTCAAGGCTGCTGGTAAGAATGGAGGGCTGTCCTGAGGAACACAAGTGTGTGTGGGGGGGGACACATTATTCAAATAAGACTAAATGGGGCTGAGATTATCACTACAGAGCTGCAGCGCTTAAATCCCCGCCAGGCATAAATACACTCTGGCTACAGGAGAGAGTACGGGTTTTCTTAGGAAATCCACACAGAAGTGTCACTATATAAATGACAGGACATATGTAACCTACTTACAGAAAGTTCAGGGAAAAAAAGGCATGTGCGAGCAGATGAGAACAGAGACTGGGTAATATGGCTCCGTCCTTCCCTCTGCTGTCGCTGTATCTCCTTCCTGCTCTCCGCTACAGAACGAGCAGACCAGAGTCGCAAAATAGGTGTGAGGCTTTCTACCCTATCGCCGGTGTCAGCTCCAAATCCTCCCCACAGACCACCATATCTCTGCATACCAAATTTGGCCGAGGCACAAATTCTGGCTTTGAGCCACTTGTTTGAAATGTTAAGGGTTTTTAAGTGAAGCTAGTGGCATGTGATAAAGTACTGGGACAGAAAAAGAGACTGCACAAACATTGGAGAACACCGGGAATTTAAACTGATATGGCTATTGCGGTTTTTGGTGGTATGATGTGGAAGAGGAACAATGGTGTCCAGGAACATCCTAACGCTACATCTTCTGCTACAGCAAACACAAGCGCATCTCACCAGAGAGGAACAGGGAAGCAGATTCTGATATAAGCACTCTGTCAAAGACTGAACAGGACAAAAGAGAAGCTCCCAGAGAGCCACCAGGCCACCAGGCAGCAGTGTGTTTGTTGAGGGTGACCGTCCCACGGCAGCTCAAGGGACATCTATACATAAATGAACATGGTTTGCATGGCAGTGGTGGCACACGCCTTTAATCCCAGCACTTGGGAGGCAGGGGCAGGCAGATTTCTGAGTTCGAGAGTTCGAGACCAGCCTGGTCTACAGAGTAAGTTCCAGGACAGCCAGAACTACACAGAGAAACCCTGTCTCGAAAAACAAACAAACAAACAAACAAACAAACAAAGAACATGGTTTAACTACAAGATGCAGACCAGATTTAAAAAAAAAAAAAAAACCAGCATGTGCCATTGGAGTGTCTGAGTGAAGGTTCAGAATGCTGTCCTCCTGTACAGTCAAGTGCCCACCAACAATGGCCCAAGGGCACTCAGAATGCAGCCGGCGGCTACTAACTCTGGACCATGACAGTGAGGGGTACCACGCTTTTCTTTTCCTGTCCTTGAGACAAGACCAATCCTAAAATGAAAACTCCTGTTATCCAGTGAGTAGTCGCAGTTTTAAAACAAACGATAATAAATACAACCTCCATGATGTGTTCCACAGCTTAGTGAGGACTAAGGCAGTGGTGGAACCTTGGCAGTGCCGTAGGATCGAAACAGTGGTTCTCGACTTGTGGGTCGTGACCCCTTTGGGGGTAGAAAGACCCTTTCACAGGAGTCACCTACGACGGTAGGAAAATGTGGATATTTACATTACGATTCATAGCGGTATCAAAATTACAGACAGTTATGAGGTACCAATGAAAGCAGTTTTATGACTGGGGCAGGAGGTCACCATAACACGTAGAACCGTAGGAAGGGTCTGCAGCACTGGGAAGGCTGAGAACCCTGCTCTAAGCAATGTGACCCAGATGTGACAGTGGAGGGACAATAATAAAAACAGCTGAACTTTGAACTGCTGACTACCATGCTATCTATCTGTTTATGAGCAGGGAGGACGACTGGTACCATCCACACTAAATATCTGAAAATCCAGAGGAACAAACATCAGGCTGCTGGCACAACATGAAGAATTCACCTCTCGGTCAAAAGAATCTAGTGAAATTGGAAAAAAAAAATCTTAATAGTAAAATTGGGGACTACTTTCTCTGAAATCTCAGTTACTCTTTAATTAGGCAGTCCGGGTGAGAAATTCACCCTCTCTGTGCTGTTTGTTTGTGACACAGTTTAAAGTCGCAATCAGGGCACTCTGTGATCAATCATCAGTGACTCTAAACAGGTCGCTAGCATCGTAAGCTAGTCCCAGGTGCCAATCACAGATGATCTTTATTTGGGTCTGTTTTTTATAGTCTCCAGGACCTCCAGGGAAACAATCACTTTCTTAGGCCTTTAGATTATAGGAATCCCATTGTTATAAGCAAGCTGACTCCAGATATGAGGCATAGGAGGAAATATCCTAGCCATGAACCTCAAGTGTGCAGTTTCCTAACTCTGACGTAGTCTTTCAACATTTCCTGATGGCAGCTGGGCTCCAGTCTGTGTGCTTCCCACAAGCACAATATACAGTGGGTGTTGGTTTGGTTCTGGGCCACTGTATCAGTGTGACACTTAACCAGGCTTGTCTTAAAATGTATTACCTTAGCAGGCTTATGCCTATACCCTCAGCCACTCAGGGAGATCCGAGGTTCAAGGCCAGCCTAGGCTACAGTGAGTTCCAAGTGGCACTTAGGGAGCCCCATCTTAAAAGAGAGAGGAAGCCCCAGAGAAAGTAGGTCAGTGGTAATGCTCTTACCTAGTCTCTCTAAGGTCTTAGACTAAATCCTCTACACCACTGAAGAAAGAAAAGACATAAATGTATTGCTTTACCAGCCTATACCTGAATCGCTTTATCAGCAAAACACAAACCATCCGGGTCAGCTATCTACAAGAGTCCCAAGTTCATCCTACACTTCGTATGTCCACCGAGCCCATACGCTGTGAGTAGCGGACTGAATTACAGTCTCTGCCCTGGAGTAGATCCTGTGCTGTTCTACAAATTTTGAATTCTCAAAACACATGTCAAATGCCAGGGAACAGTCTATAAAAATGAATAAGGAAAGAATGCGTATTTTATATGTGTACTGTTCTATCTAACAGCTGGGTGTGTAGCCTACCCAGGAGGCAAGGTTCTGCACCGCCGAACCACGCCTCCCAGCGCAATCAAAGACACCGGAGAATCCTCCTCGAGGGACAGGGAGTGATCCTGGATGAGCCAAAGCAAATTTAAAAGCATATAGCAGTTTGTTTTTCCTTCCCCTCCAGCGATGGGTTAGCGTCTTAAACGTTTGGGTCCCTCTAGCAATTACTATTCCTGGTAATAAACAGATCTCGAGCTCCAGGGAGAATTTACTTCCCGGTCCAGAAAAGAAAACCAAGTTCCTTATTTTTACTAACAACGCCTTCTCCAATCAACACTCGCCTTCCCTGGGGCGAAGGGGCACGCCTCTCCGCGCCACTAGGAGCCTGTGGCTGCTCCTGGGGACGCCCGGCTTCCTACCCCCAGGGACAGGGGAGACTCGGGACAGCGGGAGCCGGTGACTCTAGGCTGCGGGACACCTGGGGCCAGGGACTGCCGGGTAGGGAATAGAAGAGCCGTGGACAGCTGTGACTGGGATGGGAGGCCAGGGACCGCCAGGGTGGGGACAGAGGAGCTGGGGACAGCTGAGACAGTGATCCGGAGGCCTGAGACTGCCGGGGTGGGGAGAGTGGAGACAAGTGACTGTAGGGGTGGCGACGGCTAAGCCCACAGCACCACCGAGGCTGGGGACAGCGGAGGCCGGGGACTGCTGGAGCAGGGCACGGCGGAGGTCGGGGACTGCCGGGACAGAGCACATTGAAGACTGGGGAAGGGGACCCGAGGCCGCACTCACCCACTTTGTCCTTGCCATACATGTGGCCAGCCACCTGATGCGACAGCGGCACGCAGCCTCCGAGCAGGCGCGGCACCGGCGGGCTGTCTCCGGTGCTTCCCGGCGGCCGCAGGCGCAGCGCTGGGGGCTCGGCGGCCATCGGGGCGGCGACACTCGGCGTCAGGCGTCAGGGAGGACCGGGCGGCATCGCCCGCGCAGGTCCAGCGCGCGGACCCATGCCGAGACCGCGCTGCCCGCTTCGCGGCCCGCACTCTGAACCCCGGCCGCCCGCGCCCGGGATAAGGGCGCCGCGGCCCCGCCTCTGCCCGCCCCCTGCGCGCTCCGGCCGGGCGAGCACCACTCTGAGCATGCGCAACAGCTACTCCTCGGGATCCGGCCCCGCCGTGCTGAGCATGCCCAGAGGCTACCCTACTGGATCCGGGCCAGCTCCACACTGATCATGCGCAGAGGCCACCGATCGGACCTGTTCACCCTTACTACTGAACACGTCCGAAGAGTAGACCAGCGTCCTAATAAGCAGGTCTAAAGTCCGAGCCCGCCGCCGACCCGCACTGAGCATGCTCAGAAGTCGGAGGGTGGGATTCTTGCCCACTGCTTGCATCATCACCAGCTCACACCTCAGAGCTTCCAGGGGGCGAACTGGCGTCCGGGGTCTCGATGTGAAAAGCGCATTAGGTCTAAGAGACCCGTGGCCGGGCAGCCCAGAGAAGTGACTGGTTATGGGCAGACCTCCCACAACGTCCTGCCTTCCCAGATCAAAGAGACAGGAGCATCCTGCTTGAAGAAGTCTCTTCCCACACCTTCCAAGTTGGCACCCAGCCCGACCACTACCTCAAAGTACTCATGACAAGTTTATGCGTTCGACATTGACAGTCATCTTAATTCATCTTTTTTCTAAGATTGTTAATTGTGCTCAGGGAAGCCAGAAGAGTGGGGTTTCTTGGAACTGGAGTAATGGGCGCTGTGGGCACACCGACGAGGACGCTGGGAATCAAACTTGGGTCCTATGCAAAAGATATACGGCTTTTAATCTCTGTGTCTTTTAATCTCAGTGCCAAGCTCTGGTGGGAACAGAGTAGCGTGGTCCCTGCCTCTGGTACAGGGCCCCGGTGTGAGCCTCCAGGAGTTGCTGAGCCCAGTGTGGCAAGTGTCCACTATCTTCAGTTGGGCAGAAGGTTTGTTTGTGTAATAATGTACGTATTTTCGCACCCCTCCAGGGAATGTCCTGTCTGTTAACGTTAATGACTCCATGATAATCTGAGACAGCATGAGTCCAGGGGGTGAAGGTGTGGCTAATGTCTCAGCAAAATGGTAAACCTGGAATCTTCAGGGCAGCCCTTAAGGCTATGGAAAAGAACTCTAAATACAAGAGTTCAAACATATATAATTTCTCAGGAGAGATGGCTCAGCGGTTAAGAGCACCAACTGCTCTACAAGAAGTCCTGAGTTCAATTCCCAGCAACCACATGGTGACTCACAACCATCTGTAATGGAGTCTCGTGGGTCTGGTGCCCTCTTCTGGTGTGTCTGAAGAGAGCAATGGTGGTGTACTCATATGCATTAAATTATATATATATAAATATATATATATATATATATATATATATATATATATATATATATATATCTTTTAAACTATATAACTTTTCAACTATGTAAAGATATAAGGATGCAATGTGAATTATGAGGACCTTCATCATGAGTCTAAAGGAGCAAAGGCAGCTGCACTAATGAGCCAGCTTGTCAGCAAGATACAAAGGCAGGCAGATTCCTGAGTTCCAGGTCAGCCTGGGACACAGCAAATCTAGGTCCAGGTAGAAATGGTAATTTCAGGACAGGATCCCACCCAGCTAGCTTAGCATCTGTGTGTAACAGAGTCAGGCAGATCTCTGAATTCTTTTGCAACGTTAAAAGAAAATGTGTGCTTGCTGTTTCCTAAGAGTCAAAGGGGCTGGGTTTGGGATGCTGATTCATAGGATAATCAAAAGGGAACTTAGAATAAATAACTGACTTTAGATGTAAATAAAATAAAATGCGGACTTTTGGTCTGCACGAGATGAGTTAGCAGAAAGCCATAGCAGATCTTTAGTCTTTTCTCTAGCAAGAGCCGAGCTGTCTGGCGATCTCTGGAGAGCACAAACAGCTCTTCAAGACTATTTTCTTGGGCTGGGGCAATGGCTCAGCGGTTAAGAGCACTGACTGCTCTTCCAGAGGTTCTGAGTTCACTCCCCATCAACCATATGGTGGCTCACAACCATAAGGAATATTTTCTCGAGAGGATTTCTGACTTGGTTGGAAGATCCAATTTTTTTTTATAGCAGCTTTTCTGATAGCTCTTAGAATTTTTTACTAGCAGAGAAAGCTATCTCAGAGTTTTTAAAATAGCAAGAAAATCTGTGTAGATCAGAGCAGAACACACAGTGGGGAGTCGGGGGAGACAGGGACAGGAAGACAGAGGGATGAAGGGAGGGAGGAGGATGGACAATCTGGAAAACCATCTTAGCAGAACCAAGGCCATCAGTTTAGACCCATGATTTAACTTCAAGTCGTTTGTTTTCGTCGCTCCCAGACACCCCTTCTCTCAGAACCCCTCTCCATTGCAGAGGCTGGTCCTAGGCATCTAAGCCTCTGCAACCTTCTAAATCGTTGTTTTTCTAAGCGGACAATCTACTTATGTTTATTTATTCATGGCCATGCTGGGAATTGAAAGCAGAGCGGTGTGCATGCTGGGCAAACATTGTACCGTTGTTGCAAGCAGAGAACCGCTAAACTGCCTTGCCAGCCGGAGCGAGTTGTTTTTGTTTTCGTCTTTTTGGTACTCTCTGGGTGCATGAGTGGCAGGGTCAGAGGCAGAAGGCATGGGGCCCGCCCGATGTGGCTAGCGGAGGCTCTAGATACAGCTCCATCGATGCCAGTGTGCCTGCACTGGCATCCTATAGCAAAGTCTGTCTTTGCGGGACCCACAGTGGAGCTGGCCAGGTTTGCAGGACCCACAGCTGAGCTGACCACTCCTTGCGTTACTTATTACCAAAAGTCAAAGGATCAGCAGGCCATCGGACGACAGTCCTGCAGGTACTCGTCCTGAGTCACCTGAAACGCTCTCAACCGGACCACCTGTAAAACCCGGCCTGGATAGGCTCGCCCGGACGGCGCAGACGCAGTCACCGCCTTAGCGCCCAAGGCTGTCCCGCGGTTGTCAAATCCTCACTCGTCTGACGGGTTGGGCCCGCCGCGCATGCGCGACTCTATACCGGCGCGCCCGCACACGCGCTCCCCGCTTGCCGCGGCGCCTGCGCAGTGGCAGTGAGTGGGCCCCGAGGTCGCGTCTTGCCCAGGTCTCCGAGGTCCCCCAGCGCTCGCTCGCGCGGTCCTGCCACGGCCTTCCCGCTGCCCGCGCCATGGGCCTCAGCTCCGACTCCGGTGTGCGAGGTGAGCCGACTGCGGCCGGTCCCCGCCACCCTTATCCAGACTTTCACCTTGACCATCACAAGGGCAGGCGCAGGCCTGCCGGCCGCTCGCGGGATGCTGGTGCGGGCCGGCATCCCGGCCCTGGACCACTTCCTCGGCCAGCCACGCTGTGGGCAACCAGGCTAGCGGGGCGCAGCCCACGCCGAAACACGCCTGTCCTTCCTGAGACCCTGACATCGGGGACTGGTCACGTCGTAGATGTTTTGCCGACTTTGTAATTCTAGGTAAAGAAACCCAATCCGAGGTTTTCAGTATCCAAGTTTCTTTCGTACTGTGCATCCGGCCGCTGGTGACAGTGATCTGAGAAACCACTGAAAATAGCCTTTTGCCCTAGCGTTAAAAGCAGAAGTTTGTAGAAATCTGACTAGAATTGAATTTGTGAAACTTGGCTAGTGTAAAGTAAGTCCTCGGCGATCAACTGTTAAAATTGTCCACAACCAGTGCGATTTACGTGATTGACTGCCCCGATATAAAACGCCACACCCCAGGGTTTGGTTACTTCTAACCTTTAGTTGAGTACAAGTAAAAACTTAAATTACAGTGAGCCCCACTGATTCATTCAGCAAATAGGGATCATCTATACTGCTCGGTTCTGTAACCATCCCTAACGTGACCAGTCCCCCATGTCAGGGTGTCAGGAAGAACAAGGGTATTTGGGGAGAACTGTACCCCTCTACCCTGGTTGCCCACAGAGTGACTGACTAGGAAAGTGGGACCTTAATTTTATAGTAGTTAGGTTGGCTCTATATACTGGAAAGTTCTACTTAATGTCGACGGAACTGATTGGGCACATAGGAGGGAAAACAACTTTTTTATTTTTAACATTTATTCGTGTGAGCGTGTCTGTACCTGGTGCCATAGCTTGCTTGGAAGTGAATGGATAACTTGTAGGAACTGATTCTCTCCCTGGGTAACTTGTAGGAGCTGATTCTCTTCCATCCTGTGAGTCCCAGGGATCAAACCCAGGTCATGAAGCTTGACCAAAGCCATTATGCTAAAGCCCGTGCAAATAGTTTTAAAATGCTAAAGGCAAAAAGAGATAAGTCTCTGCAAACTTGACTTTAAAGGATACCCATCTGGGGACTCCTTTAAATACATGCACTTTGGTGAGTTTACATTTTCTTGGTGGTTTTTAAAAATCTGTTTCTGTTTGTTTTGTCGTTTTGAGACATGATCTTTCTAGCCCAAGCTAGCCTTGAAATCCTCTTGTGGCAACCTCTGCGGTGCTGAACCCATAGGCCTGCCACCACACCTGGACAAACAATGTTCCAGGCAGTAAGACTATTGCATAAAATAAAGTACTCATTGTAACTTGTGGTGCAACTGTGATTTGTGGTGCAGTTGTGTTAATTTTGTAGGAACACTGTTGCACGCGGGTGACAGAAGATTGCAAAATGTTGTTTTTGTTTGGAACCTGGAATCATATTTTGTAAGCAGACACTAGATCCTGATTTAGATAATAAGCCGTTGAAGATGAAGGAGGTGAATCCCAAGAACTAGTCACAATTTGCAGGCTGGTCTTTCCTGCAGTCGAAAGGTAAGAGTTTAGTTGCCTTAATTTGTGGGCGCAGGGAAGCTCAAAAGTGACTGTCCATTAGTATGTTATTATCTAAGGAATATGAAACTTGTTGGTGAAGCCCCCAATTGGCTTCAACTTGAAGTACTCACCTTTGTTGTGTTGGGTAACTTTTTTTTTTTTAATGTGAAAAACATAGAGATCATTATGAAGACCATAGGGAGAGTCCCAGAGGCCTTACAAGTCTCTTCTACCAGCCTCTTCCACCTCAGAGTTGGACTATAGAATGGCTTGCAAATATCTGCCTCCCCTCTCCCCCCCCCCCCTTTTTTTAAAAAAAAGAAAAAGATTTACTTACCTTTGTGTGTATGGGTGTTCTGCCTGCTTGTATGTTGGTGTGTCATATGCATGAAGTGCCCACAAAGGCCAGAAGGGGGTGTCAGTCAGTAATCCTGGAACTAGTGTTAGCCATGGATGCTGGGAATGGAAGAACCTTGGTCCTCTGGAAAAGAACCCCATGCTCTTAAGTACTGAGCTGTCTCCCCAGCCCCCATAATATACCTTTTAATGTTTGCGTCTTGTGTCTTGTAAAACTGTTGTGGTTTGTTTATTTATTTTTCTTACATAAAGCCTCATTTGGCCTGAGCTACTTCTCACTTGCTGTATAGCAAATGGTCACTTTGAACTCCTGATATCCTCCTGCCCCTGCCTCCTGGGTGCTGGGATTATAGGCATTCGATATCACACCCATTTTATCTGGGGCTAGGGTTTGAACTCAGTGCTTTGTGCCAACAAAGCAAGCAGTGTGTCAATTGAGCCACATCCAGGACCCCCAGAGTTGCATTCCTACTGGTATTTAGTAGTAAAATAAAGTATTGACTTACAGCCAGGTGTGCTTGCAAACACCTGCTAGCTACCTTAGCCCTCTGGAGGCGGAGGCTGGGGAATCAAGAGTTGGAGGCCAGCTTGGGTTATGTAACGTGACTGTCTCAAGAAACAAATACATATTAAAGGGAGAAAGAATGTCTCTATTTGCAGAATTCTGTATATTGGGGAGGGAGAGCCTGGGGTACAGAGGGAACGTGGTTAATAAGTGAGTCTCAGACCAGGACTGGAGTTAGAGAGAGGCAGTGTAGAAGAGATCCTCCCCATGGTCAGCACGGGCTGGCATGGGCACGTACCACTGAGCTCATGGCCGTTTCTGGGAAGTGGCCTTCGCTGCCCACGTATGCAGTCTTGTGATTCTTCCACGTATGCAGTCTTGTGATTCTTGCCCAATAGATGGCCTTTCTGAACTCACTCTTAACACCTCTGCACCTCCCAGAATCCGCTGCCATCTCTTACCCTTCCATGTCCACAAGGCTGACTAAAACCTTCTCCCCTGGACAGCATTGTCTTGTAATTCCTGGAGCTCTTGCCAATGTTTTTTTGTTTGTTTGTTTGTTTGTTTTGTTTTTTAATTGGTTTTGTCCATTTATTTCTTTGAGACAATCCCTGGCCCAGCTAGAACTTTCTGTGTAGAGTAGGCTGGCCTCAGACTCACAGAGATCTGCCTGCCTGCCTCCCAGTGCTGGGTTGAAAATGTGAGCTGTCACACCTGGCAACTGGTTTTTAAAACAAGCTCCACTCTATGTTCTATGCAGCCAAAAAGTTCATCATAATTCACCTTCACCTCTAAAACCAAGAAGCCAGCTAAGACAAATATTCTGCCCCCCACCCCAACCCCGTGTATGTGTGCATGTACGCATGCGTGTCGTATGTTCACACCAACAGAGGTCAATCTCATGTCATTCTCAGATACGTCATTCTCAGGTACCATTCACCTTTTTCTGGGCCACCAGTCCAGGCCTCACTGATGAGGTTAGACTGCCTGGCCTACCCAAGCCCAGAAGATCCATCTGTTGTCACTCACACACTACCTCTAAACCACTTCTTTTGTGTGTGCATGTTTATGTCCACATTCACGCGCGCGCGCGCGCGCGCGTGTGTGTGTGTGTGTGTGTGTGTGGTGCACACGCCTTCCTTTATAACTCTGCACTTTATTTATTGAGCCAGGGTCTTACTTCACCCTGAGCTCATTGATTCTGGCTAGTCTAGCTAACCATCTTACTCTGGGCATCCCTGTCTCTCCTTCCCAAGTGCTGGGGTTACAGGCAGCCACTCAGCCTCCCCAGCCTTTGAGGGTTCTGGGAATCCAGACCCCAGGGCTAGTGTTGCACATCATGGGCTGTATTTGTATTCGCTGCCTACCTCCCCCCAGATTTTTGGGTGTGTGTATGTTCATGCATGCATATGCCCGTGATGTGGAGGGAGGCATACATGTTCCTGGTCCAGGACAGCTCTGTAGAGTCTACTCTTCAGTCATGAAGAATTCAGGTCATCTGGCTTTCCCAGCAAGGGCCCTACCTCACTGAGCTATCCCATCAGCCTCTTAAATAGAAATTCTGGTTTAAGAAATTACTTATACTGAGTGAGTTGAGGAGATGTGGGTCACAACACTAGGTGGAGGTCAGAGGACAACTTATGGGCGTTATCTCCTCCCACTGTGTGGGTCAGGGATCAAACTCAGGGATGAGAACTTGGCAGCAGGTGCCTGGTATCTACTGAGCCATCTTTCCAGCCCTAAGCCTGTACTTCAATGGCTACCTTGCCCTGCCTTCTCCTGTAGCATTTTCTTACCTGGCCTTGTCCCCAGGTTGTAAGGAAGATTTATGTGTTTGTGTTTGCGTGCGCGTTCTTGTCGGTCCCAACCCTGGTCGTGCCAGACACATCACCAATGCCAGCCAGCCTGTTCATACATACATATATATATATATATATATATATATATATATATATATATATATACACTTTTCTTCAGACTCCCTTTATATTTTTCCTGTTCTTTGTATCATAGTATATTCGAATGTTTTGGAAAGTTATTTAATGAATTTTTTTTTCTGAGAAAAAAAATGTACAGGTCCCACCAAGAAACTAGTAAGCAGGTAATGGGGTGTTAGGATTTGGAGCTGTAGCTGGAAGAAGCTGCTGTCTGTGGTGGATGGTTTCTGAACTGGGAAAGAGTAACCTGGTGCATCCCTGGGGTACCTGGGGTACCTGAGGTGCCTGAGGTGCCCTGTGCTGATGCTTTTGGATTTCTGAGTCTGAGAAAGTAAATCTTACATAGGTCTAGAAAAAGCTGTTTGGTGTCGGAACATCAGGGCCATAAAAAGGACAGGTGAAAATGAAGACGAGTTGGTCACCCCTCACGACATACTGCTCACTCAACACTGACTGCCATTTGTGCCAAACCTTGAGGAAGAAAACATAGTGCCCCTCCCCCTCTCCTGGCCCATGCACATTCCGGTTCTGTGGCAGTTGGTAGTGATGGGTAGGTGAAGGTCCCTTGGGCAGAAAATAGTGAAGGGTGAGGTTTCTAAGTCAGAGCAAGGTAACCCTTACAATAAAGCAGACCTGAGGTATCGGCTCTCAAGAGAACTGTAGGCTTAGGAGCACATCCAAGAGAAAGCGGAGGCTATGAAGCAGGCCCCGGGCGGCATGAGGAAGCAGAGAGCACGTTTGCCCGGCGCCAGGCTCTAATCTTCCTTTAATGGTGTTTGTGTAGAAGAAAACAGGTTTGATGGATCTACATGAAAATCCTGCCCTTGAGAACTGTGTATAGCAAAGGAAAGAAGAGAGCCCTGGAGGAGGCAGGAAAGTGCTCACAGTTGGGGAGTGCCAGTTCTGACCCACAGTCTGAAAGGTACCAATAGAGAAGCTAATAAGCCTCCTCCAAAGAGCCCTGTGTCGCTCGCCTCTGACAGGTGTGAGTTTAAGATGAACCCTGCTCTTGAGTGTTCCCCACCTGAAGAGGCTGGACCCACTCGACAGGACGCTTCTGATTGTAGCTGCAGGGCTCTGGGCTCATAGTGGGTTTACTAATCCCAAGAGACAGACCTCTGCCACACTGAATACTCCTATCCTGAAGAGACTAGACCTACCAAATACTGGGTGTTTACTCTCTGATTCTTTCCCCTACAGGCTGGCTTTTGTATTGTTTTTTTATCTCTCTTTTTCCCTTTTTGGTATTTGCCCTGAAGTAGCCAGGGATGTTTGCCACTTTTTGCCTGAAAAGAAAAAAAAACTGATTGAGGCAGTAGCAATAGAGTGATAAAATAGAAACATTTTTCTTCCTTCTGGAAACTAGCAGTTTGTCCCTGATGAGATTAGAAAATTAGAATTTGGGAAGAGGGAAGAATAGAAAACACACACACACACACCCAAGACCTTCTGTAGCTCTGTGAGGCTAAAGCACTCACTTGGAACTGATCCGGTTTGTTTCTCTAGCACACTGGCAGCGCTGGGACACTTGTCAGGGTGGCCGGTGCCCTTTCGAGATGTTTTGGTCACAGCCTATGTGTTGATCCCCGTGGTATCCCTTACATATCCAGGGTGTGCATCTGCTGTGTCCCCTGTGGAATGGCTGCTTTTGTCTGTGTCACCTCCTCTGTCATTTCTTCCCTGGTCAAAAAAATCTGGAGAAGGTAAAAGTTGATTTGGGATTTGTTTTATAAAGCCATCCTATATATTAACTATGGTAACATGAGAAAAGAGCATAGATTTAATGCCTTAAAGCAACTTAATGCCAGCCACTTGTTCTCTCAGGGCATTTGAAGTTTGTAGGGATCGTTAAAATATCAGGAGGCGGAGGCTGGCCTCCGTTCCAGCAAATGGGCATCAGGGGTGGGGTAATTAATAATTTACCTGCAAAATAAGTTCCTGAAGAAAAAAAAAAAGACCTAAGATCACAGCATTCAAGGAACTGTGTGGTGTTAATTTAGGAGAGGGGCTCTGTAGCTGCCTTTTGAACTTATATTGCAGTGTCAGCAGACATTATGAGAGTGAGGTTTCTATCCTTTGAGGTCCGATGTCCAAGGTTGGCCTCAGACTCTTCCATCCTTAATTGCCGGTGACTTCCCATTGGACCTAGCTGCTCCCTGCATTCTTCGTGGAAAAGGAAAGCTAGGAGTCAGGCAGATCACAGTAAATTACAGCTCAGTGTGAACAATGACTTCAAGATTAATTTACACAGAATGCATAGGTACGAACCATCCTGGTGGCTGGGGGTATAGAGGCAGAGCATTTTGTCTAACACACTCGAAGCCTTGGGTTGGATCCCAGTACTATAAAAAAGAGAAATCTTCCTGTTGAGGTGAAAGATTTGAAGCCGTCCAGTGACCCCTGGTCATACGGCACCTGAGAACCAGAAAACACTAGTTAATGTTTCTTTTAGATGTCATAGCTTGAAGAAATGGAAATGACCCAGGATAGAACACAGTCTAAATTTCTTTGTGGAGAAAAACGCCACTGTGGCTGCAAATAGAGTCCATGGACTTAGAGTGTGCCCGTTAGCACCACTGGATGGGAGCTGTATAACGGCAGGACCGAGATGGAAGGGGTTAGCATGGGCATGGACCCGTCAGGACTGAGCTCAGCTTTGGTTTGTGTAGGGACCATTACCTCCATCCCACCTGTGAGGAGTTTGACTAAAGACCCTATGGAAGCATCCTGGCATCCTAGGGTCCCCAATAGCTTTGGGATTGGCTGTGATGATTACCCCAGGGCTTTATTTGGTAGTCTGGGAACTTCAGACACTGAAGAGGTGATTGAGGAAGTGCTAGGAAACAGTCCAGTGGGTTTATCCAGACCCTGTTTGACATCTTCCTCCAGCCCCTCCATGCTAGGACCAGACAAGTTAGGCTGAGACTAACCAGATAACACAGACCTTGGCTTCTGCCTGGAGCCAGGGTGATCACTAAGCGCCTGGGTTTCTAAGGAGTCTTTAGATGCAGAAAGAGTAGATGCACGGCGTGATAGTCCAACAGTTTCTTATTCTCATCAGGCAATCGAATAGTAATGTTTTGCTTAAAATGAAGTTTTAGGAACTCTAGAAAGAAATTAGAAATATGGAATTTATTGAATGTTTCAAGTGAGACTATATTTTAGAGAGAAGGCAATTTGCAAATCTCCCGTGGCCTTTCTTTTTTTTTAGATTATTTATTTATTTATTATTTGTACACTGTCGCTGTCTCCAGACACCCATATGAGGGCATCAGATCTCATTGCAGATGGTTGTGAGCCACCATGTGGTTGCTGGGATTTGAACTCATGACCTCTAGAAGAACAGTCAGTGCTCTTAAACGCTGAGCCATCTCACCAGCCCTCCCGTGGCCTTTCAATCAGACCTAGGGCCAGCCGTGCCAGGCAGATCTGGGGATGCCCGGTGATGGGGAGGTTACAGGCGGTTCTTTGTCTTGTCTAGATCTGGTTCTCTTTGTGTTGATGTAGAGTTGCATTGGTTTTCGGTTAAAGCATCTCAAAGCCACTGAATGGTTTTGCTCTTTAAATAAACTCACTTTGCTCATGGCATCACCTCTTGATCTGTTTTCTTTATAACCTCAGTCTTATTTTTCGGATTTTGTTTTTCTCTTCTTTAAGCAGTTGGTCCTTGCAGGTGCACATGCTGCTGAAAAGGTAGATGAACATGTGAGATTCATCAAAGATGATCAAGCCCTGCTGTCCCTTTTTTGTCTTGGGGAAGGGAAAATAATCTTTGGGTTTTCCCTCTTTTATACAAACTTAGCTGTCCACTCAGTAGTAAAAACACATCTGTGTTGGTAAGAGCTGTGGAAAGCAAGCCGTGGGAAAAGAATAGCTACACCACTGTGTCGGGTTCCTTTATTAACACTGAAAAGCTGTATCAGACTCGTAAGATGGCTTAGCAGGCAAAGGTGCTACCACCAAGGTTGAAAACCTGAGTTAGATTTCCAGGACCCATGTGATGCGGGAGAGAACCAACTGCCAGAAGTTGCCCTCTGACTTCAGAATGTGTGGTGTGAGCACCCACAACCTGCACATAACGAGGACATGTGATCTTAAGCGTCGTGTGTTTGTCAGGTTTCACAAGCAGTCTGTCTCCCTCCCTTGCCTGTTGCAGTTGAGTGGATCGCGGCCGTTACCTTTGCTGCTGGCACAGCCGCTCTGGGTTACCTGGCGTACAAAAAGTTCTACGCGAAAGAGAATCGCACCAAAGCTATGGTGAATCTGCAGATCCAGAAAGACAACCCGAAGGTGGTGCATGCCTTCGACATGGAGGATCTGGGGGATAAGGCCGTGTACTGCCGATGCTGGAGGTCTAAAAAGGTAAGAGCTCGGCCAGCATGACGCTGTGAGAGGCTGGTAGAAAACCTTCTTCCGACTTGTGGAGTCTGTTCCTCCCTGGGTCTCACATCCCGCTTTCTGTTTGTTCGAGACAAGGCCTTACCAGGTAGCTCAGGCTGGCCTCAGACTCATCATCCTGCTGCCTTTGCTAGGATTGCCGGCTCACACCAGCACACACAGCTTTTCATACTCTTGTGGATTGTATGTTCTATCATGTACAGCTGTCATAATGTGAACTCGCATCATACCCTCACTGAATTAAGCCGAGGAACCATCTTGTTCTTTGACTGTCTCTTGGGATTTCTTCCCCAAGGGGATCTCTGGAGGAAAGTCTGCAGTCTGGGCACAATAAGAAACAGACAGCAAAGTGTGTGTGAGAGACAGGATCTCGCTGTGCAGCTGGGAGCTTACAGAGGGTCACTCTTTAGTTAGGCTGGCCCTGCACTGGTGTCAGCCTTCCTGCTTGGCTCCTGAGTGTGGATTATAGGTGTGTAGCACCTCACCTGGCTCAGACTTCCTACTGCTAAGTATCCTAGGCAGTCTTGTAACTGCAGTTCCTGTAACTAAATACCCGGCAGTATGGAAGAGTTGTCTGTGACTCCTGCAGGCTCTAGATGTGGACACTGGGACCCTCTCTCTAAGCATGTTGACAGGGTGATTCACTGGGTGACCTCAGAATGTCAGCTGTCCGGAGAGACCCAGTGCTAACACTGAGTGTGCTGCTCTTCACATTCATGGAAAACAGATTTCCAAGGCTTAAGGGGCCAGGCCTGTGAGCTGGGAGCACAGGTGGTGGCGGGCCAGGCCTGTGAGCTGGGAGTACAGGTGGTGGCGGGCCAGGCCTGTGAGCTGGGAGTACAGGTGGTGGCGGGCCAGGCCTGTGAGCTGGGAGCACAGGTGGTGGCGGGCCAGGCCTGTGAGCTGGGAGTACAGGTGGTGGCAGGCCAGGCCTGTGAGCTGGGAGTACAGGTGGTGGCAGGGAGCTTACCTGAAACCATGAGTCTGGTCTCTTGGTCTAAAGAGAGAAAGAAAGATTTTCTTTAAATGCCATTAAATTGCAGTATGATGGAGACTTACCATAGCAAAACGCTGTCCTGGATCATGGGTCAAAAACATGGAAGGGCTATGTTAGATCTAGTAGAAAGTATGTTTAGGGGAGTATTTAATTTTTTAATTTTCGATTTTTTAATAATATTTGTGTGTGTGTGTGTGTGTGTGTGTCTGTGTGTGTGTCTGTGTGTGTGTCTGTGTGTGTGTGTGTGTGTGTGTTGTTATAGTCTCCTGCGGACAAACAAGGACCTGCAGCGGCCAGAGGTATCACATATCCTGGAGCTTGAGTTTTAGAAAGTGCCCAGCATGAGTGCTGGGGGCTAGAATTGCAGCTCAGGTCTTCTGCAGGAGCAGTGCACACACACCTGCCTGCTGAGCCCTCTCTGCAGCCCTGTGGGGAGGGAGGGTCCACAATTTAGTCTTTACTTACCATGCTGAGAAATGGGCTGCTGGGCCATGTCATGAGCCCATGTCATCATATTCTGTTGTTTACCGCCCCCACTGTCCTCCGTCACCTCTTCCTGGTCCCCTGTCTAAGCCCTAAGAGTGCCCCTTTCAGCTTTAATATCATGTGGCTCCTAGGCCACTCTTCTGCTCCGCTCCTCCCACCCTTCGTCCCCATCATTGTCCCTAGAAAGTATATTTCAGGAAGCATGTCTAGTAGCTTGGTGCTGTGTGGTCCAGCAAAACAGCTTGTCAGATGTCACTGTGTCCCACGATGGCCTGAGGTGGACATGGAATGTGAGCCGTAGGTTCCTTGAGCTACTAGGACATAATCTCTCAGTGTTCTGTAGACTAGTCTTGCTGTAAAAGGTATGCCTACAGTAGGCTCCATTCTTGCTGCTCGCTAAAACATAGGAAGTAAAAATGCAGAGTCTTCCCCCAGTCACAGGAGCTCTGCAGCCAGTGATGTTAAGTGTAAATTCCCTAAGTGTTCACATGCAAACATCAGTGTCCCGGGAGCCCAGTGTGCGGTTCTGGTGCTTTGGTAATTAGGAGTGCTCATGCCGGGGGCTAAAGTTTCTGAGAGTTAGACTGTGTCTGGGAAATGGGAGACACATGCACAAGCACTTGCAAGTCCTAGGAACGCTTTCTCAAACTGTGCAAGTAAGCCGTCCTGAGGAAGGGGGTGGGTGAGGACTCAGGCCCTCCAGGGATGAGTTCATGAGGAGACTCTGTATGAGAACTTCCCCTTATGGTTTGACGTTATGACACAGTAGGATGCTGGCTGTGGAAATGGGGAGAAATGGACAGGACCAGTAGGAAACAGTGACTTCTTTAATGACTTGTTTTCATTAGTTCTAATTATATATGTGTGTGTGTGTGTGTGTGTGCGCGCGCGTTCGTGCATGCATGCATGCATGTGTGCGTGTGTGTATTGGTGCCCCTGGAGCTAGAGTTTGACAGTTGCCAGCCGCCTGACGTAGACACTGAGAACCAAACTCAGGTCCTCTGGGAGAGCAGCACACACTGGCAGTGACTAAGGAGGGACTACAGGATCTAAGTGTGTGGTTTAAAGGGATCCAAGCCTTCAACAGAAACAGGCAACTCTGGTTTGAAAGCCTATGTGTGCACAGTGTTGCTGAGGAGTTGAGGTGCAAGTGGGTTTGAGGTGAGGTTGCGTGGAGATGTGCAACAGGCCCTCACGTAGGGACACGGTGGCAGCAGAAGCCACCAGAACTGGTGAGTCCAGGCGGACCTGATAAGAATCAGAGATGAGATCTCCAAGAGTGTTCTGCACTTGGACAGCGCAGAGTCAGGAGATGGGACGGGCCTGGGGGAGAAGTGACGAGAGAGCGTCTGAGTGGGAAGGAGAGGGACTGACTGGGCTTTGGTGCTGAGCGGCCCAGCCCCACTGCCCGGGGAGTAGGTGGTGATGGAGACACCCTTGGAGTAAGTAATTAGCTGACCCTTTGCTGCCGTTTTCACAGAATAGTTAAAACTCTACATCCAAGTCAGAGAAAGCCTGTGTTGCCGAAAAACCAATGCGACAAGTCTGAGCTTCTCTCCATGAGAGGAGACAGGGAAACGGGTCACAGAAGTAGGAGGGAGGAAACAACCTTGCACTGACGAGTCCCATAAAGTAAATATGGACTTTGTAGAGCTGAGATCTCAGTGGCTCAGGATGACTCAAGAATAGGCAAAGCCAGTGCTCTAAACCCCCATTAAGCTGTGCGAATAGTCCAAAGCCTCCCCCAGGACGACTCCTCAGCCTCACAGTTAAGACCAGGAATGCCAGGCCCGTTTCCAGTACAGCTCTCAGCTCTGTAGCTCCAGTTCTAGGAATCTGACGCCCTCTCTGGCCTTCACGGACACTGCACACACACGGTGCACTGACAGACATGGACACAAAGTAGACATACGCATAAAATACAAATCATTTTTTTTTTTTTAAAAAAAGTCTGCCATGACTCAGGGGGCTCCCTGATTCGTTTTATTAGCACAGCAAAAGCAAGCCTGGGTCCTGCAGAAGTTGCTCTGGGAAATACTGGCATAAATTAGCTTGTCCCTCTCTCTGACTAAAGACACAACAATGTCACTTGTGCCTATGATGTGGGATTTGTAAAAATGAATGGACATTGGAAATCATATTTCCGGAAGAAAATGTCTCCATGAACCACATGAAAGGGAAAAACACCAGGGGTGAGGGTAAGCAAATTGATTTTTTTTTCTTATTTTTGGAAACAGGATTTCATGCAGCCTAGGCTGGCCTTCAACTTTTTGTTTTGTTTTGTTTTGTTTTTTAACTTACTCACTTTACATCCTCATAGGTAGCAGATGTCCAGCTTGACCTTCATGTGGGTCCTGAACAACTGGCGTAGGGGCATCCCAAAAGCTGTGGCCTTTAACTCTTGAGCCTCCTGCCTCTGCCTCTCAGGTGTTGGCATTGCAGGTGTGTATCGCCACACCCGACTACAAATTGATTTTAATACAATAAACTTGAACTCTTGCAAATGGAGCCATGGGCATAATTGTGGGTAGAGTACCTGCCTGGTATGCACAAAACCTGGGATTCAACCCTCAGCATACCTCGATGATGATGATGGTGATGATGGTGATGATGATGATGATGATACAGTAGGCGTAGGTCAGTAGAACTGTAGCCAGTAAGTAAGTGGTCAGGCCACAGCCTTAGCCTGCGTCAGCCTGCATCACCAGACGTAGGAGGGAGGTTCAAATAGCAGTGGATATTTTCCTCCTGTCTGTTTCTTCCTCCTGCTCAGTGAAGTACGTGTCCTAGCCAAGAGAAATGCAAGCTCTGGTGTGTGGGAATTAGGTGTCACTGCCCCTCTGCCAGGCACAGACTGCTGTGGAGATTAGACATCTCACAGTCTCTCTCTCTCTTCCTAGTTCCCGTTCTGTGATGGGGCTCACATAAAGCACAACGAAGAGACTGGCGACAACGTGGGACCTCTGATCATCAAGAAGAAAGAAACTTAATGGACAGTTGCGAGGCTGCACCCCAGCGTGTTGTGATGTCACCCGATCATTTAATTAGAATGGCACCCAACCCACCGTCCGATTGGCCTCCCCGGGTTCTAGATGTGGTTGGTACTTGCAAATCGCAGCTTACATTTTCATGGCATCGGCCTTGCTATCGAAACATTTTGGTGCACATTTGTTGAAAGAAGAAGAAGAAAAAGAAAGGCTAAACCAACCTCATGCTATATGGGTTATTTTGGTCTTGTAAGGATCCGTTCCTTTAAAATAATGGTCTTAGAATATAGTTGTATCTTGAGGTTAAAGTATTAAATTATTCCAAAATCATGTACATGTACACTGTACTTGTCCGTTTAAGGGGAAATCTTTTCTTATTCGTTAACTTGGAAAGTAATGGGGTGTGATGAAGTTGCATTGATTTCTTACACCGGAGGAGAACCCTGCCGTGAGCCTGCCTCTCCTTCTGGTTGAGGTCATGGCATGGATTCAGCCTGTGTGCTTTCATGTGTTCAGTCAGAGTTAACCGAATATTGTTCTTAAACTCCTCGCCCGGGTCACCAATAAAGGGGCAACAACTTCTTTTGTGTTCATCTCTGTGGATATGTAATTGATCCACTGTAGACACCACTGGCAGAAATCTAGGCCACAGTGATGTGGGTTAAGTAATCACAAAGATTGTTGGAGAGATGGCTCTGGATTGTGTACCCACAAAAAAGCCAGGCAGGCATGGGGGCTTGCCTGTAATCCGAACACTTGACAGGCAAAGGTGAGGATCACCAGAACAAGCCGACTACACCAGCCATAATTGATGAAGTCTGTGTTGAACAAGAGACCCCACCTCAGTAAATAAAATGGAGGGCTATACGGGAAGCCACTGTTAGCAACCGCAGGCCTCCACTTGAGCACACACATGCAGTGTTAAAGAGCACCACCAGCCCAAGAACAGAAGGACACCAGACGGACGCCATCGATGAGGGTTAGACACCCACAGTCAAGTATACTGACCTCAGAGTCACACAGCCTCTGAGAGTGACAACTTTCCATCAAAAGCATAGGGAGCTTTTATTTCCCACTGGGGATAATCAATCAGGTGCATGGCTTAAGTTAGTAAAGAAACTCTCTGAGGATGAAACGGACCGCCCTTTCTTTTCTACTATACAATCTTTGTCTTACAAAGGCTTGAAGGCATGCCTTAATTAATATCCAATGGCTGCTCTCTGCCTGAGCGCCCGAGGCTCCAAGAATCTTCCTCATTTGACCACCCGAGCCACTGCTGAACAGCATGCTGTCGTCTCTGTTCCATTTACTGATCTCAAGCAAGGCCACTTGGCTTCTCAGCCTTTGAAGTGTGTGAATGTTGTGTGTTTGTGTAGAGTGTGTGCTCACATGTAGATGCCAGAGATCTCTCATTGATTTGGCTGTGTCCAGGTTCCAGATGCTCTAACTCCAGATGCGCCTAGCTTTTATGGAGCTTGGGGGGCCCAGTCCTCGTGCAAACGCAGCAGGCACTTAATCCTCTAAGCCTTGTCCCCGGCCTGTTTCTCAGCCTTTAAATGAACAGATTGGACTAACTGACCCTATCAGGGTTTGTCTCCAAATTTTAGATCAATGTAAATTTGGTGGCTGTCCTGGAAGAGGAAACTGCTGCCCTCTTGGACTTTACTTTCTGCATCAAGATCTTGAGTTCACCTAGAGTTTCCAGCGTGAGGAGCCATGTTTAGAGATATGGTGACATCTGTCCGACAGATGGCCTTGTCTACACCCATAACTGACTGTCACAATTTATGATACAACATACAAGATAGGCTTTTAATTATGGCACTGTACGATAAGGGTGATTTCATAAGTGATAACTGCTTCCAAATAGTTGGAAGATATTTTTTTACCCATTACGGTGGCACTTGGCTTTAAGAGAAACACAGACTAAGGTCCCCAGTTAGTTGTATAAGTGGCGTAGGCTCTCTTTGTTTGTATAGGTTAGTTGTCAAGATTTATTTATTAGAGACGGTCTTACTGTGTAGCTCAGGCTGGCTTTGAACACAGACTCTGCCTCAGCCTCTCTCATGCTAGAGATGCAGGCCTAAGCTACCACAGGGCACCTCACCCTGATGGGCAGAACCGCTTCACCTCACAGCTTTTTAAATAGACGTGATGGTGCTAAGCAAGACATTTGTCCCCAGATTATGACCAAGGACAAATTTTTAGCTATCCAGGAAGGAAAAATAGTAAGAAAAAGTTACCAGTATGAGTTTGCTTTTTATTCTAAAACTATACCAGCATCTATGCTACTGAAGTATCCTTCAATGAAATGGTGGTCGTAGTATCAACTCCTTTAAGTATTTTTCTTGACAAAATAAGAAGGTGGCAGCCATAGATTGTCCCTATGAAGTCATAAAGTCTTAAGATGCACCAAGCCAAGGTCCCGTCTAAAGTTCTAGAATGTGTTTGTTATTAAGATGTTGACGCACTCGGATGCTTGACTAAACTTTCAAACCTGATAGCTCAGCACGGGTTCATGGGAAATTAGTAACAGCTTTGAATGCTTTAGACCTCTGCTCCAGTTACCACCATGGGTCCAAACCAAGGGCAGTTCTGCAAGACCGTAGGTGATGACCGTACTGTTTTTTTGAAGAAAGATCCCAAAGGATGAATTTCCATTAAGCAGCCACCTTTCCCAAGCAAAGGGGCTTAAGGACTCTGGGCTCAGAGTCAGCTTAGGGGCGTCCATCCCATGTGCAAGGGTCAGGGTTCAATCATGAGTACCACAGTTTGTCTCAAAGATCCATAGAGGGGTTGCGCACAGGAATAAATTAGCTGAAATCGCCAGGATTGCTGTAGAAAGCAAAGATGAGTAAGATTTTCCCATCCGTCAGTAGGACTGCCGACTAGAGATTGCTGCCTGTAGTGTGACCTCCTGTGTGTTAGTTGCCTTTCTCCTTGCTATGACAAAAATAGACAACAAAAAATAACTTGAGGAAGGTTTGGGGGTCCAGTCCACTATGAGAGAAATTATGAAGCAGCTTGGTCACATGGCATCCACAGTCGGGAAGCAGCAAACAGATACAGGTGCTCAGTTTACTGGTTTCTTTTCAGCTCATCAGGGACCCCAGGCCATAGAATGGTGTCATTTGTTGAAAAGATCTTGCCATCTCAGCTGAGTCTAGAACCCCACCTCAGGGACAGATCCAGAGGTGTCCGTTAGGCAGATCTCCATCCTGTCAGCTTGACAGTCGTTATTAACCATTAACGTAATTAATCCCTGCACAACAACGAAAGCCATTCCACATCAGACATGCTGGGAGAATACCAGGCCGGCCTTGTGTCAGAAAGACAGGTACTCCTCCCTGACAGTACCTCTGTGTCTCTGGTGATAGAGTGGTCCTCATACTTCCGATCCATCCTAACAGAAGGACAACCAGAACTCTTACCAAGGCTTCGGATGAATCGACAAGAGTTGTATAGATTTCCCAGATTATCATTTATTATTCCCATGTGGGAATGATGTGTGCGTGGTATGTGGAGATGGGAACCGTCACGTGGCTCTGGGGATCTAACACAAGGCCAGCACTTGGCTTCGGGCAGGTATGTTACCTGCCGTGTCATCTCACTGGCTCCCGGTTTTTTCTTTCTTCTTTTTTTTTTTTTGACATTTATTAGTGTTTACTAGGTACTAGAATGTTTTATTTATTTTTATTTTATTTTATTTTTTTTTTGGTTTTTCGAGACAGGGTTTCTCTGTATAGCCCGGGCTGTCCTGGAACTCACTCTGTAGACCAGGCTAGCCTTGAACTCTCGAACTCAGAAATCCGCCTGCCTCTGCCTCCCAAGTGCTGGGATTAAAGGCGTGCGCCACCACCGCCCGGCGCTCCCGGTTTTTTCATTGAGAATGATTTTTATCATCGACTGCCCGCTTATGACTTGGGGAAAAGTTGTTATCAACTTGATCACAACCATCACAAGCCCAAATTGACTCTTTTGGGTGAGGAGGCAGCGACTCATCTACTGTAAGACACAATCTCTTACCCTGTCTGTCTCTGCGAGCAATGCTTTTTTTTCTTGGGTTTATTTAGGTTTGTTTTCTTTCTTGTTATTTTGCTTGTTTGTTTTCTTTTGTGTTTGTTGAGCCAGGATCTCCCTATGTAGCCCTGTCTTCGAACTCCCAATCCTCCTGCCTCTGCACAAGCACACACACACACACACACACACACACACGCACACACACACACACACACACAGCATCCCCACTCAGAATCCTTGTTCTTCCGTCTTTATTGGCACAACCTGGCTACATGTTCAGCTCATTATTGTGACTTTAAATTTCTCCGCCTTCATGTTTCCAACACACCAGTCCCATTGTGGACTCTTCTGAGAATTTTATTTTTATCCCTCAGAACCCTGCAAGTCAGATGATTTTGGGTTCCTTCTTGGCTTCAGTCTTGGCTCTGAGCGCCACCTAGTGTACAGACTCTGCTACTGACAACACCAAACCCTAACTTAACCACTCCTCTGGTTGGATACTGAGCTTGTGTTTCCTCCCTCCCTTCCTAGCCCCCACCCCACCCAAAAGCAGAGTCACTTTCAGCAGCTGACATTTGTGACTTCCCTGTGGTTTGGACATCTGGTTTTGGAAAATCACCTGTAGTGTTCTTAATCCCTGAGGGAAAAGTTTTAAATTTTTGGTCCGTAATGTTAGTAACCTAGAGCAGTAGCGTTCACTGAATAAATACTGTTTCAAGTTAACACCTGAATTGGAATGTAGCTTTAACGGTTACATCCCTGCCTTCTCCTCTCCAAACCTGAGAATCCAATCCATTTTGTTTGTGTGTGTACGTGTGTGTGTGTGTGTGTGTGTTGTATTGTTTGGTCTGTTGTGCTAAACTTGGTGATTTTTTCTTCTTTTTTTTGTTGTTGTTGTTGTTTTTGCCTGGTTTTTGTTGTTGTTGGGTTTTTTTTTTGTTGGTGGTGGTGGTGATGGTTTTTTGGGGTGTTTGTTTGTTTTGTCCCCAACCTTGAAAACATGCCGAATAACCTGCCCTGACAGGTTTGGCTGTCAAGTATCCAGTCAGCACCAAGAACAACAGAACATCCTCTCTCCCATGTCTGCTTCAGTGAAACATTTCTTCACCAGTCTGCCTTAGTCTTTCCAATGTCCAGGAAAACACTCCTTCATCTGTTTGCCCCAACAAAACACCATCCAACACAACTGACTGTCCAAAGAACCCCTAAAGTTTCTACTTCAGTATATAGTTAGTGCTCTCGCCCAGGACCCAGTTTGAGTTCACAGCATCCACACTGGGCAGCTCCCAACCGCCTGTAACTCCAGCTCCAGGGGATTTCACGCCTGCACACATGTTCATGTACCCAATACAGACACATGCATATGTATAATGAAGTTTTTATTTTTACGTGTATGTGTGTTTGCCTGCTTGTCTGTATGATTAATACACGAGCACAGGTACCCGGCCAGAGAAGTCAGAAGAAGGCATCAGATCCCCCCTGAAGTTGGAGTTGGCAGTTGTGAGCTATCTGGTGTGGGTACCGGGACCTAGGTCCTCTGCAAGAGCACCGAGTGCTCATAATGGCTGAGCCGTTTCTCCAGGCAATCCCCTACCCACTCTTTAGGAGAGCCTCACAGTGACTGAGCTGACCACTGTCTACAGTAGTGTTCAGACAACCACTCTGCTGTAAGGTGATAGCCAGCCTTCACAGCCTGCTGGTCTCCCATTCCACTGACCTCTCTTGACCCTAGTCACAGCTTCCAAAGCTGTTTCAAATAACCTGACACCAGCAGCTGCTGCTGGAATTGGGGTGCAAGGCTCTGGAGCTGGGACAAGCTGTATTAGGATCCTTGGAAACCTTTGAAGCAACACACCTTCTATACCAGTCTGGGCTTTGTCCCTTTGGAAGCCAGGGTTCCTTGTCTATTTACGGCACCTCCCATCACTCTGTTGTCCTTTTGTATGTATGGTTACCTCTGTGTCCCTGACAAAGTCTTGGCAAAGTGGTTGGCTCAGAGTTAGACAGAAGGAAGGACAAATACATACATACTTTATTAACTGTAAGCAAAAACGAAACTCCCCTGAGCAAGCTTGAGATTGCTGATATTGGTCTGCAAAGCCTGCTAACCACCTCCCCGAGACATCATGGATCTATGTAGAGATTGCAGATTTCCAACTCAGACCAAGATTCTTGAGATTGTTCTTTAATGGTTAGTTTTATGTGTCAACTGGCTAGGACATGGGACACCCAGATAATTGACCAGTCGATAATTGTTGGTATTTTCTGTGTTCTAGAGTAACTTGAAACTAGATCAATAGATTAGATAAGGCAAATTTCTGTCAGGAAAGCACCACAAAGGATCAGGAAGGCTGGAGTATGGACGGTCCAGTTCCAGAGCCCCCAGCCCTGAGTTCACTCCTCCGCCTGGGTGAGGCCACACTCTCCTAGTTGCTGTGGGTGAACACTGGAATCAAGAAGGTGAAACAAGATCACAAGTTTGGGACCAGCCTAGGCTGTACTTTTAAAGGAGAAGTTGCATATTTCCCTGTCTTGTGGAGTACAATTTGAGTTTCCATCGTCATCCCTGCTCTTCCAGACAGAAAAGGCCAGGAGTTGACCCACCAGGACCTCACCAGAGAGTATCTCTGGCTGCCGCTTAGGCGTTATCATTGCATAATGAGATACTCACGCCAGCTGTTTCCTGACTTCTATACAACGTTGGCTTTTAAAAAATTCATTAAATAAAAATTTTAACCGATCTAAGATTGTAACAACAGTAAAAAACAGTAAAACCCCAGTATGCATTGCCGGGGGTGTAGCTCAGTGGGAGAGCGCTTGCCTTGCATATGGACAGCCCTGGGTTCAACAGACTACCACGTGGTATTGGGGGACATTTATTCACTGTATAGTGTTTAAATCAGTGCAGACAAGCCGGGTGGTGGTGGCGGCGGCGCACGCCTTTAATCCCAGCACTTGGGAGGCAGAGGCAGGCGGATTTCTGAGTTTGAGAGTTTGAGGCTAGCCTGGTCTACAGAGTGAGTTCCAGGACACCCAGGGCTACACAGAGAAACCCTGTCTCAAAAAAAACAAAAAAAAAAAAAAAAAAAAAAAGATGCACACTATGACTGCTCCCCTTGATGTCTTCCTGTGAAACAGTACACACAGCCACACAGCTTCTTGGCTCTTCAGCTATAACTGAGCACCCATCCCTCCACCCCTTACTATCCCCAGCCTCCAGTGACCATGGGTTCAGCCTCTCTGAACAAAGCCTTTTCAGAACCCATCTATGAGTGAAATTACAAGATGCCCATTTTTCTTACAAGATTGCCATTTTTCCTGGCTTGTTTCGCTTAACTCATTGTCGAGTTCCATGTTGCGGTAAATGACAGGATCCGCTGTGTAGCTACAGGTACCACATCAGCTTGGTTCATCGTTGACAGGCACTGCAGTTGATCCCGTGTCTGACCACTGCTGCAGTACACATAAGAGTACAGATGTCTGTTGTAAATTAAGCTATGCCATGTGTCATTTCAAAGGGGCAGGGGTTATGTGTTAATTCATCATAAGAATGGAACTAGAGCACCTCTTAACTCTCCTGAACTGTTATAACAGAGGAGTCATAAGACCATCTCAGAGCGGTCGTGAAAATAAAACACGGGCCTTACATTTGTCACAAGGAAAACTTACTACAGAATCGGTTACAGTTCTGACGGCCTTTGTTAGCGATTCATAAAAATGAAGCAACCTCCATTTTACAAAATAGGACAAGGGCTCGCACTGGGCAGGAGTAAAACAAGGTATCACTGCATGAACAGTACAAGACAATGAAAAATAAAATAAAGCAGATCTTGACAGCTCTGGGGACCAAACACGAGATCTCATAACTTGCTAGGCAAGTGCTGTCCCACTACGCCACATCCTGGCCTTGCATCTCTTTTCTATAACAATTGAAACAAAAGCCAGCCCAGCTCCTAGTTCAGGTCACTCAGCCTGGACTCTGAGTTTTCAGAAGACCTGGTCCATCTGGCGCCATGTAACTAGGAGGCATTTATTCTCCGTTCTGACTTTGGACTCTTGGAGCCTACAACGGGAGCTTGCTCTGAACAACGGCATCCCATAATTTTTGCTAAGCATTCGGTTAGCCACTGTCACCTGACATTGAATAGCAGCATGACATCATGCTATTGGGACTCTGACCACTTCCTGTCTGAGAAGCTGTTCTCTGGACTACAGTCTACAGCTTAATCATAATCACAACAGACCAACTACTTCCTCCTACAGGGCTAGGTTGCAGTCTCCCTAGGAGGAAACTGAAGAAGGATACGAAGAGTAAACACCCACCCACATAAGGAGAAGACACTGGAAATGAATGAGAAGCCACAGGAACAGCCCCGCTATTCCACTGCCACCCATGCCCCACCCCAACCTTTCTTGGTTCACCCCTGCCTGGTGCCTAGGGAGAATGCCCAGTCTCCTGACTTCTTGCCCAGCAAGTGGCCCTTAGACCAACCATACCGAGCTGCCCTTAGGGAACCAGTCTTCCAAATCCCTCACTGATAACATCGTCAAAACCGGAAAGACTGCAGCACTGTTGACTAAGAGAGTGCCCATCCTGACTTCACAGAGGCAGCTCCAACCGGCTAAGCCTTTGTTGGCCTCTAAGGAAATGAGAGGAAGACAGAAACCTTTGAGGTGGGATCAAACAGTGGACAGTAACTGATCAAGGCAACTCCATCAGGAAAAACAGAACTAAAGAAAACAGGGGGACCTCGGGTGTCCTTCCAGGAAAAGTTACAGAAGAACGTATGTTCGGAGGAGTTAGAGTGGAGACACATGCTCAGAGATAAGAGCTTTAAGAAACTCCAAATGTAGCCGGGCAGTGGTGGCGCACGGCTTTAATCCCAGCACTTGGGAGGCAAAGGCAGGTGGATTTCTGAGTTCTAGAGTTCGAGGCTAGCCTGGTCTACAGAGTGAGTTCCAGGACAGCCAGGGCTACACAGAGAAACCCTGTCTCGAAAAACCAAACCAAAAACAAAAAAAACAACTCCAAATGTATAATTTTCCCCCTCCCTCACTGCCCCTCTCAACCTTTCCTTCAAGCCCACCTCCACTCCTTTCTGACACACTGCCAATTTCTTTTGTTTTTTAATGTATTTATTTATTTTATGTATGTGAGTACACCGTAGCTATATGTTCAGACACACCAGAAGAGGACATCGGATCCCATTACAGATGTTGTGAGCCACCATGTGGTTGCTGGGAATTGAACACAGGACCTCTGGAAGATCAGTCAGTGCTCTTAACCACTGAGCCATCTCTCCAGCCCACACTGCCAATTTCTACCAGGGACTCATGGCTCAGTGGTTAAGCACACTGACTGTTGTTCTGGAGGCTCACAACCATTTGTAATGGAATCCAATGCCCTCTTCTGGTGTGTCTGAAGAGAGCAACTGTGAGCAACTTTGTACTGATATACATTAAATTATATATATATATATATATATATACATATATATATATATATATATATATATATATATATATGCCAGCAAGATAACTCAGCAACTAAAGACTAAAGTCACTCGCTGGCAAGCCTGAGGGCCACTCAAGTTCAGTCCCATGACCCGTGTGATAGAAGGAGAGACTTCTGCTAGTGGTCCTCTGACCACAACACCTATAGGCATGCTCACACTGCCAGTTTCTACCAGCGACTCACAACCACCACACTAGGCTGGGACCCAGACCAGAGCACCGTTCAGCCCTCCACCCTCACCGTCAAAGAAGCTTCTCACGGGGATGGGAACTGACACAGAGGCCCACAACTAGACAATGTGCGGATGGCGAGAGACTTCAGAACAAGACAGGCTGACTCTGTGGCAGGCTTCAAATGGGCAGTGCAAGCCTAAATGTCTGTTTCCAAGAACTGGGCACGTCCAGGCCTAAGAAGCTGCCCCTCCACCTGGCCTGAGGCAGGGACAATGGGTCAGCAACAGTTTCCAGACTTCCTCAGCTACTTCCTCAGGAACAGTTCCCAGTCCCCACACCCTGGTAATGGAATGTCCTAGAGATAGAACAAGATAAAGGTGACCCCAATCCCCTAGTGTGCCTTAAATCAGGCCTGCGAGCTCACTTGGTTGTCTGTCTTGGTAATACCCCAGCATGCTGGACTTCTGCAGAATAAAACACTCTTTGCATTTGCATACTATTTGAGTCCAGGGTATCATTCTTCAGCGAATCGTGGACCCTTACAGGAACACTCAGTCTTAGCTCAGATGTCTTTATCGCACTTTCCTCTCAGGCTCAGGGAGTCCTGTGGAGGAGGAGACAGAAAGAGTGTAAGAGCCAGAGGGGATGGAAGAACTCCAAGGGAGAGACAGTGTCTTCCAAACACGACAGGACTGATAGACATACGAACTCAGAGACTGTGGTAACACTGCAAAACTGTCTCAGATTTAAACCAGACAAAAATCCCAGCTCAGAGGGAGAAGTGGGCACGAAGTCCCTTACCTAACCAAAAGCCACTCGCTGGGACAGGTAAAATCAGTTTTCTCCAGTGGAGTGTCTCTGAGGGTATCAGCCACCCTCCAGGGCAGGCCCCACACCCAAGAGGAGTTGACCAACACAAAACAGACTGTATCTTCGTATGCTTTTTTTTGTTTTGGGCTTTTTGTCTAACTGGAATTTTGTTGGTTTGTAATTGTCATTTTGTTTTGTGTTTTGTTTTTGAGACAGGGAGCATGAAGTTGAGTGGGTAGGGAGGTAGAGAGGAACTTGGAGGAGTTGGGAAAGGGATAAATATGGTCAAATGTATGAAAAATATTAAGAAAAAAATAATAATGAAACTCCACCATGCAGGAGCCAATGAAAGCACCCAAGCTTACGTTACCTTTGCAAGCATCCTAAACTATGAGAAGCGTTCCCAGGAACGCCCTTCTGGGCAGAACACGCCCCCTCTGCTCTTCTGATGAATTTGACTCCCTCCCAACCCCCACCCCCTGCGCCTTTGGCAAGAAGCATTAGCTAACACTCCAGTTGTGTTTCTTTCTCTTACCCCGTGTGTTCATTAGTGTGGTAAGTAGGCGGTGTGTGCTACCTGAGCAACTTTATGGTCTGTGCGAGGTTGTTTGTGCTAAGTGAGAACTCTACCAGCTGAGCTACACCCCAGTGCCATCTTTTGTTTCTCTCCTACTTGAGAGGACTGTCAACAGACAATGCAGAGATATAGGCCCCCACCTGTCTCACATTACCTGTGGACAGTCAGCAGCTGCTTCTTCTTCTTCTTCTTCTTCTTCTTCTTCTTCTTCTTCTCCTTCTTCTTTTTAAGATTTATTTCTCTTATATATTTGAGTACACTGTAATATGATTTATTTATTTATCTATTTATCTATTTATTTATTTATTTTATGTACACGAGCACCCTGTCACTGTCTTCAGACACACCAAAAGAGGGCATCGGATCCTATTACAGATGGTTGTGAGCCACCATGTAATTGCTGGGAATTGAACTCAGGCCCTCTGGAAGAGCAGTCAGTGTTCTTAACCACTGAGCCATCTCTTCAACCCAACCCTCTTAATACGAATGGAACTTATCATTTCCTCTGCCATACATACCTCCTCACCTGCCTGGCATTTAAGCCTCTACTTACCGCTTAGTGTTCCCCGCTCATCTTTGTATTCCAGCCTCCATGTCTGCTTAGGTGATTCTGTCTGTGTGGCGTGTCTTACCTCACTCTTGTTTCCTGATGCTGGATAGTGAACATGGGGGCCTTGCTCATGCTAAGCAAGCTGAGCTAGACCTCCAGTCTCAAGTGACTTTCCTTTTATATGCATTTTCTCGGAAAGTCTTTCTGCTCTTACGCTCACTTTTCTGAGTAATTTTAATTGGCTGTGCTCTGTGTATGAAACGCATTGTATAAATATAACTTGTGGCAGGTTGTGGTTAGTTCCAGAACTCCCAGAAGCAGAGAGAAGATCACTGTGAGTTCAAAGTCTATATAGCGAGTTCCAGGCTAGCTTCAGCTACACAGTGAGACCTGATCTCAGATAGATAGATAGATAGATAGATAGATAGATAGATAGATAGATAGATAGATAGAT
>NW_021604786.1:2298509-2302898 GCF_004785775.1 Grammomys surdaster
GATAGATAGATAGATAGATAGATAGATAGATAGATAGATAGATAGATGTTATTTGCTTATAACCCAACTATTCTTCCTTTTAATATATCTTACTGTGCTTAGACTGGCACCATACAAGTCTCTGTCCCATAATTTTAAATTCTTTATTTTTAGCTTCTTTTAAAAAGTGATGCTTTGCTCTGTGTGCCATGCTCGTTTTGGGTTGGTTTGTCAGTTTCTTTTGTCAAATTTTAAAACTTGTAACTTTTGTTATTTTTTTCCCTTTATGACAAAGTATACGTGTTTGGTAGCATCTACCGCCTGCAGATTAACACACAGCAGGAGACGATTGAATGTAGCAAGAGGGGAGAAAGAGAACAGATTGCTGCTGGGCTTTTGAAGGGAGTGCATCCTGGGATACTGCAGAAAGAACAGAGCTGTGATTAGCCTCAAACCAGCAAAGTGGAGAGTTACAATGGTTAGGCTTCAATGACAAAGGAGATGCGAGAAATTAAAAGGAGAATGGAGAATTTAAAAAAAAAGAAAGAAAAAGAAAAACAATGGAGGAAGCTAGAAAGGACCTTTATTCAAAGAGCATTTAGTATGAAAGTCATTTCAAGCTGTCAACGAAAACAAAGATTGATGTGGAAATCTCTGGCTGTGTCACGTGATCCAGACCCACGTGATGCTTTGCTGAGGCAAGACCCCTGAGAGGACACGTGATGTCTGGAGAGTTTTACATAGGACTCAACAGACAGTGATGGGGCGCTTGCATAGGCTTAGTCGGTCTCTCTCTCTCTTTCTTTTTTTTTTTTCTTTTTGGTTTGGTTTCTCGAGACAGGGTTTCTCTGTGTAGCCCTGGCTGTCCTGGAACTCACTCTGTAGACCAGGCTAGCCTCAAACTCTCGAACTCAGAAATCCACCTGCCTCTGCCTCCCAAGTGCTGGGATTAAAGGCGTGCGCCACCACTGCCCGGCAACTTAGTCGATCTCTCATCTTCACTTCATTAAGAGGTACAGCAGAGAACTTCTGGCCGTGGCTGGTTCTGGTCCCTCCCGCTGACTCATGCCTATTCAGTGGAGGCCTGGCTGTTTCTGCTGGATCGTGCTTCCAATGCAGATTCAAGTTTGGTGACATTTTTGAACTGGACTGCTGGTATTCTGACAAACGGAAATTGGAATTGCCCCCCAAAGAACTGTTTCTAAACAGGTCCGCGTCCCCTTGTCCTATTTACCATCTTTTCTCCCCTACCTTTGGGAGGAGGGCTAGAAGGGGTTGGGAGGCATCGAAGGGTTTGAGAACCCTTATTAGTGTAGGTTTTGAAAAATCTAAGCCTACAAGAGATAAATCATTCAAAGGATGTTGCTGAAGTGACTGAGTAGCCAGCAGGGGAAACATCTTAGACCCTCTCCTATACAACACCGAAGATAAAATATAACAACAAAACCTAATGATAGTTCACCAGTGAAGAATTTTAAAGCAAGTTCCAGGTTCACCCCCTCCCAAGAGACTCTATAGTTTTGGAAGATAGGATGATATTTTTAGATAAAGAGTTTTTAACAACGTTTCTACATTAATGGCATATTTGTCTTTCTGGAGGATGATTTATTAATTTGTTTATCATTATTTCCAGTTGCACCCATTTTCCTGCCACAACATTATACATTATTCTTCCTCCTCCTCTTCTTCTTCCCCTTCCTTTCCTCCCTCCTCCTCCTCCTCCTCCTCTGCTTCCTCTTCCTTCTCCTCCTCCTCTTCTCCCTCCCCTTCTTCCTCCCCCTCTTCTTCTCCCTCCCCTCCTCTTCCTCCTCCTCCTCTTCCTCCTCCTCCTCTTCCTCCTCCTCCTCTTCCCCCTCCTTCTCTTCCCCAACTCCTCTTCCCCAACTCCTCTTCCCCCTCCTCCTCTTCCCCCTCCTCCCTCCTCCCTCCTCCTCCTCCTCCTCCTCTTCCTCTTCCTTCTCCTCCTCTTCTCCCTCCCCTTCCTCCTCCCCCCTCTTCTTCTCCCTCCCCTCCTCTTCCCCCTCCTCCTCTTCCCCTTCCTCCTCTTCTCCCTCCTCCTCCCCCCTCCTCCTCCTCTTCCTCTTCTTCTTCTTTCCAACATAATATTTTCACTGATTCTTTAGGAATTTCACATCAGGCACTTTCATCACACTCATTTCACAGTCCTCCCAGGTCTGTCCCCCAACCCTTGTGACAGCCTCCCAAAAGAATAAAAAATAAATCCAATTCGTATTCCCCATATACTCTCTGAACCATGGTCAAACTCCCTGGTGGCCAGTCCCTTAAAGAAAGCTGAGTCCTTCCCCACCCACAACCCCACCAGAAGCCATCAATCGTGGCGACTACACTTCAGCATCCTTCCTTATCACAATTTCTATGAGTTCTCTTTGATGGCTTTCTGTCTAGACTGTTACTTTTTTAGAGAATGGGGTAGGGGTTGTCACAAAAGTTTCTTTCTTTCTTTCTTTCTTTCTTTCTTTTTTTTTTTTTTTTTAGGTTTTTCGAGACAGGGTTTCTCTGTGTAGCCCTGGCTGTCCTGGAACTCACTCTGTAGACCAGGCTAGCCTCGAACTCTCGAACTCAGAAATCCGCCTGCCTCTGCCTCCCAAGTGCTGGGATTAAAGGCGTGCGCCACCACTGCCCGGCTGTCACAAAAGTTTCTATGTCCCCTTTTCTTTTTCTACAGCCGTCTGAATCACTGCCTTGCCCTTTGGGGCAGTGAGAGCATGCTCATGGACCTCCGCAAGGCCTCCAGCACCAGCACGTGCCACAGACCTCAGTGTGGTCTTCAGAGCTGGTACAGACCATGGACATGGGCCATAAACACCATCATAGTCCACAGACCAAGGACATCTGGCTGGCCCTATGAGTAATATTTTTATTTTATTTTAATTATTCTTTCATTCATTCACTTTTGAGACAGAGTTTCTCTGTGTAACCCTGGCTGTCCTGGAACTCACTCTCTAGACCAGACTGGCTTCAAATTCAGGGATCCATTTTCTTCTGCATCCTAAGTGCTGGGATTAAAGGTATGCACCACTACCTCCAGGCCAGCATTTTTATTTTAAAATATTATACTGCTTAGAAAAATGGAAGTCTGCAGAAAAATCACAGACATACAAATATTCCTTTTCAATACTTTATATTGATGAAAAGTTTTTATTTAATTAAAAACTCGGCTGGAGAGATAGCTCAACAGTTAAGAGCACTGACTGCTCTTCCAGAGGTCCTGAGTTCAATTCCCAGCAACCACATGGTGGTTCACAACTGTCTGTAATCAGACCCAATGCCCTCTTCTGGTGTGTCAGAAGACAGCTACAGTGTACTCATATAAATAAATAAACCTTTAAAAAAAAACCTCATAACATTTAGACAAATAGAGCTCTGTAGAAATTCAAGAATTGGGTATATATAATTCTATTTCTTTCTTGTCTCAGCCTCCCGAGTATCAGGATTGTAGATGTCCAAAGGGCGCCACCATATACATAGTGGAGTGAGGCAGACCACTGGAAACAGGAGAGTTGAATCTCGGCCTAGATCCCTGTGGACCCCTCGTCACAAATTTCCCATCAGGCTCATCATGAGGTGACCGTCCCCTTCCCTACTCTCAGGAGTACCAGCAAGGGTTCACTGTGGGCACAATTTGCTATGGAGGAGACTTAGACCTAGAGTTCATAAGGCAACAGGCTGGACCAAAACACCTCTAGCAGGGCTGGATGAAATTCTGCATGTTAAACAAGAAGACCCATTCCTTTTCCTTCTGTTTTCTTCCCTTACCAATCCCTTTCTCACCCTATCCCAACATAAAACGAAAGAAAATGTTAGCATACACAGAGACCCCTAAAGTATTCCGACCCATCACTTCGAACTGAGACCAAAGAGCCAAAGACGACAGACTTCTGAGGTAAACATCTAATATGGAAATGAGAAGCAAACAAACAACACAGAGAAGCAATTGCAAGATTTTAGCTTCAGTGCGAGCATTAGGACAGGGAGCCCGGGGATTGTAGCCCAGTGGGAGACCATTACTTCTTGCTAGAGCCCTGAGTTGGATTTCTAGCACTGGGCAAACAAGCAAAGAGTAGCCTTCTGTGGTGAAGTCATTTAACTCATCATAGGGTGAGATGGTTCAGAGGTTAAGAGCACTGGCTGCTCTTCCAGAGGTCCTGAGTTCAATTCCCAGCCACCACATGGTGGCTCACAACCATCTGTACTCACATACATAAAATATATAAATAAAATTATTAATCTCAGTCTTTACAAAAACTGCTGGGAAAGGATAGCCCTATTTTGTGCTTACAAACATGTAGTATTACCTGACAATTAAAACAACACAGACATATCTTGGAGCTCCTAGACAGTCTCTCTCTCTCTCTCTCTCTCTCTCTCTCTCTCTCTCTCTCTCTCTCT
>NW_021604786.1:2302908-2318479 GCF_004785775.1 Grammomys surdaster
TCTCTCTCTCTCTCTCTCTCTCTCTCTCTCTCTCTCTCTCTCTCTCTGTGTGTGTGTGTGTGTGTCTGTGTGTGTGTGTGTGTTTATGTACACGCTCTCAGAGAGGGATGTGGTTCACACAAATGAGGTTTTAGTCCATGGTGACCCAGCTCTGTTGCTCCAGGCCCATGACAGCATGTTACATCTGGCTTGGAGCTCATGGCAAAAGAAGTCTGGTCACATCAGGCCAGTTTGGGAGCAGAAAAAAGGAGGAGGGGGCCTGGGTCTCAGAATGACCAAATTTTCTCCAGCTAAGTACTTTTCTGAAGGATTCTACCATCTCCCAATAGCACCACTGGTTGGACACCAAACACATGAGTCTTGGGAGGATGACACTCAAGATTTGAACTATAACAGATATAAAATCAGGTGAAGTCTATATCTATCTATCTATCTATCTATCTATCTATCTACCTTGTTTTTTCAAGACTGGGTTTCTCTGTGTAGCCCTGGCTGTCCTGGAACTTGCTCTGTAGATCAGACTGGCTTCAAACTCACAGAGATCTGCCTGTCTCTGCCTCCCGAGCTCTGGGATCAAAGATGTGCACCATCACTGCCTGGCCAGTTAAATTCTGGAACCATGGCCGTAGACAGCAGCGGCAGGAATCTGGATAATGATTGAATCCAAAAGACCAAGTTAAAATGGTGGGACATAAATATAACAGAAGATATACAGTATTTTATGGAGAAAAAAAAGTCTAAGCTTTCGGTTAAAAACAAGCCAACGGGGGGTTAGGGAGATGAGATGAGCCAGCCATGACACGCTTGACAAGCAAACAGGACCTGACTATGGAGCTCGAACACCCTCATGGAAAGCCGGAACAGATGGTGTGCATCTCGAACTTTCCAGGAGGTGGGGACAGGTGGATCCTCGTTATTGCTCAGTCAACACAGCCAAATAGATGAGTTCCAGGCTTAGAGAGAAACCCTCAAAAATTAAGGTGGCAAGAGATTGGGTAGGGTACCCAGCATCAACCTCTGGCAGCCATGTGCAATCATACATACGTGTACATACACCAACATGTGCATGTTCCCATGTGAACATAGACATACAACTTAGACACACACATATACACACAAACACACACACATACACACACATACACATACTGGAGTGGGGGATTTAAAAAAAACCAAGCAAGCAAACACGTGTATGAAAGTATATAGATGGAACATCCAACATATAAACCAGTCAGGATTGCTGTGTTAGCCAACTCAGTTTGCCCCAGAGCGATCTCTGCATTTAACACAATTACAAACTGTAGAGTGAAAAATTATAGATGCTGGGTATATAGAATCTTTTTTAGATATAAAATATTCTTTAGGCTTTCTTTATAAAGACATGGAAAAACCAAGGCATGAAGCAAGTTAGGAATGTGGAAAGACCAGTCACCATTACTGGAACTGGCCTATCTGCAAAGAGTTAGGAAAGAATGCAAGTGAACTAGGTGGAACCAAGCTGAGAACCAAGTTGAGAACCAAGCTGGGACAGGGCAAGGCCACAGTGACAGGGCAGGACCACATTCTTGAGAGAGATAAGCGTACAGAGAGTTTTCACCTGACCCTGATTCATGTAGGTTGGGTTCCTTTGGAATGTTCCACTATTTTTATGTTATACCACCCTAGCAACCCCCTCACTCCCTCCTCATTCCTTGGTTTGTGGTTTTTCCCCTTAAAAACCCCTTTCAAACTGGCTGTCGGGGTCAATTCAGCTCCTGCGTGGGCATACGAATTGACCGGCAGCTAGTTGTCACGCCCTAATAAACAACCTCGCAATTGCTCCGGTACATGGTGTCTCGAGCAGATTACTGGGTGGTCGCGACTTTCTTAGACTTGAGAGAGGGTCTCCCCTCTTGCTGGAGGTCTTCACAAACAAATCCCCATGGTTTCTCTGGAGTTTGACAAGCTGATCTCAGAATTCATATGAAGCAATAAAGAATGCTTTCATTCTGGTTGTTCACAGATGAAATCTCACCCCTGGACAGTTGAGACAGAAGGTGGAGTTTGAGGCTAACCTGGGCTACATAGTGACTTCTGAGCCAGCCTAGACCACACTGTGAGATCCTGTCTCGAAGAAATGAAGAATAAGCTAAATACGACTCATTAGAAAGCCACAGCAATTGAAATAGCATGATTCAATGCGGTACAATAACACCGGAGGCACTATAAAGATTTACAGAGCTCAAACTGTGACAAGACACACTGTCCCACAGGGAATATGACAGACTAGCTTCATGGAACATTCCACATACATTCCCAGTTAAAATTCAAGAATAAAATGCAAACTCTAAAGTGCTTAGAAAAGCTAGGTTTCGGCTGGGCGGTGGTGGCGCACGCCTTTAATCCCAGCACTTGGGAGGCAGAGGCAAGCGGATTTCTGAGTTCAAGGCCAGCCTGGTCTACAGAGTGAGTTCCAGGACAGCCAGGGCTACACAGAGAAACCCTGTCTCGAAAAACCAAAAAAAGGGGGCTGGAGAGATGGCTCAGTGGTTAAGAGCACTGACTGCTCTTCCAGAGGTCCTGAGTTCAAATCCCAGCAACCACATGGTGGCTCACAACCATCTGTAATGAGATTTGATGCCCTCTTCTACCATCTGTAATGAGATTTGATGCCCTCTTCTGGTGTGTCTGAAGACAGCAACAGTGTACTCGACAGTGTACTCATAAATAAAATAAATAAATCTTTGGGCTGGAGAGATGGCTCAGTGGTTAAGAGCGCTGACTGCACTTCCAGAGGTCCTGAGTTCAAATCCCAGCAACCACATGGTGGCTCACAACCATCTGTAATGAGATCTGATGCCCTCTTCTGGTGCTTCTGGTGTGTCTGAAGACAGCTACAGTGTATTCATATATAATAAATAAATAAATCTAAAAAAAAAAAAAAAAAGCTAGGTTTTGTGACATAGACCTGTTCACTGTACCCCAGCATTCCGGGGTTGAAGACAGGGACAGCCAGATTTCTAGGCCAACCTGGGGCTCAACCAAAGACAAAGTTTTAGAGTAAAAAATTTAAAAAACAAGCAAGTAAACAAAAACACAAACAAACCAAGCCAGAGTACCTTAATGACCTTGAGATAAGGAGAGAAATCTTTAAAAAGACTCCGAATAAGCACAAACTAAAAAGAGAGAGAGAGAACTGATTGCGTAGATCTCTGATTACATACATAATCAAAGCTTGCATCTAATACATGTATAAAAAAGAATACGATTTAAAAAAAAAAAGAAGATGAAGAAGGGCCAGCAAGATGGCTCAGCGGGTGAAGGGGCTTGCTGCCAAGCCTAACAACTTGAGTTTAATCCCCCAGATCCACAGGGTGGAAGGAGAAAACCTCCCCCTCGGAGCCCCACAAACATGCCATTTTAAATAACAAAAGATGCACAAAGGTTTTGTGCATGCAGGAACACCTGAGCAGGTGGCAGAGGCCTCACTTCCTGAGTGATTGGGAAATTGCTGATTTAAAAATAACAATAAGAAGCCAGTGAACGTGTATCTGATTATCAGAACAATCTAGTCACACTGGATTTTGTTTTCTTAAATTACTGTTTTGTAGCCAGGCAGGGGTGTGGTACACCTTTAATCCCAGCAGAGGCAGGTGGATTCCTGTGAGTTTGAGGCCAGCCTGGTCTTATCCCAGGTTAGCCAGGGGCCAGGGGTACACAGAGAAACCCCTGCCTCTCAAAATGAAGACCTCCGCAGAGGGGAGACCCTCACTCAAATCTCAGAAAGTCGCGACCACCCAGTAATCTGCTCGAGACACCATGTACCGGAGCAATTGCGAGATTTTATTAGGGTGTGACAGCTAGCTGCCGGTCAATTCGTATGCCCACGCAGGAACTGAATTGACCCCGACAGCCAGTTTGAGATGGGTTTTTAAAGGGAAAAACCACAAACCAAGGAATTGGGAGGGGAATGAGGGGTTGTTGAGGTGGCATAACATAAAAATAGTGGAACATTCCAAAGGAACCCAACCTACATGAGTCAGGGTCAGGTGAAAGCTCTCTGTACACTTATCTTTCTCAAGAATGTGGTCCTGCCCTGTTACTTCGGCCTTGCCCTGTCACTGCGGTTACCAGCTTGGTTCTCAACTTGGTTCTCAGCTTGGTTCCACCTAGTTCATTGCATTCTTTCCTTTCTCTTTGCAGATAGGCCAGTTCCAGTAATGGTGACTGGTCTTTCCACATTCCTAACTTGCTTCATGGCTCGGTTTCTCCATGTCTTTATAAAGAAAACCTAAAGAATATTTTATATGTCTAAAAAGGATTCTATATACCCAGTATCTATAATTTTTCACTCTACAAAAAGACAAAACAAAATTATTGTTTTGTGTTTTTTGTAATAAACTTTTTTTGTTTTGTTTTGTTTTTGTTTTTGTTTTTGTTTTTGTTTTTTTTTGTTTTTCGAGACAGGGTTTCTCTGTGTAGCCCGGGCTGTCCTGGAACTCACTCTGTAGACCAGGCTGGCCTCGAACTCTCGAACTCAGAAATCCGCCTGCCTCTGCCTCCCAAGTGCTGGGATTAAAGGCATGCACCACCACCGCCCGGCCTTAATAAAATTTTTATACAGTATGTTCTGATCACGATTTCCTCTCCCAGACCTTCCCATTTCCCCTCCCATCAGACTCCATGACTTCCTTTTCTCTCTCTTCAGAAAACAGACACATGAAAAAACCATGTAAACCAGAATAAAACAAAGCAAACAAACAGCAACAACAACAAAACTCAAAACCCATGAGGAATTCACACACCCACACACAAACCATAAACGCATGAAACTGGAAACTATAACTTACAATCAAAAAACAGGTAAGGTAAAAAGTTCCCAAACAAAGCAGTATGAGACAATCATACTAAATTTTGAACAAGACGGAGCAGCCGTAAATTGGAGCCCTAGCTTGAGCGATTTAGCAGCATCCGGAGAAGATGAAGATGCGTGGACTGTAAAATCCAGAACCATTATGTCTTGAGTTTTGTCCCAAAACCCCTTTGCTCGGGGCAGCAAAATGGCCCAGAGGGTAAACGCACTCACTGCAGAAGCCTGATGAACTGATTGATCTCCACAACTCACATAAAAGTGGACAAGAGAACCAACTTCACAAGGTTGTCCTGGGAAGAAGAGGTGGTAAGATCCAGAAAGCAAGTCATTAATGATACTTTGTAGCAAAAGCCCGGACAATCAAAATCCCCACTGACATGAGATACTTCCGCAGTTCTCAACCTGTGGGTCACAATCCCTTTGGGGGGTTGTCCCCTACCAGATATTCTGCACATTAGATATTTACATCACAATTCATAACAGTAGCAACGACACAATTTTGTGGTTGCCAGTCATCACAACATGAGGAACTGTATGAAGAGGTCACAGCATTAGGAAGATTGAAAACCACTGAGCTAGTGGATAAAGTGTGTGATGTTCACATAAAAATGTCAGGCGTTTAAAATTGTTTAATGGGATCGTATGCATCAAATAAGTCCTCCAAACATTTGTCCTGCAAGGGAAGCAACTGGCAAGTTGGCAAATGTAGTATTTTAAAGTACTAATTAAGTAATATTATAACCAGTGACAATAGCTACACAGCTACATGTTCACGAATGTGCTACAAAGTTATAAAAAATATACAGAGAGCCTTATAAGGTGGTGCAAGCCTGTAATTTCTGCACTGTGAAGGTTGAAGCAGGAGGATTACAACTTTGGGAGTAGCCTGGGCTACATAGAAAAATTAAGTATTTAAATAAACAAAAAGCATAAACACAAGACTAGAGAGATAGGGTCTTAGTTGGGATTTTATTGTTGGGCATGACCACGTCAACTCTTTTTTTTTTTTTTTTACTTTATTTATTTTATGTATGTGAATACACTGTCTCTCTTCAGACACACCAGAACAGGGCATCAAATCCCATTACAGATGGTCGTGAGCCACCATGTGGTTGCTGGGAATTGAACTCAGGACCTCTGCAAGAGCAGTCAGTGCTCTTAACCATTGAGCCATCTCTCCAGCCCAACCACAACAACTCTTATAAAGGAAAGCATTTAACTGGGGCTGGCTTACAGTTCAGAGGTTTATTCCATTATTGTTATAGCAGGAAGCATGGTAGCATCCAAGCAGACATGGTGCTGGAAAAGGAGCTGAGAGCTCCACATCTGGATCCTCACTCCAGCAGCAGGAGGAGAGAGTGACCCTGGGCCTGGCTTGAGCATTTGAAACCTCAAAGCCCATCCCCAGTGATAAACTTCCTGCATCAATGCCACACCTACTCCAACAAAGCCACACCCATTCCATCAAGGTCACACCGTCTCTATCAAGGCCACACCTACTCCTACAAGTGTCACTGTGAGCCTGTGGGGGCCATTTTCATTCAAACCACCACAGATAGTTTAGAGTGCTTGCAGCTCTTACAGAGGACCAGAGTTCAGTTCCCAGAACCCCTGCCCAGTGACACACAACTCTCTATAACTCCAGCTCCAGAGTGTCTGACATCCTCTTCTGCCCTCTAAGAGCACCTATATTTACATATTACCCGCCCACATTTACATGTATGTGTGTGATACATACACATAATAGATAAATATATTAACATATTTATGTATAATATATAATAAATAATAAATTTATTTATATAATAAATTATATAATAAATTTTATTTATTCACTTTATATCCCGATCGCAGCCCCCCTCCCTCTTCTCCTCCCAGTCCCACCCTCACAAATCCCGCTTCCCTTTACCGTTGGAGAAGGGGAAGCCCCCCTTGGGTACCATCCCCTCCTGGGACATCAAGTCGCAGCAGGACTAAATAATAAATTCTAAGTAATGAATCTTTTTAAAAAGGAGTCACACAAAATTGTAGTGTTGTGGATTTAGTTTATTGCTTATGTTAACAATTCCCAAATTACACGGAACCCGCATGTCAACCTGTAAAATGCTTAGGGTCCCTGCCCCCAATTGGCTTTGATTGGTGAATAAAAGTTGTTGGCAGCCAGCGGCTCCTCAGGGAGACAGAGGCAGGACTTTAGATTTCCGGGGCAAGGGAACCCCAGGGAGGAAGAAAGATTGAGAATCACCATATCTCGGAAGCAGGAAGATCAGGTCTGAGAGCTGGAGTGTACAGCCATGTAAGAGTCTGGGAAGATTGGTCCCAGGGGCCCTTCCCCTGACTGGATCTGGGGTAGCAGAGATGGAATAAAGACTTTAGTACGTAATAGTTCAGAAGTATCTGAGGGGAGGTGTTAACAACAAGGAAGTTTGGGAGTAGCCTAGCCATTAGGCTGCTCAGGGCGTGTTAAAAATAAGGCAGCATGTGTGTTTCTTTTGATAACCCAGAGCATTTTGGCAGGCGGGGGCGTTTTGAGTAGCATTCGTAATTAATACAACACTGTGAGAAAGGAACAATCTCTTTAGAAAAAAGTATAATGAGGATAGCTTTATCTGCACATTAAATACCACATACACATATAAAATACATTATATATATGATATACATATGATATAACACATATACAATCATTAAATATAGGTGGTGTGTATACAATTGGGGCACATAATTTCTACATTTTCCAAATGTTTAAATATGTCATAATTTAAGGAGAGAGAAAGAGAGGAAGAGAGAGAGAGAGAGAGAGAGAGAGAGAGAGAGAGAGAGAGAGAAGAGAGAGAGGTAACCTTAATCTCATGCCCAGTCCCTAGGCATCACTGAAGGAATTTTAAGTAACACACACCGTTTCCTTTTTTAAAATTTATCCCCCCCCACTAGTGTTTCCTTTTTTAAATGAACTGTAACAGATACAAAATAAAGTACACATTAACACTGCAGCAAGTGCTGCTTGGGTACATGCGTACATCTTGTGATTTTATGTAAATGTTTAATCAGGTTAAACATCCTCCCCAACAGTTATTTTTCATGGTAAAGAAACCATTCATACGTCTTCGTTCTGGCTTTTTGAGGAACTCAGCACACAGCTTCCATTCGTACTCACTTTACTTCAGACAGCAGCACATCAGGATGTTTCCCTTCGGTCTTAACCTGGGATTTTGTTTGTTGCTTTTGTTTTTGATTAAGATGGGGTTTCCTGGATGCGCTCAGTCCTGCTGTGACTTGCTGTCTCAGGGCGGGATGGTACCCAAGGCGGGGGCTTCCCCTTCTCCAAGCGGGGGAGGGTCATGGGAAGAGGGATCTGAGGGTGGGACTGAGAGGAGAGGAGGGTGCAGGGTGGGGGGCTGCTATCGGGATGTAAAGTGAGCAAGTAAATAAATAGGCAGGCAGGCAGGCAGGCAGGCAGACAGACAGACAGACAGACAGACAGACAGACAGACAGGAACGGTCTCTCCAAGAACGGGCTGGTTCTGGACTCTGGATTGTCCTGCCCCCTAGTGTTGGGTTGTGGGAATGTATCGTTATAAAGTGGAATCTGCTAACTTGCCCTTCTGCTTAGCTCCTGATCCCCCCCCCCATCTCGCTTTCCACTTCCAGTTCCTGTGAGAACTGTTTCTGATTCCACATCCGAATGTCTTTCTGTGCTTGGATGTGCTGAAGGGATTGCTGGTCCGTGCAATATTTTTATTTCTAATCTCTTGAGGAACATACTTCTGTTATGTATAATGTCTGTACTAATTTACATTTTCACCAATGATGGTCAAGAATCCATTTTCTCCTCCTCCTCCTCCTCCTCCTCCTCCTCCTCCTCCTCCTCCTCCTTTATTTCTTCTTCTCTTTCTCCTCCTCCTTTCTGTGTGTATGCGTGTGTCTGTGTGTTACTAGTGACTGACCCTAGAATCCTACATATGCTAGAATAGAGCTCCATTGGGTGAGTGGAAGAAAATGTGACACCCACCCACCAGGGAAGTAAAGAAGAATGAAATCCTGACAGTTGCAAAGAAGCGATGGGACTGCACAGCATCCTGTTAAATACAGTAGAGTGTTTTCTCTCATATGCAGAATCTAGATTAAAGCACACACACACACATACACACACTGAACAAGTATAGGGGGTTCTACGAGGGGGAGGAAGAAGTCTAAGAGGAAAGGGTAGGGGTACTAGAGAGGGCAATGGGAGTATAAAAAGAGAAAATCCAGCATTTCTGTATGCATAATCTAGGTTTACCTCTACCTACCTATAAGACGAGACAGAGGAAGGGGCTATTTGTGTGGAGGAAAGGGTCCAGCCCAAGGAGGAGGGGTACAGAGCAAGACACTCTGGCTAACCAGCAAGAGTGATACTATAGTAAAACCTATTCTTGGGGAGAGATTCCCAAGGCCCACCCTCCCGGAGGCTCTGGAGGCAGTTAGTGTCCTGGGAGAGAGAGATGATCCTGACCCATGTCCTGGAAACAATGAAACTCACTGAGTCATAAAAAGGAGAAGAAAGATGCCATGGGAGTAGAGGGTAGACTATTTAGGGACAGGAAGAAGGTTGGCAGGAGGGAGATGGAGACCAGTGTCAGTAATGGTTGACAATGATCAAAATACATTACATGTATATGATGTATATGTATATGATGTATATGTATATGATGTATATGTATATGATGTATATGTATATGATGTATATGTATATGATGTATATGTATATGATGTATATGTATATGATACTTATGTATATGATGTATATGTATATGATGTATATGTGTATGATACTTATGTATATGATGTATATGAATATGCATATGATGTATATGCGTATGATGTATATGCATATGATGTATATGATGTATATGCATAAGATGTATAAGTATATGATGTATATGAATATGTATATGATGTATATGTATATGGTGTATATGTATATGATGCATATGTACATGATGTATATGTATATGATGTATATGTATATGATGTATATGCATATGATGTATATGCATAAGATGTATATGTATATGATGTATATGAATATGTATACAATGTATATGTGTATGATGCATATGCATATGATGCGTATGCATATGATGCATATGCATGTGATGCGTATGCATATGGTGTATATGCATGTGATGCGTATGCATATGGTGTATATGCATGTGATGTATATGCATATGATGTATATGTATATGATGTATATGCATATGATGTATATGTGTATATGTATGTATATGTATATCTCACCATAATGAAACTCATTATTGAGAATAATTATTAGATGTTAACCAAACATACGTATGCAATAAAGTCATTGTAAAATAAATAATTTAAAAGCAGGAAGGAGAGATGAGAACCATCCTCCATCAAAGGAAAACAGAAATCAGACAGAACCATTTATGGGTCACTGTAAGGGAACTGAATTATAAACCCAGAGAACATAATGAATATTCATAAATCTAAATGAAGAAAGTTGTCCTTCCTCCAGCATGTGTCCCTTAGCACCTTTGGCAAAAATCAATTGACACTCGGATACGGTGACACACACGACTCTTGGGAGGTAAAGGCCGGAGGATCAGTGTTCAAGGCTAGCCTCAGCTACAGAGTGAGTTCAAGGTCGTCCTGAGCCACATGAGAGCCTGTCTCAAAAATAAAATAAAATAAAATAAAAGTCCCCAGTTGAGTGTGGAGGAGAGCATGTCCTTGCCTTCTCTTCTGTCTGTCCCACTAGTCTGTGCCCTTTTTATTGTTGCACTACCCTGTTGTGATTGCTATGACTTTGTAACATGTTCTCAAGACAGAGGATTCTAACACCATCCATTATGTTGTGAGCCATATGACTGGCTCTTATCCCCATAAAGATTACAACTCTTATTCCTAGTCCTGTGGAAAATTTGTCTCACCAAGTCTGCAGCTCGCTGAACGTTTTAATATCATTGATGCCTCCATTCTATAAACAGATGTCTTCCAACTTGTGTGTATGGGTATAGATGTGTGTGTGTGTGTTTGTTTGTGTTTATGTGTATGCGTGTATATATGTGTGCATGTATGTGTATATATGTGTATATATATACATATTTGCATATATGTGTGTATGTATATGTGTTGATGTCTCTGTGTTTATGTATATGTGTCTGTATGTGTGAATGTCTGTAGGTGTGTGCATCTGCGTATGAATGCGTGAAATCTCTCTCCTCTTTGGTTAAATATATTCCTAGGCATTTGCTTTCCTTGTGCCTACTGTAAGCGGTTTGCATTCTTCACTCTTATTTCAGATAATTCACTATTACACAGGAATTACCGGCAAAACAGCTGCTGTGGCGGGGTTTGATTTTATACCAGGCTACTTTGTATACTCACTTGTCAGTTCTAATGGCTTTTAAATGGCATCTTTAGTGTTTCTATATATAAGATTATGACACATGAGATTTTCACTGAGCCAAGCCTCCACCCTCACCATGAGCGAATGCCCAAAGGTCGCTGTGGAGATCTGACGGCTAAGAGAAGGAAATCCTGCAACTGTGAACTGCAGCTAAAGTCTCTTTGAGTTCTAGAAGGCAGAGCCCTGCAAGGCATGCTAGGGCACATCTTTCTTTGTGCCTTTTCTTTCATCGCTAAGGCTGTGAAATCGAAGGAGCCTTGAACAAGAAGACAGGCAGGCACATTCCAGTAGATGGAGCTGTGGAGGCTGGAAGCTAAATTTCACTCCCAGCAGGAGTTTGCAGTTGCTGGTTCTATACCCATGGAACAAGTTCGGAGAAGCTAAGTAACGAATCCAGTTTTACCTAGCCGCTTCGGAGACTTCGGAGACGGATAGGGAGTCAAACTCGATTCTCTGACTCCCCAAATTGAACTTCTTAGCGTTTCCGTTCTCAGTGCTAGACAAAGACAAATGAGGGAAGAAAGAAAGCATCTTCGGATGAGGCGAGCTGGTGAGGAGAGCTAAGAGCAAACACAGAGAAGGAAGGAAGATGGCGGCGAGAGGGATGGAAAACGGAGAGTTGGGAGGGAACTTCGTTTTAGGTTTGGTTTAGGTTAGGTTTGTTGTTTAGGGTTTTTTTTTTTAAAGTTCTTGTGCATAAATAAGGTACATGTATCTATGCAGGTGCACAAGCATTCCTGTGACATCGAAGGTTGACACAAAGGTGTCTTCCTTTATTGCTTCCTAGTTATTTATTTGGGTTTTTGTTGTTATTTTTTCGTTATTTATATGTGTGTGAGTGTTTGCCTGCATGTATGCCTGTGAACCATGTCTGTGCCTGGTATCTGAGGAGGCCAGGGCAGGGTCTAACTGCCCTGGGACTAACTGGAATTACAGGTAGTTGTGAGCCACCATGTAGGTGCAGGAAGTTGTATCTGGGTTCTCTGGAAGAGCCAGGTCTTAACCATTGAGCCATCCCTCCGGCACCAGTCCACCTACCTTCGTTTTGTTTGGTTGTTTAGAGGCAGCGAACCCAGAGCTCTCCAGCTAGCTAGTCTGACTAGCCAACAAGCTTCCAGGATGCACCCGTCTCTGCCTCCTCAGTCCTAAGGGGTTTCGGCCACCCACTACCGCACCCAGATTTTTATAGGCGGTGCGGGGATCTGAGGAGGTTCTCTTGTTTATACTGCAGACACTCTGCCAATGAAGGAGTTCCCTTAGCCTTGTTTGGTGGCGGGATGGTGAATCCAGACCCTGGTGCATGCTGGGAAACCATCCTGCACGTGAGCAGCACCCCAAGCGTTTGGTTTTCTGACACAGGTACCAGGATGCCCTTGAACTCACTGAGTAGTCTCCAGCACCCTTCTGTTTTCACACCGTGACACTGGAGTGACCGGCTTGGGCCACCACACCAACTACTTATTTATTGTCGTACACCGATATTGCCCGACACAGAGTAGCTTCAAATATCCTTAATCATTAGCTCATAAGTTTCATCAGCCAAGAATCCAGCATGGCATCATTCCAGGATCTCTCTGGAATCAAGATGTTGGTCAGACTGCGGTTTTCCATCAAGACTGTTTGTGGGAGGATCCATTTTACTCCCCGGGGCCTGTGGCTTGTTGTTGTTCTCACTTCCTGGATGGTTTTGTAGCTCTAGGTCTCCCTTGGATCCTTACAACGTGGACTTCGCCAACAAGACCTTTCAAAAATGTAAATAAGGCTGGAGAGATGGCTCCATGGTTGAGAGCACTAGTTGCTCTTCCAGAGGTTCTGAGTTCAATACCCAACACCCACATGGTGACTCGCAACCATCTGTAATGGGATCCGACGCCCTCTTCTGGTGCGTCTGAAGAGAGAGACAGTGTAGATATACATAAAATAAGTAAATAATTTTTTTTTAAAAAAAGACTGTAAATAAGGGAAAAGTTATATTTATCTTATACAAATCTTGATAATCCCAGACTTGAGGGCAGATGCTACAAGGGTAGCAAACAGGCTCATTCTGAGGAAGAGGGTAAGAATCTTGCTACCCTCCCTACAAATAGTCTTCCCTGCGCTAACCCATCCTTCTCTCATCTGGGGAGTCCCATGTCAGTTACAGTCTGAGACCATGTGATCTGTGACATACTTTTCTACTTTTGATCTATGGCTTCAGGAAGCTTCCGGGCTTCTGCCTCTGTCAGGCATCTCTCTTGGCTGTTTTAGGAGATTTATTTTTTCTTTTAAGCTCCGATGACATGATGTAATAGAAAGATCTGGGCGCTTCATTTCAGCAAAGCCAATCATCTCCTGCATCCAAGGGGAGACGCACCCTCTGTGTCTTCTCCTGATGGAAATGGGTAAAGGGACAGGATGCTAGCTCATGAACGAGATAACCTTGGTCCGCGTTGGCACTAGCGATTCATTGCAGTGAAAGGAATGGCTAGGAAGAGGACTGGCGAGAACCCAGATGCCTTGGCCTGTGCTATCTGGAGAAGGATAAGCAGAAGCTTCCCAGCCATCCCTCCGGCTCCAGCCCAGCTTAAGAAAACAGTAGGCAAGACCCCACTCCCACTTCTTAAGGCTTTCAGAGGAACCAAAGGAAGGAGAGAAGCCATCTTTCTCTGAGATGTCGCTGCACTGGGCTCTCATCCCTGTCCATGGTACTGTTTCAAAAGGGACACCCACCCCCTTTAACCCTACTCCTACTTCCCCCCCACCCACCCACCCAGTGCTTGTAGTACCCAATTGCTTCCTTTGTATATAGTGCAGGCTCTAGGAATTTGAGCTGAAGGGAACTGAAAACCTTGTGTCTTCATGGAAGGCTGCCTTGGGTGAGCCTGCAGGGGCAGTTCAAAGCACTAACAGATCTGCCTCTCATTTTTACAAGAAAATAATGACATTTCAGATGAAATTTCAAAAGGGAAATGCATCAATCTTTATGAAGAATTTCATGACACTGCCTCTAACAATCTAGAATCTGTATACGATTTGGCCTAGAAATTTCACGTCTGAGAATCTGTCTCAAGAATTTATTCACTCTGGACCATGGTGACTCATGCCTTTTATTCCAGCACTCCGGAGACAAAGGCAGGCAGATCTTTGTGAGTTCAAGGCCAGCCTGGTCTACAGAGCAAGTTCCAAGAAAGCCAGGGCTACATGAAGATATTGTCTCAAAAAAAAAAAAAAAAAGCAAGCAAACAAAAAAGAATTGTTCACTTGTGTGTAAGGGATGTAAGCTTAAAATTATTACATGGCATATTTGTAACAATTGCAAGTGAAAAGACATGGCCTAAAGGTAAACGAATGGAAGCAAGATAAAACCAATCACAGCCCAGAGAGATATGCAAGAAGCAGCCATTCAAAGAAGGGAGACTGCTCCATTTACACCGATAGCAAACTCTCCACACTTGGACTAAGTAAGACGCAGAAAGAATGCATTCACTCTGTCCATGGTCCTCAGCCCCGGGAGGGACGTACCTGTGCATAGGTGCATAAGTACAATTATGTAAATGTCACACGGTTTCAGGAAAAGTTAGTGCCAAGTTTTATTCTCAGGCTCCATCCTATAAATATCTGTTGCTTTGACTGCAGGTGTGTTGCCCCGCAAAGCCAGCCCTAAACCTGAAGATGCCTGGGAATGACCGGCTCTCCATTAACGAGTCCATCATGAAAATGACCGGTAAGCACAAGAAAAGTGGGATTTACCTAACTTGCGAAGAAGATTTCTCTTTAGAATCAATCGTAGAGGATTTCAGATGTCTCAAATGCTGTAGATTGGTTCTAATGCTATTTGTATTCATTTGGCTCCCAAAACTACACAGGAACCCAAACATCTGTCTGCCCGGAAGATGCTGAGGCTCCTCCCAGTTAGCTTTGATTGGTGAATAAAAGTTGCTGTGGCCAATGGCTGGGCAGGGAGATAGAGCCGGGACTTTAGATTTCCCTAGCAAGGGAACCACGGGAGGGAGAACTTTTTATAATCGCCATGCCTTTGAAGTAGGAAGATCAGGCTTGAGAGCTGGAGAAACGAAAGCATACAGCCATGTAAGAGCCCGGGAAGAGCGGCCCCAGGGGTCCCTCCCCTGATTGGGACTAGGGTCGCAAAGATGAAATATAGGTTTTAGTAAGTAAGAATTCAAGAGTATCGGAAGGGAAACTTGGGAGTGGCCTAGCCCATGAACTAACTCTCTCTCTCTCTCTCTCTCTCTCTCTCTCTCTCTCTCTCTCTCTCTCTCTCCCTCCCTCCCTCCCTCCCTCCCTCCCTCCCTCCCTCCCTCTCT
>NW_021604786.1:2318579-2318802 GCF_004785775.1 Grammomys surdaster
CTCTCTCTCTCTCTCTCTCTCTCTGTGTGTGTGTGTGTGTGTATCTTTCATTAGAGAATCCAGAGCAGGTAGGGCAAGACTCAAAGAAGAAGAGCCGTGTTGTGTCTTACTGATGAGAGTGCTTGCTTAAGCTAGGTGAAGCTGGAGTTGGATCCCAGCACTGAGAGGGAGAGATAGATAGATAGATAGATAGATAGATAGATAGATAGATAGATAGATAGAT
>NW_021604786.1:2318812-2323507 GCF_004785775.1 Grammomys surdaster
GATAGATAGATAGATAGATAGATAGATAGATAGATAGATAGATAGATCTACCTCACATCTTTTTCTGTTTAGTTTGGATCTGTTCTTAAAGACACGGCAGGAGGTAGAGGCAAAGCCTGCCCAGAGACTCAGCTCACAGCATCCTGATCTCAACCGTCAAAACCATTGTGTCTTGCCATCCACACAACTGGGAAGCCTCCTTGGTAAGACCCAGAACAAAGCTGGTCAAAGATTAGCAGGGAAATGTGCTAATTAGAAGCTTCCTAGTCTCTGGCTTTCCTTCCTTTGTTTTTCATTTGTTTATTTTCATTTTTTTTTTTTCAGATGAGGTCTTAGTGTATCCCAGGCTATACTTGAGGTTTTGACTCTCCTCCCCGAGCATCCTGAGTTCTGGATTCAAGTGTATGTCACCAGCATTGGTAAAATGTGTGTTCTTGAGTTCGAGGCCAGCCTAGTCTACAGAGTGAGTTCCAGGACAGCCAGGGCTATATAGAGAAACCCTGTCTCAAAAAAACAAACAAAAAAAAAAAACAAAAGAAAAAAGAAAAAAAAGTGTGTTCTTAACCTAACTGGGCTCCCATACACTGTTAGATACATGAAATATAAGTTGATGAAAACTTGGAAGGTTAAAAATCACGAAGTATAAACATACATAGCTCTCTTACTTTTCATATTAATATAATGTTCCATCTTCTACCATAACCATAGAACTCTATTCAAAAGAACTCTATTCTTAATAAATCACAAAAAACTTCATGTAAACTGATTATTCCCAAGACTTTAAACATTTCTATACCTAAAAAAAAATAATGTTTAAAACAGAAATTCTGAGAATTTATTTTTAGATTTCCACTCTAGTATAACAAACACAGTTTCTCTATGCAATTTTATGCTTTTTATGTCTTATCAGGACACAATTTTAATAATGGCTCAAAGGAAATAAAAAATATTGTAAATGGAAAACATCTAGCAAGCTTTGTTAAAGGTTAAAAATCAATTGTCTCAGTTTCTTAATACAGTCTCTTAGGTTCTTCTAATACATTTTCTTAAATTAAAAATTAAAAAGAAGCTTCTACATGTATTACTAAGATTCGGTCAGTGAAAACCTTCCAGGTTTACACCTCTATACATACAAATGCTAGAAAAACAAACAAACAAACAAACAAACAAAAAAACAAAAAAACCTACCACCAACCCACAAACGAATAAAAACAGTGAACGCGTTTTTAAAATAAAACTTGGAAGGTTAAAAAAAAATCACCAGATATAAACAAACATATCTCTCTTACTTTTGGATGGATTTTATGTTGAGTAATTGCATTCAAATAAAGGTGTAAAACCCACAGAGAGTCGCAGAGGACACTTTGCACTGTTTTTTAATTTCTGACACATTTTTGAAAGATTGGGTTGTCTGCCATATCTTTTTAAAAAGATTTATTTATTTACTTTATGTATATGAGTACACTGTCTCTGTCTTCAGACACACCAGAAGAGGGCATCGGATCCCATTACAGATGGTTGTGAGCCACCCTGTGGTTGCTGGGAACTGAACTCAGGACCTCTGGAAAAGCAGTCAGAGCGTGTGATCATGGTTGCAGCTGAGTTCTACTTAAGGCTCTAAACCCAGGAATCTAGACTCGTGCCCTCCGTGTTACAGCCACTCAGATACAAAACCAGGGGCTCAGGGAGCTGCTGAAAAATGATACATCTGGTGTCTTGAGGGTTGAGGGAGACTGATTGCAAGCCTGGTTATAGAGGATGGTCAGGGAAAGAGAAAGGAGGAACGGAAGAGCAAGGGTATCAGGGAGTAAAGATCCAGACAGCAGCTCCTGGGGGGCAGCAAGATGATACGGGGAAGCATGGCAAGTAAAAGCATCTCCTGGAGCTGGAGAGATGGCACTGACGGCTCTGAGGTTCTGACAGTCCTGAGTTCAATTCCCAGCAACCACATGGTGGCTCACAACCATCTGTAATAGGATCCAATGTCCTCTTCTGGTGTGTCTGAAGACAGTGACAGTGTGTTAACATTCATAAATAAAACAAAATAATAAGATAAATCTTTTTTAAAAAATAAGTGTCTCCTGATATGCCTAAAACCCTGAATTCAGTCCCCAGAAGCCACATGATGGAGAGAGGGAACCCACTCCCAAAACTGGTCCTCAGAGATCCACTAATACATCACAGAACCGTGTCATGTGCACACAAATGCACATACACCTGTGCTCACAAAATCAACAAATACGTTAAATACTTTAAAGGATGATCCCAGGGTATATATTTTGGAGTATATTTTTCCCTGGCTAAGTCTAACCACCTGTGCCCTTTTGACATAGAGAAGCACACACTCACCCTGCCTTTTTGTGAAGGTCCTGGTAGGTAGGTGCTTCCTAGAGTCTTCCTCTATCATAATTGATGACAAAGTCAGTTCTGTGTCTATCGCCTATAATTAACTCCTGCTCAGCTTTGCAGCAAGCACAGACAGCTATGTCTCAGGGCTCTTGGAAGTGAGTTTGTTTGTTAGTGGGTTGTGTGGTGTAGACTTATTCGACAACTCTCACAAAAATAACATGTTTATTACAGCTTATAGTGGGGGTTGAGATGGCTAATATTCCTCTCTCCGTAAATTGCGATATGTTGTCCCGTATGACTCTAAGAATGAGGAACACAGCTGGGCAGTGGTGGTGCACGCCTTTAATCCCAGCACTTGGGAGGCAGAGGCAGGCGGATTTCTGAGTTCGAGAGTTCAAGGCCAGCCTGGTCTACAGAGTGAGTTCCAGGACAGCCAGGGCTGCACAGAGAAACCCTGTCTCGAAAAACAAAACAAAACAAAAAAATGAGGAACACAGTGAAATAATTGATGGTACCAAAGATGTTGTAGATTTGGGTTAACGCTTGAAATAAGTTAATTGGGTTTCCAAAATTGCACAAGAATCTCCCTTGTAAGACACTGAGGGTCCCTGTCCCCAGTTGGTTCTGATTGGTAAATAAGGTTGCCAGTGGCTGGGCAGGGAGACAGAGGTGAGACTTTAGGATTCACTGGGAGAAGGAGGAGGATTTAGAACCACCATGCTGGGAAAGCAGAGATATCAGGCCAGAGAAGTGCAGGACAGACAGACAGACAGCATGTAAGAGTCGGGGATCGTGGCCCAGGAGGGCTTCAGGCTTGGGTTAGGGGCAGCCAGAATGGAATATAGGTTTTAGTAAGCAATAATTCAGGAATATCGGAGGAGTGTGTTGGCCATGTGGAGGTTTGGAAGTGCCCAGCCATTGAACTGATTAAGACATATTAAATATAACACTGTGTGTGTGTGTGTGTGTGTGTGTGTGTGTGTATGCGCGCACGCGCACACGTGCTCATGTGCATGTGTGTGTGTTTGTTTGTTTGTGACCCCGTGTCAGGGTCAGGTCGAAAGTCTGTGATGGGAGGTTTTATACCATAACCCAACCACACCAAAGAAAAAAGAGACGACAGTTCTGAAAGTTCCTGTGGCAGTCACAAGACTTCTTAGGTACTGGAGAAATAATTTGTAGAATTGAAAAAAAAACAGATTCTTTTTGACAAGGATTGTGGGTCAAGTCAGCGGTTTCCAAATTTGCTTAAGTATTAGAAGTGCCTCCCACCCCTGCTCTGTCTGTCTGTCTGTCTGTCTGTCTGTCTGCCTGTCTGTGTATGTGCATATGTGGGGTTACATTTGTGTAGACGCCAAAAGACAAACCTCAGGTTTCCTTCTACACTCACCAGACACCTTATCTCATGACAGCGTCTCCTCTTGCTGGCCTAGAACTCTTAAGTAGGTTAGACTAACTGGCCATCAAGCCCCAGGGATCTGCTCCCCGGTGCTGAGATTACAAGCATACATCACCCACCGCACCCAGTCTTTTTATGTAATTTTTGTGGGTCAGACTCAGGGTCTCATGCTTGTGAGGTAAGCCATTACTGGCAGAGCCCAGAAGCCATCTTCTCCTACCAGCTCCCCTACGAATCCAAGCTTTGTAACAATGTCTTTTGAAAATGTGTTACACTCTCCACACTGCTGGGTGAACTACGTTACCATATCTCACTGTATCAGACAAGGGGGATGCCATCACCCAGGGCCTCCAACCGTTCTGATGGCGGTAGAGAGTAAGAGAGCTGGACCTCAAGTTTTACCACCCTTCTCACCCAGTCCACAGTGCAGGTCTTCACCTCCTGGCTCTGTCTGAAAGGACTTTCTGCTTCAGAGTGGACTGTCAGGAGCCTGTCCACTCAACACTGTGTCTAAAATGGGTGATACCTGGCCCTGTTTGAGAAGGGCTACTTATAATGGCTCCCCCTTTTCCCTCTCCCTTCTCCTCCGCCTTCCTTCCTCTCTTTGTTCATTTTTGAGACAGGGACTCATCTAGCTGAGGCTGCCCTCAATATGCAGCGGAGGGTGGCCTCGAACTCCTGGTTCGCTTGCCTTTGCCTCTGTCGCGTTTGGCTCACAGGCGTGTACCACCACATCTGGCTCATACAACTTTCTTATAATGAATTACAGTTGAGGCCACAGATTGTTCCTTTTCAGACTTCACCAATTAAAAAAAAACAAATATATAAAAACAAAAGGAAACAAAAGACAACAAAAGCTATTTAAGCATGCATTTGCTAACTATTCAGTGCTTAATACTGTTTGTTGGAGTGTTTTTGTTTGTTAGTTGTTGTTGTTTTCTTTTTCT
>NW_021604786.1:2323907-2329673 GCF_004785775.1 Grammomys surdaster
GAAACAGCCGGGCGATGGTGGCGCACGCCTTTAATCCCAGCACTTGGGAGGCAGAGGCAACTGGATTTCTGAGTTCGAGGCCAGCCTGGTCTACAGAATGAGTTCCAGGACAGCCAGGACTAAACAGAGAAACCCTGTCTCGAAAACCAATAAAATAAAATAAAATAAAATAAAATAAAATAAAATAAAATAAAATAAAATAAAATAAAATAAAATAAAATAAAGAAGAAAGGAAAGAAACAAACAGGAGCAGCCTTGGGAGACTGTAAGGAACATAGCAGAATCACGCCAGGAAGAAGCTCATTGCTCCTCAGAAGGTTCCAGAAGGTTCCACTTCGTTCCACCTTCGTTGACGCTTTCTGCTGTTCTGTACCAATTTCAAACAGGGTCCCAGTCAACACTGGACCTATAAAGACAGCAGAGGGCCCCTACCCAAGGATGTAACCTTAAAGTCTTCTGGCCTGCAACTAACAGTGTGGGATTCAAGAGCTAACACCCCAGACAGCTGTTGGGAGCATATGAACGATGAGTGATGCTTTTAATGTGTGCGAGCCAAACACCTGTTGCCAACCATTCCCTGCGCTCCTGCTAAAGCCCCGCCTCCTGGGGATTCTGGTTTTACTGCTCTGGGACCTCTAAACCACAAGCAGGAAAAGGCTGTGTATGAAGGCCTGGTTGGCCTAGAAGCTAAGAGGTGTCTCAGGGCAATTAAGAGCAATTAAGAGCTCCCGACAGACAGCCCATGGCGGGAACGGGGAGGGGGGGCGTGGAGCGGGGAAGGGACTGCGGATGGGGTGGAGGAGGGGGGAACGGAAGTCAACTTTTGCGTAGCCTGCTCCAGGGAAGGACAACTGCAGGGTAGCACAGCCTCTGAGAGGACACACAAAGTGGTTCAGATATTTGCAAAGAAAGAGACATTTCTCCATCGAGATCAGATGGAGGAGATGCAAAATCTACAATCAGAAAGCAGGTGACTTCTGTTTCAGAAAAGGGCCGAACTGGTGGCAGTCCTGACAGCTCAGTCTCCCTCTGTTGGCCTCCCCTAACCCTGACTGTATACAGCCTCGATTCCAGGCTGACATCCTCCTCCTCACTACAAGTGTCTTGGATATCTGACTGTCACTACGACATTTGCTCCAATGTCCTTGAAAATTGCCCACATGCCACTGTCTCCATCAAGCAGATGTACCGTGGTTGGCATCCGCTGGCTGGTTTCAGGGTTCTCTTTGGTCATCTCTTCCGCGCGCTCAACAATCCTCTTCGGAGGCTTCTCTACATGTTCCAGCCTCCTCCACCCAGTTTCTGAACCATGATATTTCTCCATCAAGATCCTACATCCAGGGATGGGGGAATGGTTCAATCTAGTAAGCATTAGAACCTGAGTGTGAACTGGGGACCCCAGCATTAGCCGGGCAAAGACAGGCTGTTCCTTGGAGGAGCACATTGGCCGTCTTGCCTAGCCAAATGGATCAGGTCCAGTCAAAAGTGAGAAACCCTGTTTCAAACAATAAGTTACAGAAGGACTGGAGAGGACACCCAAGTTTGACCTTTAGCCTACACACACACACACACACACACACACACACAAGCACACACATAAAGATCCGACATTCACTCAGTTCTGGGGCTGCCTGAGTCAGGCCCCAGGGAACTGAGGTCACTGGACACCCGCATAGCTGAGCTGCTATGGGCTCTCTGCTCCTGGGCTGGCCTCCAGCCCTGCAAGTGCAGGTGCCCCTCCCCGATCCCTCAGACTCTCAGCATCAATTGGAGTTTCTCAAATATGACCAATCAGAGATCTTCTTGCTTTAGGTTGAGATAGGGGACTGGGGATTGTGGGATCTTAGTTCTTTTTATTTTTTTTTTTAAGATTTATTTATTTTATGTATGTGAGTACACTGTAGCTGTCTTCAGACACACCAGAAGAGGGCATAGGATCCCATTACAGATGGTTGTGAGCTACCATGTGGTTGCCGGGAATTGAACTCAGGATCTCTGGAAGAGCAGTCAGTGCTCTTAACCGGTGAGCCATCTCTCCAGTCCCTGGGTTCTTAGTTCTTTTCTTGCTTAGATGAAAATATAAGACGGCATTCTTTGAGGTAAGGCTGGCGCTGGGAAGAATCTAGGAAATGGAATGACTGTCATGACGTATAAAGATCCAAGTCTGAGCATGGTGCCTAGAGCATCCTTCCTTGTGTCAGTTCTGTTGGGTTATAATTGAGTATCCTGAAGCTCGCACGTGTGGTTCTGTGATTTTAAGCACATTTAGAATCCTGTAACAATAGCCATAATCTAATTTTAGAATGATTTCATTATCCCCAGACAAGTCCCATACCCCATCCCTTCTAAGTGTGTCCAACCCTCCCCCCCAGAACCTTGACAACCTCTAATCTACTTTGCAACCCGTTTGGACACTTCACATAAACAGGATCACACAGCGTGTAATTTTTCTGCGACTGGTCTCCCCGCTGGCCCAGTGGGACATGTATTCCATGTTATCACAGAATAAGATTCACCACTATGGCGGGCTGCATAGCTTGTTTTTATTTGGCAGTGAATGGAATTTTTCGTTGTTGTTGTTTATCCATTTTCATTATGAAAAATGTCAGACTGAATACTCACGGGTGAGTTTCTGTGTGGTCGGCTGTCTTCACTACCCTTTGGTAACTCCGTGTTTAACATTTAGAGGAATTCCATCATTTCAAAGTCCCATCATCGATGTGTGTGTGTGTGTGGGGGGGGGTGAAGATAGTCTCTTCTATCTTGCCAATACTCAACATCTTCAAAAAAGGTAAGTTATTTAAATAAGCCCCCCCCCCCCGTGTGTGTGTGTGTGTGTGTGTCTTTCACTCAAGAATCCACAACATTGGGGTGGTAGTGAGATGCAAGCTCACCTCCTGAGGAGTTTAGAGCGGATTAACATACTACCACTACAATGAAGAGGCTGCTTGTCCCACAGACCGCACTTGGAACTGTAAAGACCCAGAGCAGTGAGTATCAGCATGAGGTCCAGATCCAGCAGCATCAGCATCACTGGGAGTTCATTAGGAACACCACTTTTTGGATCCCATCCCAGAGCAAGGATGTAAGAAACTGTGGTCCACACTACCAAACACACTGAAGCTTAAGGGTCACTGGCTTGAAGGAACTTCTGATTAGAAACAGCCTGGCTCGTGCTTCAGGGAGTCTTCCCGGAGGCCCGGATGTTGACCCTCTCTGAAGGCTCTTTGATTATCCTATTATGCAGTCAGATCTGCACACTGTGGTTTGATAATTTACCAGCTTAAGGTGACACTGAGTATTCTCAGGAGGACATGGGACCAAGCATGGTGATGTATCGTCTATTCACCCATTCCTGGGTTATTAAGCGTTGGCTTCTCAGCGTATGACCTGTCCTGATTTTTGTGGAAGGATGCCACACATCCTGTTCGTGGATCCACAGGGGGACAGAAGGTGTGTTGGGTGTGAATCACCTCCGGGTGAGTTCAGCTCTTCTCTTCCCTCCCCTTCCCTCCTCTCCCCTTCCTCTTGTGCTGGTTAATCTCAGCTGTTAACTTGACTGGACAATCAGTTGACTACAAGCTGCTGGGCACTCAAGTGAGTGATTTTCTTAGCCAGATTATTCCAAACAGGAAGGCCCATCCTACATGCAGGTTCCAGCCCAGATAAAAGATGACGAAAGAATGATGGTTTTTCCCTGTTTGCCCTCATTCTTGATGGCAACCACTCTGTCCTGCTCCTTCACCAAGATTAGAGCCAATTCCTTTTGGGTTTCCAAGACACAACGAAGATTCACAGTTCTCCATGAATCCTCCAGGTCTCCAGCACCAGATTGGTACTGCAGACATCTAGCCTCATGGACTGAGCGACCGGTAGATTCTTGAACTCTCCCAGACGGGACAGCTGTCAATCAGACTTCATGGACCATATCCTGTACACTAATCTAACAAATTCACATCCCTACACACACACACACACACACACACACACACACACACACACACCACACTTTTTTTCCAAGACAGGATTTCTCTCTGTGTAATCCTGACTGTTCTAAAACTCACTCTGTAGACCAGGCTGGCCTTGAACTCAGAAATCCACCTGCCTCTGCCTCCTAAGTGCTGGGATTAAAGGTGTGCACCAACATACTCAAAGAATCCCCTTTTAATGTATATCCACTCTACCAGACTTATTCCCTTAGGGAGCCCGGACTACTACCCCTTCCCTTCCCTCTCCTTTTTTCCTCTTCTTTCTCCTTTTCTTTATTTTTCTTCTCTCCACCTTGGTGAACAGATAAGTAGAGGAAACTCTCCTGGGGTATGCTTTGTTATGTCTAGAAAGATATGTAAGAGTTCATTGGGTAAATGGCAAGAGGTCTTTCTTTCTTTTTCTTTTTTTCGAGACAGGGTTTCTCTGTGTAGCCCTGGTGCAAGAAGTCTTTCTACACCATGAATGATGCATAAAACCAAAGCATTTGTCAGTGACAGCAGGTGCACTGGAGTTGGTGATGAATTGTGATGGACATTTTTGCACAGAGCTGAGGCCTGTGGGTGTCTACATATCTGTGGAAGAAGATGATTCAATCACTGACTCTGAGCAGCCTGTAGGACCTCCTGGAAGAGAGAAAACTTGATGTCTGTGCCTTGAACCCTCAGTGACTTTGAAATGAAAGGTTCCTACCCACAGGGATACTGGAGGGTGTGCTTTTGGGTTGGGTTAGCACCAACCATTGAATCATCTTGCGGGAAGGAGAACTGTCTGAGTTGTCTGGCCACGGGTTACCGAGAAGTGATGCTTTCCCATGATGGTAGCAGGTGACCAGGGCCTCACTTCCGACATAACATCCAAATGCCATCAGCGTGGGAACACAGCACCAAAAGCAACCAGAGCCCCAGACCAGACTGTATGTCTCTGACTCTACTCACAAGGACATTATCTGGAAGAACACAATGGTAGAATTCCAGGTCCAGAGCACAGGAAGCTGCCCAGGCATCCGGCTAGTTGTAGAAAGGTACAACTCTTTGTAGCAGGCAGGACTTAGCTCGTATATTCCAGAAGTCTCTTTGATCAGGGATGTTTCCTAACACTCCTGAGCTGGGTCCAGGGGTATGCTCAATGAAGAATGGTTCACTGTGTACTTATTCTAGTGTGTACAAGACGCTGAGTTCCATGATCGGACACAAGAAGGGTCGATCTATGGCTTGATCCCTAGCTAAAAAGATGAACTGCTTTAATGCCTCGCTTCTTTTTCTGGGGGGAGGGAAATAAAACAAGACTAATAAGAAGAATAACAAGAACAATAATAATGGGTGGGGAGACACAGCCTATAAAGTGTTGAGCATCAAGTATGAGGATTCTAGTTCCATCCTCAGTGCCTCTGTACAAATGTAGGCATGGTTAGGCTTGTGTGTAAAGTCAGTGCTGAGGAGGTAAAGACAGCAGATACCTGGCCAGGCTGGCCCAATAGGTGAGCCCCAGGTTCCTGCGAGCGACCCTGTCTCAAAAAAACAAGGTGTATAGCTCCTGGAAAATAATTTCACAAGCGCACACACGTACACACACACACACACACACACACACACCACACACACACACCACATTCGCGCATGGGGTAGTGGTGGCGGCTTGGTTCTGAATAAGGCAAACAGCGCCTGGAAGAACACTGCCAAGTAGAGGCGCGGCTACAAAGGGTCCATGACACGAGAAAGAGAAGCTGATGGGGGCCTGGGAACAGAAAAGTGGACCAATGTACAGACAGTGCAGGAC
>NW_021604786.1:2329773-2413349 GCF_004785775.1 Grammomys surdaster
CAGTGAGTGTTTTGAAAAACAGAATGGGATTCAAAACCATTTCAGGTAAGGAATGGATTGGCTTTAGTCATCAGAAACCTAAGACTGACTAAAGCCGTCAGAAATCCGAGACTGACCAAAGCGAGAACTCATCCTTCAGGTGCCAAGCCAAGAAGTCATGATTGAAAGGACAAGCAAGATCGGAGATCACGAGAATGGAGAAGGGACTGGAGGACACCTCAGTGGGTAAACTGCTTGCTGCAAAGCCTGACGATCTGAGTTCGGATGCCGGAGACCACGGAAGGGTTGGGTGTGTGGGAAGCTGTCTGCAATCCCATTTCTGGGAGGTGGAGACAAAAAAAGACATAAAGGGAAACCCTGTCTCAAAAAAATAAGGTGGAGTGCAATTGACGAAGACTCCTCACGCCCCCAGGGGCGAGCGGAGAAGAGACAGAAATATCTGCAAAGGAAGTTAAGATCCGCTGCAGGGTCTGTGCGAGGAGGAGCGATCCGTGGTTCGCAGGAGCTCTTAAGAGCCGACGGCTCACCTGCTGTCCCGCTTTTTGCAGATTCGGGACCTTGCTCTGCAGAGCGGCTGCAGGGAGCAGCAGCAGCCTGGTCGCAGCTGTCACCCACGGGTGACTGGACGACGTCCGCGCGGGCGGCAGAGGCCGAGCCTGGGACTACACTTCCCAGTGTGCCAGGCGGGCGGGGCGCGGCGGGGAGGGCGCAAGCTCCTTCCCAGCAAGCGAAGGCGGAAACAAAAGAGCCCGGCGCCGCCGCCCGCACACTCGCGCACCGCGCCCGGGCGCACACGGAGCAGCCCCGCGAGGCGGCAGCCCGGGACACGCGGACCCGCCGCAGCCCCAGCCGCCTGCCCCATGGCGCTGAAGCGGATCCAGAAAGTGAGTGGCAGCCAAGACCGGCTTGGGTGTCCCCGAGAGGTCCCCAGGAACCCCGGGCGCACGGCGTGGGAGGGGCGCGGGCACTGGGGAGGCCGGGGTGCCGATCGGCCCCGCACAGGTGAGGCTTGCATTCGCAGGGTTCCGGTGCTCGGAACCCGGGGCGACCCGATCCGGTCGTGCCCTTTCCAGGCTCAGCTTAGAATCCCCGGTGCAGTATGCCCGTGAGGTGGCCAGATTGTCCCGGGGTGTGTGCATCCCCGCTGGGCCGGGGCTTGCTCTGCAACGGGCGGCCTGCGTCCCCTATCACGCGTCCTCACAGTGTCCCCGGAGCCCTCCTTTCTGTGTTCGCACCCCGGGCTCCCCGGGAGAACAGGGAAGGTGTGGTGGGCCTACGGCCTTTATTCTCAGAGCGTGGGGCTGGGTCTTTTTGGGCTCTGCAGTCGGCTGGTGCTCAGTGGGAGGAAAGGGTTGGGACAGCGGGATTGGGGCCGAGGAGCCAGCAGAAAGCTCTTGCCCCTGCTATTTTGGTGGTTCTGCACGCAGCTGCCACTTCAGGTCACATAGCTGTACTGAGAACATAGTTGCTGATACACAGCAAGATGACCTCTTGGCTGTGATTCATGGCGAGGCAAGCCAAGCAGGTTGTTGGTTTTGTTTTGTATTTTTTTTTTAACGCCCTCACGATAAACTTAGATATAGAGTTGAAGACGCAACACTAAGGACCACAAATTAAATGGTTTGGATGCTTTGATGGCGTGAGTACAGAATGAGGAAGACAATCGAAGGGTCAGTCAGTCCACACAGAGGATCTATCCCAACCCTCTCTTTGTATTCTTTACCGCACCCATTTCTCTTGTTGAGCCTGTCCCCTGACTCAAAGTGTCTTTTAACGTTTTTACAGCGGTAGTCCTTGCTGCTGGGAACGTGGTGTTTGGGAGCGCTCTGGAAGCAAATGCGCCAACAGTGGATAATGTGTTTGGTAATTGATTTCACAAGAAATGGATGGCTCCCCCAAACGTTTTATCAACCTTTCCAGCTACACTTGACTGCAAATGTTCTGAGCGTGAGTGGTAGTTAAACAGGCATCTTTCGGTACAGAGGACAGCAACTTTTACACGCAGCCAAATTTGGGGTTCTTTTTTTGTGTGTGTGGTACAAACATTAGCTGTGTAGATCGTCGCTGTTCTTTGTGCCGATGAAGGTCAACTCAGTATAAAATGTAAGATCAGCGTTTATTAAATAATGACGTTTTCTCATTGGAAGATAACACGGTGGCACTTGATTTTTAACCCGTATTAAACAAGCCTACTTTTGAAGCCGCAGTCATTACCGTGCTGACTTCGGAACGCCGATGTACTGATGGTTCCCATTGCAAGTTTTCAAACTTTGCTTCCTTTCATGATGGTGTGGCATTTCCATATGGCTTTGTGCTCTCTCTCTCTCTCTCTCTCTCTCTCTCTCACACACACACACACACACATACACACACACAGTAGCTCTTAGCTACCATAGGAGTTATCTATAGTATATATCCATTCAGAGAAATAAGACATTATTGTATGTGTAGGCTTGATGCATCTTGTTGCCCATGCTAAGCTCATGTATTTGACTTCTGTTAGTATGGCAAATGTCCACATCTTTCTTTCCCTCCCTCCCTCCCTCCCTCCCTCCCTCCCTCCCTTCCTTCCTTCCTTCTTTCCTTCCTTTTTTTAGTAGATACTATGTGTTAGTGTTGTCTAGTATGAAGAACCTTAAATACAACTGATGGCAAATCTGGGACAAACTGGTATTTTGGAGAAGACAGCGGAGGTCACATGATTTTATGTTTGTGTCATTGGTGGCCACAAATCATATCAGTCATACATGCCAGCCAGCCCTTCGCCTCTAACTGATTCTACCATCTTCTTCCTTCCTTCCTTGTCATCTTGCTTAGAACCAAGTCCAGGTTGAACAGGCTGCCCCAGGAGCTGCTAGAGCACCCTCTGACACCCTGTGTTTGGATTCTCATTTTCATCCCGTTCAGTCCAACAAATGAAGTTCAATGCTAACCTTTGGCCTTTAAAAAAAAAAAGATTTATTTTTCACGTGTGTGTCTGTGAGTCCGCGCCACATGTGTGGGGTGGCCACAGAGGCTAGAAGAGAGAAGAGGGGGTCTCCTGATGCCACAGCCATAGGTGGTTGTGATGTGAGCTGTCTAATCTGGGTCCTGGGAATTGAACTTGGGTCCTCTGGAGGAGTAGTAAGTGGTCTTCACTCCTGAGCCATCTCTCAAGCCCCTAGCCTTCCTTTTTTGATTATCTTTTAAAACAAGCAGATAACTTCAGGCCATTGGGCAGTGCTATTTCTTTACCTAAAGTATCAGGCAGGTCACGAAGCTCATAGGACCCCAGGTTTGCAGTGGTGTAGCCGAGAGTGCAGGCAGAGAGACAGTCCCTAGGGCAGGGAGCAGAGTCACAGCAGAACCCAGGGCTGCCAGGGGAAGGATGCTGAACCTGGAGGTTGAGGTGGGGTTAACATGCAAAGGTCAGCAACCCTGCTGTTCTCCACCATTCTCTTTATCCGAAGAGGGCACCTGAGGCTGGAGTTGAGACGAGTTTTGCCCAGGCTTGATCTCTTGAGAAGTGGTTTGGCACGTTTGAGAATAATATTCACAGCTTCTCGTTTCTCCACCTATGAAAAGAACAAAGATGATTGCTGGATTAAAACTGTGTCTTTCTACAAAGCATGTGGACATAAGGCGCTTCAAATAGATCCCCGTGCTGGAGTAGACTAAAGGGTTTAATGCTCTAATTTAGACACCCTGTGCCAGTTCTGCATTTCAGCTCATAAATTTACACACCCGTGGCCTATTTTTAGACATAGAGAAAGATGTTATTACAGCCGACTAAATCACTGAAGGGATAAAGTTTGAGCAAAATCTGAGGGAAGAAGCCTGTGGCGGATTTGACAAAAGAGAGCAGCTTTCAGTTGGGTGTCTATTGTTAGCTGTTTTCTAGGTGTTTCTTCGGTGAACACTGTTTTTCAGTCCTCAGTACATTTTGCTTTAAAAAAAAAAAAAAACAAGAAACACATTTTTTAAACGATAAATGTTACAATACAATACTGAACACTTTGAGACCTAAGGGAGAAAGAACTCTAATTCAGCTGTCGTCAACATCGTGGTCTCTCTCCCTTTGTGTTTACTTTTCAGAAGGAAATTTTGTGCTATGTGCTAGACCTCAGCCCCCCCCCCCTTTTTGTCTGTCTTCTGAAGAGTGAAACAAAAGGCTTTTCTTTCACAAATATCGTGACACAGATAATTATCCTTCCCTGTGTAGTGTTCTGTCCCAAAATGAAACATTTGGGGGCTGGGAGTGTGGCTCAGTGCTAAAACATACACCTACTGTTTTCAAGGCTCTGGGGTCAACTGCCAGCACCACAAAAACAAATAAGTCGCCTTTGGTTCCAAAAAATTGAACATTTGGCTTTTTGATACTTAAGCTAAACTGTGTGCCTGAACATAAACCAAAATGTTGTTTTCGTAACTGTTTTGAGCTGTTCTGCTTTTGATTGGTATGGTTCTGAATCACAGTGTCCGTGCTGGTCTAGGAAACACCGTACCTTAAGCAGCCAGACCCTCTGTGCCTGTGTCATCATCAAGGACAAGAGAGGACCCAGCTTTTGTTCCTGGCTCTGTGACTGACTTCTGTTTTCTTACCCATACATGTCCCAAAAGGATGACAACCACCACCATGTGCGGAGGTTACTCGGCCTAACCCCATGCCAAAAGCTTACTTACTGTCCATGAATTGTTTGATCCTTCATGAGGCCATAGAGCTAGAAACAATCTACTTCCCATTCTGCAGATGATAAAACAAAGGCACAGAGATGTTAACTAGGGTTCACAGGATCACGTATCTGGCATATGAAAAATGATTAGGATTCCAAGTCTACCCAGAGATGCTATAAGAACGGGCTTCTCTACCTCTGCCATTGGACCTTTATGTTGTTGGGTGTTTGTTTGTTTTTGTTTTTAACTGAAAGATGTGGAATCAAGGAGCTAGCGGTTTAGCTCAATTGGTAAAGTGCTCACCCAGCATACACACACATCCCTGGCATGGTGGCTCACTCCTGTTATCCCAGCGCTCAGGAGACAGGGTTGGGAAGGATCAGTTCAAGGTCATCTTCAGTGTCTTACTGAGCTGGAGGCCAGCCTGGACTATAAGAGACCCTATCTCAAAGACAAACACATAAGGAAGATTTAAGTCAGATGTATTTATGGAGGCGGGTGCTCAGTGAGCTGATGTTCAACCCTGTAATTAGGACTCTACATTAATTGCCAACCCAGCTCAGCTCTGACTGATACTCAGTCACCCTGCTCCTCAGAGATGACCCTCGGTCACTGAAACACAGGAGAATAACGGCTTCATTCATCTCTCTATGCCCCCTGGAAACATTGACTCTCCTCCAGAGGGATTCCGAAAAACAACCGCTTGGCGTTCTTTAGATAGTCTAATGGCATCACTCTATTGTGGAATTTTCATTTGCTCTAATTGTGAATCGGTCTGATCGTGTGAGCGCCTGCCGTGGCTTTGGGTAGTCATGCACATTAGAAAGATCAAATGCAAGATTACAGAAGGAGGGAGATAGCCCAACAGAAAACACACGGAGTCCGGTATCTTTATTGCCTCAAGAGGAGAGGAAGCTGTATTCTTTCTGGAGGAAGAATCCATGATGGGAATTTTCCTGTCTTTAAGCCCTTGTAATTAAACTCAGTCTTTTGTCCTTGTGTGTACTTTTTTTCCCCCCTCTTTTCAATAACAAAGGTAGCTTAAATGTTCTGAGGCTCCTCTGAGGAGCTAAACAGCATAAACTTTGATGGGACTGATAACGTCTATTCATGGGAGCTAGACACATAAAAACCAAAGGATGGATGTAGATTGCCTCCAGGAAGCCAGGAGCATCCCTGCCCCTTCAACTTCCTGAAATACACAAAAAGCATTGGAGGGGGGGCAGTACTTTCATTTACTGTTGCTAATCAAAAGTGATACAGGGAAGCTAACAGTTGCTTAGAAATCTGTTGGTTCCCCTCCCCCACTCCCCTTTTAAATATCGGAAGAAATGATATTTTATTAAAAACAGGTATTAAGTGGCTTGACCCTTCTCTTGCCCGTTAAAAGTCCTGGAGTGGCATGGGGTTGCATAGTAGGCCTGGATTTGTAACTTGGGGGTCACTCACCAGAAAACATGTGGGGGAACGCAGGCTCTTTTGGTCTATGTCACTCCCCCACCCCCCCCCCACACACACCCCAAGAAGCTGAGATTATGTGCGTTTAGTTTGCTTCTGGTTCAGCTTCACACAGATCGTACAAGGGCCTTCCACATGCAGTTCTCCTTGGGGTGGAGAGGAAGCAGTGTACGGTCTAGAAGCACAGGATCCTGTTGTCTTGCCTTTTCCTGGGTATTTTTGTCAATCACTCTTTCTGATCTATGTATGTTGCTTATCTTAAGGGATGCCATATTGCTTAATGGGAAAGCTCTCAGGTTTAAAGTATCCTCTTCAAAGGAGTAGACTGGGCCACATTCACATCCATTCTTCCACTTTATACTTGTTTAGATACCTCCCCCCGCCCCTGTGTGTGTGTGTGTGTATGTGTGTGTGTGCTTGCGCATGTGAGTTCTCACGTTGGCTACTTTCCACTGGTTCATAGACTTTGGGAATATATAGCTGAGTGGTACCGTAGAGAACTATTTATTTATATGTGAGTACCAAGTCATGATGTAAAGCTTGTTTCTTAACGTTTACAGCTGAACATTTTGAAAAATCACTAACTAATGTGACCAAAGGAGGCAACTCTCCCGGGAAGCCCTGCCCTTGGGTATATATACAATATCTCTCCCTTACCACCTGAGCTGGAATCTCTGTTAAAATCTTTACTTAAATTCCAACTCTTCCTTCATAAACCAGGGCCCGCCTGTCACCCACATACGATAAAATGTTCTGGGCTTAGACACATTTCTAGTTGATACAAAGTGTCGACACTCAGCCGCTCATTGTTTTCTGTCTCAAGTAGCAACAAAGTATACAGTCAGTGACGTCCCGCCTTCGTGTTCAAGAGTAGCTCCTTGATTATTTTAGCAGTTGTTACTTTGAGACAGATTCTGTAGAGCCAGCCTCAAACCCACGTTCTTTCTGCCTTAGCCTCCTGAGTGTTGGGAACCATTGGTGTCCAATGCCGTGCCCAGTTTAAGATGGATTTTTCCAAACATAAACAATTATTAAGGACCTACTCTTTGCCAATTATTAAGGAGGAAACTGTGGGGCTGGAGAGATGGCTCAGTGGCTAAGAGCACTGGCTGTTCTCCCAGAGGCCCTGAGTTCAATTCCCAGCAACCATATGGTAGCTCACAACTATCTGTAATGGGATCGGATGCCCTCTTCTGGTGTGTCTGAAGACAGCTACAGTGTACTCATATACATAAAAAATAAATAATTTAAAAGAAGGAGGAGGAGGAGGAGGGAACACCGGGGGCTGGAGAAAGAGATGGCTCAAAGTGTGTTTGCTGTCATTCCAGAGGATGGAGTTTGGTTCCCAGCGTTGTCTGGAGGTTTACAATTGCCTGCAACTCCAGCCTTAGGGATCTCGTGCCTTCCTCTGGTCTCTACAGGAAGCTACACACATGTGCATATATACACAGAGAGATAAAAATAAAATGAAGATTTTTAAAAAGAATAGAGCTGTGAAAAGTAATATTTAATAACAAGTTCGTGTCTGATGCACATTGTCTAAAGTATATTTGATGTAATTTCTCGACTGGAACTATATATGCAATTGTATGTCTATATGGAACTAACTGAGGGCCTTCTGTTTCAAAGGATGCTAAAGTCTGGGAGATGGTTCAGTGGGTATAGCATATGACACCCAAATGTGTGGACCCCTGAGTTTGAATTCGTGAAAGCCACATAAAACCAGGTATGGTAGCATGCATGTGAAATCCTATAATCCTAGCACTCCTATGCTGAGGTGGAGGCAGGAGAATCCCCCAGAAGCTTACAAGTCAGCTAGCCTGGTGTACACAGAGGCCCTGTTTCAAACAAGGTGGCAGGTGAGGACCGGCATGAGGTTGTGCTCTGACCTGCACATGCCCTCCATGGTACACAGACACCTCCACTCATACACATGAATGTGCACACGCACAGACATACACACTCAGTGAAAAAATAAAATAGGGGCTGATTGTTAGACACAAAATAACAATTGGGGAATGCAACCATTGTGGCTGCTCAGAAGTCTAGAAAGTAGCTTCTGAGATGACACATTGGGTAGAAAATACTCTCTTTGCTTACTTCCAAATTTTATTTTAAATTGGACTCTGGTCCCGAGGCATACCAATGGGACAAAGGCACCTGGGTCATTGCTTTCTTTACTCGCCTCCCGCCCCTGTGGATTTTGTCTATATTTTCTCTTTGGAAAGCTGCCTTGGGCTACGGCAATGACTTAGTGGGGCAAGTCCCTGCTGTCCATAAGAGTGGGAACCAGAGTGTCTGTATAAGAATCTGAGCGCCCATGTAATCCAGTGCTGGGGAGGCAGGCGGGTTCACCGGACTTACTGGCCAGCTTGCCTAAACTACTTTGCAGGTTCTAAGCCTACGAGAGATACTGTCTTAAAACATGCGTGTGTACACACACACACACACACACACACCAAGCAGGGCCTCTGAGATGGCTTAGTGGATAAAGCACTTGCTGTACAAGTCTGATGACCTGGGTTTGATGAATGGAGAAAAGCCAGATGTGGTAGCACACATCTGTACTCCTCGCATTCCCGTGGCAAGATCGGAGAGTCGGCAGAATCACCTACAGGTTCCCAGGTCTGCCAACCAGGTATAAGCAGAAACAACAGTACAGACTTGCCTTGGTGAGGAAGAGTTGGTCTCCTACGCCCATGTGTGCATAATGGTATACTCATACGTATGTTCATGCATGCACAGACGCCACACGTGTAAATGGGCACACTCGGAAGAAGAGAGCAGCTCCCAAGAGTTGGCCTCTTACATCATCATTGTGTACATAACAGTATGATGCTCACACATGTGCGTACATCACACACATGGACTTGTGCACACACACACACACACACACACACACACACACACACTACTGGGTAATAAAACTTAAAAACTAGGCAATGACCTGAGGAGGTTCTGTGTGGACTTGAGTCCAAACATACTTACGCCTACAGTCACAGACACCCCTGATGTGAGAAGCAGCCAGAACCAGCTTGTTGAAGTGAGCTTGGCTCCTATAACATAACTAATTGAATGTTAGCATTTTGAAATCTTCCTTGGAAGAAACCATGTGGTATAAAATCAAGATGTCCTTTCACTCAAATACAGAGAGGACCTGTGTCAGGAGACACTTTGGACTGACATCTCTCTGCTGAAAGAGCTCTAGTCTGCCAGGTAAGGACATAAGCTCATGGACTGTTAGCCCATAAAATGTTTATTTACAGACAAACCAAATGTAGCTCATATGCCCCTTTAGAGGCAACACCAAATTAGGGCGCAGGGAGATGCAGTCCAATAAGGGTCCTTGGCTTGTTTGGGGTTTTGAGGTAGAAGTGTTTTATCCTATTAATTATTTGCTGGTGAACCCAGGGGTTTTGAAATGATGCTTTCCTGTGCTTGGCTCTGGATAGTTTAAATTTGAGGCCATAAATCAGTCCCTGTGCGTAGCCGTGTGCCGCCAGTTGGGTGCAGCCCTCACCGTGTGTATTGTCATAGGCAGGTTCAGACCTTCTGCCTGCCACAATAGCACTTTTCAGTGTGCTCAGCACCAGTTCTGCACAAATATTTACTGCACAGCGTCATATTAAACCTTAGGGTAAATAAGGCCGCTCTGGCTTGCCCTTCCCCTCTGCTGATGTTGGGGCCAGGAGATGGACACAGACTCCTTCTCTCCAGTCCCAGCTTTCCTACCCTGTATTTGTTTGCTTTCTTTGAATTAGGCGGGCCTGGTCTACTTTTAGACGTTAAGTCCCTAGAGGCAGGGGCTGTGTCCTGGTTGGTTTTGTGGCAAACACTTAGCATATTGTGGGGGTGTGTTATAAACATGCCATCTGTGCCCATTTAAATTCAGTCGAGGCCTCCCAATGCTTCTCTTTGTATCTTGCTGATTATAGAAGTCTGCACTGGAATAGACATGCTTAGCGGCAGAAGGCTCTAGAAATCCCTTAAGTACACTTTTTTTTTTTTCAACCTTGCAAGGTTTTTTGTTTGTTTTTTTGGTTTTTGTTGCTGTTGTTGGGTTCGTTGGTTAGTTGGTTGGGGTTTTTCTGTTTGTTTTGGTTTGTTTGTTTGTTTGTTTGTTGTTTTGGTTCTTGTCAAGCTATAAGGACATTGGCCTGTAACCTATTAATAGCTTGCCCTCTGAAATTTAAATACCCCCTACTGCACGTCCATCACGTGAACGTAGAAAATTGCTTCTTTGGCAGAGACCCCTTTCCTCTCGGGAGTGTTTTCACCCGTGTGGATGGTATTTATTCATGGCTTGATCTAGATTCAGCTACAGAGGGTTAGCCTCTCTTAAGCGTCGTCTCAGACGCGAGGAGACCTATCTCATCCACAGTCCATTCCACTTGTGGAGTTCTGGAATGAAGCCGAGCTGCGTGTCTACAGGGCATGCGCAGTCTCACCCCGCGAGCATGCGCAGTCTCACCCAGCGAGCTTGCCTCGATGCGTAACTGACGTCGTCGTTTAACGGCCGTACCTCGCATGATGTGAACTCCACGCATCCATGTTTTTAATATCATGCTCTTCGTTAAGGAAAGCCTCATTTTAAAAGTTACAGGGTTGGGCTGCAGAAATGATAGCGTTATTTAAGAGCTCTTGCTGTTCTTACAGAGGATCCAAGTTGGGGTCCCACGACTCAATCACCTGAAACCCCCCCCCCAACACACACACATACACATCATTAAAAATAATTTTTAAAGTAACAGTGTAAACTTCTGGTGAGCTACAAAATACATGGGCACAGCATACAGAACGGTGAAGGGTTTTTACAAAAACGAATACAGGTGTGAACATAACACTCAGGAAGTCCATCACAATAGTCCCACAGGCATCTCTCCCGGACTCTGTCTGCCCTCAGGTAAGCCGATGTTTTTGAATTGCCCTTAAAGGGAATCCTATGCCGTGTCCCCTTTTGTCTGGTGTCTCCTGCATACCGTTTAAGACCTTTATCTGAACTGTTTCATGGAGCTCAAGGGTCTTCCGCCGACGCTGCCTCAGGACACAGCAAGCTCTGCTGCTCTTGGTGGACATTCAGGTTGTCCTTGGATTGGGGCTGTTGCCCATGAGGACCCTAAGATGAACTTAGGTGTGCCAGGTGTGTATTCGGGAGTAAGACTGCTTTGTGGTACACTATCATATCTGTGGGCTCAGATATTGCTTCTTACCAGTTTTCTGTGCGCACAGACTACGGATCCCAGAATGCTTCACGTTTCCCAACAGGGATACTTTCTTCTTTTTTTTTTTAAAGTTTTATTTATTTATTTTATATATGTGGGTACAGTATTGCTGTCTTCAGATACACCAGAAGAGGGCATCAGATCCCATTACAAATGGTTGTGAGCCACCATGTGGTTGCTGGGAATTGAACTCAGGACCTTTGGAAGAGCAGTCAGTGCTCTTAGCCACTGAGCCATCTCTCCAGCCCCGGGATACTTTCTTCTTTGTCCTCTTAGCCATTCCAGCGAGTATGCTGGAGTAGCATTTGATTCTAATTAGCATATCCTTGGTGAACCTGGGCCCGTTTTGTGTGTGTGTGTGTGAGTGTGTGTGTGTGTGTGTGTATGCGTGTGTTTGTATGCAGGTGTACAGACATGGAGGTCACAGGTTGACAACCCTGTCTCTACTCTGTCTGTCTGTCTGTCTATTCTTTCTGCCCCTCCCTCTCCCTCCTCTCCCTCTCCCTCTTCCTCTCCCTCTCCCTCCCCCTCTCTCTCTCCCCCTCCCCTCCCTCCCCCTCCGCCTCCCTCTCTCCCTCTCCCTCCTCTCCCTCTCCCTCTGCCTCTCCCTCTCCCTCTCTTCCCCCCCCCCCTCCCCTCCCCCCCCCCCTTCCCCTCCCTCTCCCTCTCTGATACAGGTCTTTGATACCCACTGTAGTGCTTGGCTGGCCTAGAACTCATAGTGTCTGCCATCTGCCTCCCAGTGCTGAGATTAAAAGCATGTACCACCATGTGTGTGCACTCCCATTTTGGGGGGAGACTCACTGAATCTGTAGTTTGCTGATTCAGCTAGGCTGTCTGGCCAGTGAACCCCATGGGTCCTTTGCCTCTGCCTTTCCAGCATTGGAATTTCAAGTGGGTCCTGCTGTGCCCAGCTGTGATGTGAGTGCCGGGTGTACAGCACTTTATGAGGCTCAGCCTTCTCTATGGCCCCTCAGTGTTAGCATTGTATATAAAGGCATTTTGCATAAATTAAAGTATCCTACCTAGTTCCATAGTAAGCCCCTTTCCTATCCCAGAAAGAAGCCCTGAACTTTGAGAATCACACCCCTAAGGTTACCTTGAGACTAGTTTGGCTCTTAAGTAGGTTTCCTGGGTGGCTTGGCTGTTCACACTTCTAAGAATTCAGGACCTCCTCCCTGTCCTTCTAGACCAAACCTTGTGAAGACACTTTTTCTTTCCTCCTACAAATTCAGAAGTTCTCTTTGAACTCTGTGCCTCAGACAAGTACCATCAATCATATCTCCCCGGTGACCTGACCTTGACCACCATTTGGTCTTTAAGAGAGATTCTGAGGCAAAATGACAAAATCTGAATTGTGCATGTTAGAGCAGAGTGTGTGTGGAAAGACCCTTTGAACTTTTATAATTAGCCCAGTTGGTTAAACCAGGCAGGGAATACATTCTTGCAAGATCTCCATCCACACCACAGTCCACAGCCCTTCTGGTCACTGCTGACCGTGAGCAGTGCCAGGGGTCAGGGTCCCATCTACTTTGAGATGAGGTTAGCTTAACACTACTCCACTGGGAAGAGCTACCCGAAGCAATGGCTTCAAAGTAGGTCAGCAGCATTCCAAATAGACAGGAGGGAATGGGGTCTTGAGGTTTTCTAAACTAGAAATAAAAAAAGCTGAGAACATTCTAATGGCTGTTCTCTCTGAGCTTGGAGACTTTTCTAGTATGCATCTTACATACCATGTACTGGAAGTCTTTCCCAGATAAGATCTTGTCGGTTGATAGCCTCTTGGCATTCATTTTCAGATGTCATGATGTTTAGTGACGCATTATGACAAAGGGCACTCCAAGGTAAGGGGCCTAGATGGTTCTCAAGTAACTGCTATGCTTTTTACTTCAAACAACCCACGTACCTGTCAGGGGAGTGAAAGGTTTTTTTTTTTTTTAATTTGTTTGCCAAATCTATTCATCCTCTGTTTTTTCTGAAATTTGACGGGAATGTGACTTGAATAATACTTAAAAACATCTGTGTAGCTGGGTGGGAAGCACCCTGCCAGGTTTTGTAGAGGAACAAAAGACAAGAAGGGGTGAAGGTCTTGGTTTCAAACTGAAAATAAAAACATTGGACAAGGTGCATACACTTGTAATCCCAGCGCTGTGGAGGTGGAGGCAGGGGCGTGGCAAATTTAAGGCCAATTTATTTACCTAGTGAGAGCCTCTCTTGACATATAAGTGAAAATAAAAAGCAAAAGACATTCTAACAAAGGGGGAAAGGGAGAGGCAATTAGCTTTATCAAGAATCTATTACAGGTGCCCGACGCTAGGTGTGCTTCTCTTGAACTCGGTAGAGTTCAAGGTCACCAGGGATGTCTCCACATTGCAGGCTGGGCACTTGGGACTCAGGCGGGACATTACTTTCTTAGGGCTACACAGCTACTAACAAAGGTCAGCAGAATTGACTCTGAAGCTTTTATTTCTTTTCTTTTTTTTTGTTTTCTTTTCTTTTTTGTTTTGGTTTTTCAAGACAGGGTTTCTCTGTGTAGCCCTGGCTGTCCTGGAACTCACTCTGTAGACCAGGCTAGGCTCGGACTCTCGAACTCAGAAATCCGCCTGCCTCTGCCTCCTAAGTGCTGGGATTAAAGGCGTGCGCCACCACCGCCCGGCTGAAGCTTTTATTTCTAAAAAACAGTCTTAAAGGCTGCGAAGATGGAGGTTATGAGGACTTGTTGTTCTTGCAGAGGACCCAGGCTTGGTTTCTAGCCCCCATGTGACCGCTTATAACGTTCCGTGTTTCCGTTTCCAGAGGATCTCACGCTGTCTTCTGTGGATCTGCATCCATGGGCTCTTGTCCCCCTATACACACACACACACACACACACACACACACACACACACACACACTAAACCCTTAAAAATAATGGCCTTTGAGAGTTTAGCTCAGTGGTTGCCCACGTTACACAAGACCTAGCTAGGATCAACACCCACAACATTCATTAGTTCATTTGAAATACTTTTACTAGCCCAGAAAGATTTTTAACACAATATAGGCAGCTGATACGCATTCTTCCCCTGGTGCCCACAGCTTGTGTAAACCATAGAGCAGTTACTCTCATGAGAACCGTAGCATAGGTAGAAGGACTCTCAGCCTCCTCTGCTCTCCCACTTGGCCCATCCCTTGTTCTAGGATTGAACTGTCTGAGATCTCACACTGGATTTGCTTGCCCAGTCTTTTGCGTATCTACCCTACAGTCCATGACAGTCACTCAGGTTTTCCTGGTCATATCAGATGATGTTAATAAAAAGAGAAAATTCTTGTAATATGTAGAGTGTCTTTGTAAGGGGTTTACTGCTATGAACAGACACCATGACCAAGGCAACTCTTATAAAGACATTTAATTTTGTTGGCTTACAGGTTCAGAGGTTCAATTCATTATCATCAAGGTAGGAGCATGACAGCATCCAGGCAGACATGGTGCAGGCAGAGCTGAGAGTTCTACATCTTCATCTGAAGGCTGCTAGCAGAACACTCACTTCCAGGCAGCTAGGGTGAGGGTCTTAAGCCCACACCCACAGAGACACACCTACTCCTCTTAATAGTGCCACTCCCTGAGCCAAGCATATATAAACCATCACATACAGAGATTTAAAAAAAATAAATGGAAAAGGAAAAGAAAAGCAGTTCTATTCCATCTATTTTAAATTGTACAAGAAGCCGGCTGAGGCAGGAGGATTTAAGTTCATGGCCCACTGGGGCTATATGAGTTCCAGGCCAGCGTGGGCCGTGTAGGACACCCTCTCTCAAACAGGAAGGCACAGTAGGAGTGTAGCAGAATACTCTAAGGGCTTGTGCTGTTCAGAGTTCCACGTGTGTGGTTTCAATCACTTGCTTTTTGTGTGTTCGCAGTGCACAAATCTGAAAACTGATAGCAGCGACTGTAGTAAATATTGTAATAGCAGAGACTGTCCTAAATACTGTAATAGCAGAAACTGCAATAAATCACATACTCTCCTTGAATGCTGTGTATCCTTTGCTTTGCTCAGCATCCTCAGCTTGTGGGATCTGTGTTGTTCTTTTCTATGGCTGTCAGGATTTCACGGTGTGTGGGTTGTAAGCCATCCCCTTATTGGTCGACCAATGGTTGCTGTCAGTATTTTGTACTTAGGCAAGATGCTATGCCGAATATCCTGTGTGTGTGTGTGTGTGTGTGTGTGTGTGTGTGTGTGTGTGTACGGTGATTTCTATGAGGTAAGTTACTGGGCGGAGGATCAAATGCATTTTCCACTGTCATAGTCATTACCAAATTGCCCTCCTCAAACTTGTCTTTCAACATCGACCCCTCCCACGCCAAGCCTCATGCTCACGTTGCAGTTGAGCTGTGAATGGGAGTATTCTCATGTGTTGACAATGGTTTGGTTCAGGTCATGGTCTGGCGGGTGTTCCACCCATTGCGTGTTTTGTTGTCCTCGCAAGACACTGCTTTGCTTTCATGCACACATGTAGATGCCATCATGACTTGTAAAAAGATTGGTCCCGAGTACTCTGAGTTCTCTTGGCTGAACATGGAAAGGAAGGGGTCTGCGTAAACTCCAAGGGTCCCATCAGACACCAGCAGACTATCTGTGGCGTGTCTGAGATCCAAGGTTGAATTTACAGTGCTGTCAGCTCCTGTGAGGACCCTGTGCTCTTGAGTGGATTGTATAATTCAGTGTCAACTCTTAGAGAATGGAGGATGAGAACAAGTGGAGAGACAGCTTGACCTTAGCGTGTTAGCATTGTTGTTTTAAAGTTTATTTAACTCCGTATCATTATTCTGTGTGTGACGGGGGTGGAGGTCAGAGGATAGTTTGCAAGAATCAGTTCTCTCTTCCCAACATGGAGTTCTTAGGGATCCAGCTTAGATCATCAGGCTTGGCTTCAGTTCAGGAGCCTTCCCTTTCTGAGCCGTCTTGCTGGCCATCTTGTTACTGTCACTAAGTTATTTGTATTTTTTTTTAACGCTCTAAACATACAGTTTTCCACCACACTCTTAGGGTATCTGTGACGATGATTCCTTTTAGAGCAGAAATAAAGTTTGTATGTCAAATTTAGGTATTTTCCTATTGACCTACTAAACTAGTGATGAAAGTAAAATTACCAAATACATCCGAATGATACAATAAAGTTAACACCGACCACTCAGTGACTAGCACTGCAGGCTACTCAAGGAGATTAATAAGAATCAAATACGTGTAAAACAACTTCCTGTATACGGATAGAAGTTGGTATTTTACTTTCATATCCATGTAAAGCTGGGTCGCAGTTGGTAAATACAAGTGAAATGAGTTTGTTGTAGTTCTCTGCTGAAAAGTTTAGGTGAAAATCCACCGTCAGTACACAAATACGACGCGGGCGTATCATTGGTGCATTTACGAGAGCTGCGTAAAGGATAAGGCAAGGTGCTCGAGTTATAGTGGAATTATGATATTATTATATGGAATTATATTATTATAATGGAAGCTTCGGGTGCATGTTAAGTGTCTCTTTACAGTGATTAAGTAGCTGAGTCATTTAGGCGATTATACTTGAGTTATCTCACTGAATTATTATTATTTTTTTACCATCAGATATGTGATATATGATATGAGATATATAAGAATATATATATATAAGATATATCATATATAAGAATATATGATAGAAATAGCTGTGTAGGGATGTGGGATATCAGTTTCTGCAAAGAAAGCCCCGCGAAGATTGTAAGGCAGTTTGGAAAGAGCGTATCACTGAGCAACTATTGTGTCCCCTAAAACCACATCGACGTCTGGGCTGACTTAAGGACCAAGGTGGATGCTGCTGTGCTTGGATGCAGTTTTTGCAGACTGCATGTTCACGATGTTATATTTTCGCCTTATGAGGTCATCTCGGAATTTCCTAAGTCACCTCATTGCTCTCTTTTTGGACTTAAGATCTGTATTTTTGCAGGTGAGGGAGGAACATGTGTCTCACACCCTTGTTGCCTGTTGTTCATTCTGCCTGAGTTATACTTCGTGGCTGTGGTCGCATATTCCCTGACAGCCTAGCAGGGCACATTTCAGGCTATTTGATGCTCTGTCGGCTCATTCTCGTGTGCCGTGGGTGAGCTTTCTGAAGATACCTTAAGAACCCGGCCCCTGCAGAGTTTACTTTGATTTATGCTCTCATCCATCACCCTCCCTCTTCCAGACAGGAAGTGGAATCAGGACTTTAAAAAAAAAAAAATAACGAGGGCTAGAGAGATGGCTCAGTGGTTAAGAGCACTGACTGCTCTTCCAGAGGTCCTGAGTTCAATTCCCAGCAACCACATGGTGGCTCACAACCATCCTCAATGAGATCTGATGCCCTCTTCTGATGTGTCTGAAGACAGCTACAGCGTACTCATATACATAAAATAAAATGAATCTTTAAAAAAAAATAACGAGAATAAGACATTTCTTGTAAATGTAATACTTTAAAGGGATTTGAAGAACAGCTTGACATTTGAGATTTGAACACGGTTCAAAGCTGTTGCAGCTGCCACGTGGTTTTGGCTTGTCTTGTTAATAAACATAAGTAATTAGTGTGCATTTGCATCTGTACTTGATTTATTCTTGGCACTTGATCACGATGCGAATGTGCATATTGCAGATCAGTAATCGTTTTTAAGCCACAGGTAGAGCCTGCATTTTTTCTGATTGACCAGTTAAAATGAGTGCAAGCAAGTACTGTTTACATTAATGTTTAGAGCAAGGCGTGTTGGCTGATCTCTGAGTTCAAAGCCAGTCTGGTCTACGTAATGAGTTCCAGCCTAGGCAGGGTTATATATTGATACTTTGTCTTTAAAAAAAAAAAAAAAGAAAAAAGAAAGAAAAGAAAAAGGTTTGGATATGTTAATGTTTAGAGGACTAGAAGACGTCACAAGTAGTTTTAGAGGCGTTGCCCAAATCCCAAATTAGAAAAAAATGATAAAAGGCAGTTCGGCAATTGGCTGTAACTGAGAATAGCTCCTTCCTCACTCTTTCATGCTGTTGAAACCCTTGTCTCCTGCTCCAAGAGAACTGACAAGAGCTGTTTCCTTCTTGTCTCAACATTTATTGTGATGGCTGCTGTGGGCTGAGGAGATCCTGCTGCACACTTGACCTGTATCCCGGTCCGTGGTTGTCATGGAAACTGTAGATGAAATAGTAATGGCACACTGTACAAAAGAAAATTGAAACCTGGAAAGCAAAAGTCATTCCCCATGGTCACCAGGTGAGGGGTGGCTCCCCGGGCTTAAATGTCAAAGCCTTGCTTTTACACGTAGAGGGAATCTCGGAAGACTGGCATCTCCTGTTGATTAACGGTACATGGAGTAACACAGGAGCTGAGTTAGTTCAGCCTTGTTTATAAGGGTGGAGGGGGAAGGAATAAAATGAAAGTAGCATTGAAGGGACAGGACTTGGAAGGAAGACCCTGGGCTTGCAACGGGCTCCAAGCCACACCTCAGGTCACATCCTCGCCTTTATCGGAACACGGAATTGATGTGAGCCCGACTGTTTTCACCACAGCTCCGAGCTGCCATCTTTCTGGTTTTAGTATTCCTGAAGTCTAGACACATGGTTGGTAGTGTCTTAATGTTAACTGGCATCTTCTTTCTTTGATTATTGGGTCCACAGTTGGGGGCATTTTGGAGTCAATGAAATGTGTAGTTTGTTTGCCTGTCTTTCCACAGATGTGTTGTTGCCCTCACAGGGCTTAGATAAAATGTGGCCATTGTCCTCACCAGGTTGTCTTCTGGCAGTCCCTACCTCAGTAAATGAATCTTTGCACATCTGTAGAGCTAGGAAGTGAGAAGTTGGGCTGCCAGGGGTTTGCAGATCACATTGGATGTGTGACACCTACCTTTGAGGATGACAGAGATCAAAGACCCCTCAGCTGCCTCAATGCCATTGTTACAGATTGTGTTTGGTGACATTCCTTTGTTCTTATAGCTCCTCGGGTAGGGAAGCCTCTGGAATGTCCTGGGTGAGAACCACATGTCTTAGAACCCCCGCCACTCCAAGTTTACATCCCTACTTGTCTTGCTGACAACTAGCCTTCCAGATTGCCATCCTTCTGGCTCATGCTTGACTTTGCCAGGCCCTTTAAATCGGAGCGACATTTCTTTTTGTTCTTTGAGAGTCTCATACAGTATGTTTTTGTGAGATTCCTCTCCATCCTCAAACTCTGACCAGATCCTTCCCTCTTCCTACCCATCCAATTTCCCTGCATTCTGTATAATGCCCTGTGCTCTGTGGGGTGTGTGTTCTGATTCCTGTATGGCTTCAACCCACCTTCCGAGGTTCATCTCTCACCCTTCCCCCTCAGTGCTAACTTCCGTTCATCCCCTATGGCTCAGCTGCACTGCCTCCATCGGGAATGGATGGCTTTTGTCCTTCCAAACTAAACCAGGTTCTTCAGGTATAATCTTTTCTTTATCTGGTGGTAAGGATGGAGCCCAAGGCTTTCACATGCTAGGCAAATACTCTGCCCCTGCTACATCCCTAGCCACGTATGGTCTTTGATACTGTTTTGCTTTTTTAAGATTCATCTTTAATTACGTGCAAGTGTGTGTGTGTGTGTGTGTGTGTGTGTGTGTGTGTGTGCCTGCATACATGAATGTGGAGGCTAGAAGAGGGCATTGGAGCCCCTGGAGCTACAGTTAGCAGGTATTTGTGAGCTGTTGTGTGAGTGATGTTAAGTGAACTCAGGTCTTTTGCAAGAGTAGCCTGCTCTCAGCTCCTGAGACTCCTCTCCAGTGTGCGATACTTAATGGCGAATTCATATCTTTCTTATTTAGGAAAGATGAGTTCTTTTCCAGCCAAGGCTAGGATGGTTAAGTGACTTCCTCCAGAGCTATGGAGCCACTTATATTTGGGATTTCTGGGACAGGGCTAGACAACCTGAAAGAGACGTGAGCCATTGGCCTGTCCTTCAATGCCTTCAGGCTCGAGAAGGAGCCATGAATCAATACTGTAGGTTTCAGATCATGGCCTGACTGCTTTCCTACTCTGTGTTGATATGTTGTGTATGTACACATGTGTTTGTGAGTTCCAATACACGTGTGTGTGTGTGTGTGTGTGTGTGTGTGCGTTTGGAGGCCAGATGTTGAAGGGTGTCCAGTGCATTTCTCAATTGCTTTCCACGTTATTCTTGAGATAGGGTCTTTCACTGAAGCTGGAACTTAGCAGTTCAGCCAAACCCCGAAGATCCTCTCCTCTCTCTCTCTCTTTCTCTCTCTCTCTCTCTCTGTCTCTGTCTCTGTCTCTGTCTCTGTCTCTGTCTCTGTCTCTCTCTCACACCAGTGCTGGGACTGTAGGCTCTCACCACTGCATGCAAATTTCTACATGGGTGCTGGGTATTGAACTCAGGTCCTTCTAGTTGGACAGCAAGCACTTTGTGGACTGAGCCATCTCTTCCTCTAAACCCACCTCCTCTCTTTGCCCAGATCCTTGGCTCCTTCAAGTCATTCCTTAAGTATTCACGTTCCCAAGCTCTCACTTCCCCTCATTGGACTGTAACTTCCTGGAAGACGGACCTTGTTTGTTTGGGGCTGGAAGCAAAACCTGGGTACTTCATGCATGAGTTACTGTGCCAACCGAGACCTGCTTGTTGGGATCATCTGAATAGTAAAGGCATATATGATCTCGCATAAGAACATAGTAAGGAATCGTAAAGGAAAATACTTTTATTCTGCTTCATCCTTTCAGAGGCCGGGGCTCTCTCATAAAGGACTTTAATATAACTTCTATTTTTCTACCTGTAAGGGCAGAGTCCATGGTGAATAGAGTCAACCTAAAATGATTTAAACAGAAGTTGCCCGTCGGTCTTCCTGGGTTCTTAGTGCCTGTTTCCCTGGAAAGGGAAGGATTAACTGCAAGTATTTCTGCTTCCCTTCAGGAATTAAGTGATTTACAGCGTGATCCACCTGCTCACTGCTCAGCGGGACCCGTGGGAGATGACTGTAAGTGTACTCTACTGCTAGGTTCTGCTACCATTGAAAGGATGGCTTTGGGCAACTGTAAGTGACTCCTGTTCCTCTGTGTTTCAGTGTTCCACTGGCAAGCAACCATCATGGGGCCCGTAAGTACAACTCCCACGTGTGGATTAACCCCCCCACCCCACCCCCACCCCCCACCCCCCGTGGTTGTTCTGCACTCTTGCCTTTTGACCTGTGAGGAGATGTTTCATGACTCAGGATGAACATTCTTGTCCCCTGAATCACCCAGGAAGCAAAACATGATTGAGGGTTTTGCAGTGGTTTTCTAAAGCATGGCTGGCAAATACCTACTGGGTCACAGCGCTATTTACCTGTGCTAATAATACCTCCTTGTGACATGGCAAGGTCACGCTCTCTGTGCAAGCAGCCTGTATGTTGGCCTTATTAGTTCTTAACACAGCATCAGTTGTTTTTAAAGGAGGTGGAGCCTTCCTCACACATCCACAGTTCTCAGAGGTTGGAAATAAGTCTGACCCAGGAGTGGAATTGCTCCATCCGACAAGCATCATTTGGAAATAGGTCTCGCCATGACCCTTGACTTGAAGTGGAGGAGTCCTGCTGTGGGGAGGTCTCTATCGCCTTTTGAGTTTGCTGCTTTGCCTTAAACGGCAGACGACTGTTTTGTCACCGGCCCCTCCTTGTTATCGATATTTCTCTCCCCACCCTCGAAGCAGCGATGACAATGAAACAGGCTTTTCCTTTCTATGAACAAAACGCTAATCGTGAAAGAACAGGCGCTCAGTGAGAACACGCTAGCAATGGCCTTCCTGAATGGCCTTCCATGCTTCCCCTGGGATGGTTTATATACTCAGTCATGGAGTTTTAAATCATTTGCCCTATAATCCAAACTGAAAAAAAAAAAAACAAACCAAACCATGCTGAATTTCAAAGAAGAGGCCCTGAGGAATTATCTTAAATGACTAAATTAGTCTATTAAGTTAAGACGGGAGAGTACAGCATATTTACCTAACAGCTTTCAGTAAGAATGTAGTTCTTTCGGCTTGGTATTCATTAGCTGCATGAACCTTCAAAACCCCATCGTGCAAGCGTGTGCCTCCCCGTCAGAGCTGCGGCCTCCGAGGAATTTTCTCAGGTGAATCACGGGTAGCAAGCGATTGTGACGTTTTGTATGCCTCTCTTATTGTAACTGCGTAGACTCGCTCCACTGTCTTCTGTAATGTCGCTCGACTGTTTCTGCAGGCCATACTCGCCTTTGCCATCTGTTTACACTTTTTTAAACGTTTAATGAACAAGAATTAAGCAACGTAGTGAGAATAATGAGACGCTATAATCCTCTAATCTTCATGCAGAACTTTAAGGACTGAGAGAGAATGACAGACCTGTTTTTATCACCCACGATGCCTTCCAGTAAATATGAAGGAATCAAAGTACAATCTGAGGGGTTTGGAGAGATGGCTCAGTGGTTAAGAGCACTCACTGCCTGCTCTTCCAGAGGTCCTGAGTTCAATTCCTTGCAACCACACCGTGGCTTACAACCATCCATAATGGGATCTGGTGCCCTCTTCTGGTGTGCAAGAAGATATCATAGTCATCCACCTAAAATATATGTATATATATACTCATATAAGTAAATCCTAAAAAAAAAAATAAATTGGGATATCTATCTTGCCACTATTTTTGGTTTTTTCCCCCTTAATCTTTCTCTTTTGTTTATGTATATTTCATGTACATATGACACACACATACATACACATGTACACACACATATACACATACATATATACACACACACACACACACCATTAGGCAGCTGACCAGGCCTTGCAAAAGTTGATTCTTAATTCAACATATCACAAATATTGAATTCATCCAGCTTGGTTTAGAGTTTCATCTTCTATAATATAAAGTACTAGCCAATGAATATTGAGGTAAATTGTACAGTGGTGCTCACGTTCTCTTACTAACTTTTCCCCTTTTGGTTGTACCTGTATGGACATTATTATACCTTAATATTTGGAAATAGAAAAGGTAAATATTAGTTGTAACCTTCTAAAAACAGAGACGGCTGCGCTAGAGAATCCTCCTTCCTCCCAGCAGGCCTCGTGTGTACACTGGTACCCAGGATCTGGCTGGTTAAAGCACACTGCTGTGCGCATGCGCGTCTGCTTCTCTGTAAATTTGGTAGGCACCTTGGGTAACTTCATCCCTGGGGAGCCTGCTCTCCATGTAAATTCCTCCAACGCATGGTGCAAGGATCATGGTTCTTTTTTTACAAGCTGATACTGGTGGAACTGTGAAGAAGTTGCATCTCCTTTGCACTGTTAACGCCCGGGGGATCTCGTTCAGAGGGTTTGCGTACGTGCGGTGGCCAGACTCTGACGCGCCCTCTCGTGTAATTTCAGCCCGACAGCGCCTATCAAGGTGGAGTGTTCTTCCTCACTGTCCACTTTCCGACAGACTATCCCTTTAAACCACCAAAGGTATTTATCCCGTGACTCAACTGCCCCATAGCAGGGATGTTTGTTTGTCTAGAGGTGGTTTTGTGATGCCACAGACCATGGGTAGGTTACCGAGTGCACGCTCCAGGTCTAAAGTACCCCTTCGCCTCTTCTGCCTCCTCTTCTTTTATGTGCATTGGTGTTTTACTTACATGTATGTCTATGTGAGGGTGTCGGATCCCCTAGAACTGGAGTTACACACAGGTGTGAGCTGCCATGTGGGTGCAGGGAATTGAACTTGGGTCCTCTGGAGGAGTAGCTAGTACTCTTAACCACTGAGCCATCTCTCCAGCCCTAGTGTATTCTTTCTTAGTCAACTATTTTCCTATGCCTGCTAGGCTCCTGGGCTTTTCCTCTTTACGAGATAGGAGTTATTTGGAATGTTTTTACGGTTAAAAAAAAAAAAAAAAAAGCAGGCTTTTCCATCCACAGTGTTCTCTTTCCAAAGCAGACTCAGCTTGCTTGCTTAAGTGTAGCATGTAGTATTCAAAACAAAACAAAACAAAAACCCAAAACAACAACAACAAAAAAAAACCAATCCACGCTATGGCCGACTACGGGGAGCCCCAAGTGGCGGTCTGCCCTGATTCCCTTGGGTAACCGGTGCCAAACCGAACTGCTCCTCACTTCCCAAACCATCCGCCCTCTGTGGCCAGCCTGTCGCCTGGGGGTGAGGAGACCGCCAGTGCCGGTGCCTAGCTGGCCATAGCGTGGATTATTTTTTATAGCTACATGCTACACTTAAGTATTCAGTGAACATATATTGTGCGCCAATCATGTCCCTTCACAATGGAAACCACAGTGGGGACACTTTCTGAGGTTTAACATCCAAAGAAGAGGCAAGCGAGGGAGGCACGAAGGAAGGGAAAGGAACATACATGCCACCGGGGAAATAACTATAGCGCTTTAAAAATACCCAGCTTAAAAGTCATACGGATGACGTCACACGACAGCGGCTCTTGCCAAGACTCGGCTTCTCTGTGGGGCGCGAAGGACAGGTTGATAAGCTGAGGCATCCCACTTCCGCCCTGACAGACCCCTGTGTCCTGTTTATAGATCCAGGTGGCCTTCTGAGTATCACTCACAGTCAGGTTAAGGGGAATGTTTTGAGGTGTGATGAAAGCCAGAGTAATTGGTCCAGGTGTCACTCAGCCCGTCCAAACCAGCTACTGCAGACTTCCTCATCACACCCCCGCCATCACACCCCCGACACTTCCCAACACCTGGAGGAGAAACTAAGGAAGTTAAACTAAGTTGGTCTCCTTCAAATTCCCAGGGGCCGAGCTGCATGTATACACATCTGTTCCAAAGCTGGGTAAAGATGAGCGCGGGTTTACTCCTTGAGAGGATCGGTTCTCTTTGTTCCTGTCTGTGGCAACCAACACACTTTTTGTTCCGTTTTATCTTTAGATTGCTTTCACCACAAAAATCTACCACCCAAATATAAACAGTAACGGGAGTATTTGTCTTGACATCCTGAGGTCCCAGTGGTCGCCCGCTTTGACTGTATCGAAAGGTAATTTTGTTTTTCAGATTTAAAAAATAGCCATGGAGAGGACTGGGCAATGTCTAGGGACCAGAGTTGAAACAAACAAACAAAAAAATCAGACAAACAAACAAATACTTCAACCTGCTTTCTTCTGTTTTGACTGCTTTTTCTAGTAACTCTTCAGTCACCCTGACTTTCAGTAAACTTTGGGGTTCTGGCAGGGGGAGAAGGGAGGAGGAGGGAATGGATGAATGGGCAAATCTAAATGAAACCAGAGATTTAAAATACTGGAAGTAAGGAATAGAGAGGTCTCAGTGACTACAGGCACATACTGCTCTTTCAAAGGACTCCTGTTAGCGTTCCCAGCACCGGCATTGGGTAGCTCACAAGCACCTGTAACTAGCTGCAGGAGACCCAAACTTCTGGCCTACACATAATTAAAAATGGAAAACAAATATTTAAAAAATTGTTACAGTTAGGAATTTTCTAGTAAGCCTGTTGATAGTTGCGCTTCTATCTTTACAAGACAAGCAAGAGTGAAAAGATTTTTGGCTGTCTCTCAAGGGGTGGGAACGAGGGTGGCAAACAGATTTGGGGACTTGTCCCATTTATTAAAGTGTCTATTAGCTATAAAAAGTACAACTCCAGGACTGGATGATAAAATAAACCATTATGCCAGTCGGAGGTGGTGCACGCCTTTAAATCCCAGCATTCGGGAGGCAGAGGTAGATGGATCTGTGAGTTCAAGGCCAGCCTGGGCTACAGAGTGAGTTCTAGGACAGCCAAGTCTACACAGAGAAACCCTGTCTAATATATATATATATGTATATTTTAAAAAGGCAGTTAAAAAGCAAAGGTATCTTTTGTACTTCAAAGTGATGCTGTGCAGATAGCACGCATCTCTAGCTTGAATAACTGTTAGCATCACCATGACTGGCACCTGACCCGTGCTGGTCCACACTGGTGCTCGTCCTTCAGAGGTGTGGCCTCACCCTGTTCTTTGCTGAACTGTCAGCTACACTCGCAGATCCTTAAGACACCAATTTGTTCCATCAGCCAATATCATAGATTGTGCCAGCAATTTTTTGGTCTTTTTCCCCCTAATAGAGAACCTGGCGGCTAGAAGGGGCTACTCAGGTTACACACATCTACCTGAAGTAACCACCACGTTTTCTATTTCTTATAACATTCAAGGTAGCTTTACCTTGCAGATACCATGAGGCATGGAACGCCTGATTCTCCGTCTCTACTTCCTGGGTGCTGAGATTACAGGCATGAGCCTCCATGCCTGGCTTTATTAGATGCTAGAGATGAAACCCAGGGCCCTATGGATCTAAGCAAGCTATCAACTGAGCTAGAGCTTAGCCCTATAGCTTGTTCTTAGAAGGGATACTTTTTTACTTGAAGCAAGGTTCACAGACATAACTGTTTTGAGTCTTGTGTAAAGCCAGAGAGAAGCCTTCAGGGAGATTACGTTATACCTGGACATTTTTCTGACCTAAAATGGTTGTATAGCAACCTTTTAGAAACTCTTTCAGCAATGAGCTCACCTAAAAGTGAGCAAAGGAAAGATTCTGTCTGTAGTTACTCAGATTGTGAGAGTATTTCTTCAAATGGTGTCACAAAACATTTCCATCCTTAAGGGACCCATATCACTTAAAGACACGACAGATCGTAAGGTGCTCAGTGCCTATTTTCTGATGCTGCGCCTTTCTATACAGAATAATTAGGGAGCTGGAGAGATGGCTCAGTGGTTAAGGGCACTGACTGCTCTTCCAGAGGTCCTGTGTTCAATTCCCAGCAACCACAACCATCTGTAATGGGATCCGATGCCCTCTTCTGGTGTGTCTAAAGACAGAGACAGTGTACTCACATACATAAAATAAATTGATGAAATTAATTTTAAAAAACAATGGGTATTGTTAGCTTCTGGGAAACTTTCCTCTGAGGATGCTAACGACTTCAGACTCGTTCCATGCAGAACAGGACCATCCAGGGACTGATCTGACAATCAGACAGGCAGGTGAAACACCAATGCACATGAAATAAAAAGAAATAAATTTAAAAAATGATGTTTACCTATGGACTGAAGTTAGTATCAAATGTAACCCCCAGGTGGGTTTTTTTTATTTTTTACAGTGCTGGGTTGTTTTGTTGTTGTTTTTTGTTGTTTTGTTGTTTTGTTTTAGTTGGTTTGTTGTTGTTTTGGTGGGTTTTTTGTTTGTTTGTTTGTTTGGCTAGGGCCTTGGGCTCAGGAAGTCACCTGTCACTCAGCCACACTCCCACCTCCGTGCGTTCCCCTCCTCTTTCATTTTCTTTACACCCCGTCCAGTCATGTTCGTTCAGCTGTGTATGTTTTACGATGCAGCAATGGCATTGCCTAATGGAATGTTCTCTCCCCCATCTAGTCTTGTTGTCGATATGCTCGCTGCTCTGTGATCCTAATCCAGACGATCCCTTAGTACCAGATATTGCACAGATCTATAAATCAGACAAAGAAAAGTAAGTGTTTACCAGTGTGTACTTCCTGTGTGTGTGCATTTCAATAGAGTTTGCCACCTGTGTGTGATAGTATATTTAACTCTGTGTAGGCATTTTCCCCCAGTATACTTTTTTTTTTTAAAGTGTCTTTAAAAAAAACAACCAAGCAAACCACTTTCTTGGTTAGTGTTTTGGTTTAATAGTACACGTTTGGTGTCTGTGCTGTGACCTTGTCATTTCTAGCTGCTAAATTAAACACAGAAGGCATTTATCACTGGAAACCACCGGCCATTGTTTTCCCATCTTCTCGAAAGGGAAGTTAACTTCTCTGCCCACCCACGCTTCAAGACACTGCATCCTCCTGGTGCATGAGTTCTCTTCAATCTTGTTGATGCCCTTCCAAGTCGGCTTCTATATTCTATTTGAAGTTGGGTTTTGTTTTGTTTTTTTTTAAAAAGTCTTTTTTTTAATAGTTTAGATATATTTTTATATAGGTTGCTCAAGAATCTAGGAATTTAAGAGTCATCTGTTTCTGCTTTTATGTTTGCATGCATTTACGTTACCCCTCCCGCCTCCCCCCCCCACATACACACACACACACACACAACCCAAATGACAGGTATATACATGACAGTCACCATGAGGAGGCAGAAGATACAATTCTGAACAGGCAGAGGCCTCTGCAGGTTAAATGTCTGTGTTTTTAATCTCTCTCTCTCTCTTTTTTATGTGCCTACAGATACAACAGGCACGCAAGAGAATGGACTCAGAAATATGCAATGTAAAGTTTCAAACACTTTCACTTACGCCAGAGTACTGTAAAATCCTTGTCTTTTCCAGCGTTAGCAGTAAGTTGGGCGCCGTTTGCCGTGTCCTTTGTTCCACGAGCCCTTTGGTTTTTACTCATTTTAAGTGTGTTTATGAAGCAAGACAAAACAAACTTCCAAAAATACCCTGGAAACTCTGCTGAGAGCATTTAGCATTTCTGTGCTCCTTGACGAGGACATTTCTTTCGGTTTCTGAGACACTTGGACCCATTGCATCTCCAGCAAGATCTACAACGTGACTGAAAAGCAACCAGAGGCTTTTCTTTCTCTGAGACGAGATGTTTTCACACGAGAAACACTGTATGTGCTGTCCAAGATGTCGTCACTTTTATAAATCTGAATTCTGATCTCATTCGTCGTTAGCTCACTTTATAATTTGTATTTTTTTACTGTATAGACTAAATATATTCTATGTCAACTCCTGACTTTCCCCCCCTCCCGACCCCGTGAACAGTATTGAAGCCCCCAACAGCTGATGATGAATTTAACTGTCCCCTCCCCCCTTGTCTTAGGATATTCTGTGGGTTGAATGCGTATTTCTTAAACCGGAACTGATCTGCACACTGTATTTCTCAGTATACTGATTAGAATGGAGAAACACTTGTTTGGGTTTTATTGTACTTGACTTAACTTTATTGCAATGTGAATTAATTGCACTGTTAGGTAGGAAGGTGTGTGACTTTTTTTGTTGTTGTTGCTCTTCACGTTTGACCTTTTTTTTTTTTCTGTATAGGCAATATTATATTGACACCTTTTACAGATCTGACTGTAGCCTTTTCCATATAAATAAAATGCTTTTTCTACTATTTGTCTTGACGAGTCAATGCAAAAACCAAAACTGCTTGATCCAGTCTTAAGGATCAAAACTCCATATAACTTTGCATGAAAACTATCTGGAAGACGTTCTCTCTCTCTCTCTCTCTCTCTCTCTCTCTCTCTCTCTCTCTCTTTCACATTTAAAAGAAATGTTTTCACTTATTTACTTGGCGGTGAAGATCAGAAGACAACTTGTAGGAGTCAGTAGGCTCATTCCACCAGCTAGTTCCTTGAGATCAGACTCAGATCACGTCCACCTTGGCAGCAACCACCTTAAACCCCTGACCACCTCACCTCTGACTTTGCCACTTCTTCTAAGCACGAATTGACTTTCATATAAACTTGATTGTAGCAGGTCAGCACCCTCTTTATCAGACTTTATGAACAAAATGAGGTTGTTTACTTCAGTCCCTCATGGTAGATGAGAATTTAGAAGCTGAGGTTTATGCACACCCAAGATAGATTATGTGTAAATGCCCTGAAAGGAGAATGGGCTTGTATTCCCTACCCTAAAGAACAGTCTTGATAGATCTGAAGAACTGCCAGGTTGGCTTGTGACAGTGACTCTACGTATGGCTGCTATGTCATCGCTCTGTGTTTTAAAGTCTATATTCCCTAAAATAGAATTTTGATGCCATCACGATTTGAAAAGCATCTGGCAGGGGCTGGAGAGATGGCTCAGTGGTAAAGAGCACTGACTGCTCTTCTAGAGGTCCTGAGTTCAATTCCCAGCAACCACATGGTGGCTCGCAACCCTCTATAGTGAGATCCGATGCCCTCTTCTGGTGTGTCTGAAGACAGCAACAGTGTAATCATATACATAAAATAAACAAATCTTTTTTTTTTTAAAGACGAAAAGAAAAGCATCTGTCTCTACTATGTGTTTTCAACCATTAAAAAAAACAAAGATGCTTCCATTTTTATAAATAGCCAGCTAAAAACTGAATTTAAACAAGCAGGTTATATATCTAGATTTTTAAAGAAAAGAAGTTCTGGTGTTTGAGGTCAGTGAACACACATGTTGTCAATGGTTCACGGGCACGTCAAAGGAGCGTCAGTAAGGTAAGGGTGGCAGTAGTCTTGATTAAGGCAATAGCCATGTAAACGCTTAAGAATCTGATGAGAGGGCTGGGGAGATAGCTCAGAGGTTAGGAACACCGACTGTTCTTCCAGAGGGCCTGAGTTCAATCCCCAGAAACCACATCACATGTTGGCTCACAACCATCTGTAATGGGATCTGGTGCACTCTTCTGGTGTGTCTGAAGACAGCTACGGTGTAGTCATAGACATAAAATAAATGAATAAATCTTTTAAAAAAAATATCTGATGGGAGTACTTGGTTCAAAAGGCGTAACTCCATTGTTATTTTTATCAAGCTGTGTCATTACTGAAGCAGGGCCTATCCTCTTAGGAAACATATCTTTGTGGATGGTTGTAGAATAATTAAATGAATTGTGAAATGGATGTGTAAGGAAACACGGGCTTTGAGAAATCGAGATATTAATGGCTTGGAGTCGCCATCTGATGAACAAAACACACGTTAGTAGCCATTCAGTGTAAGCTACATGTCTCCTGAGGTCAGGTGTTCTCATGTTTAGATGGTATTTAGCGAATTTAGAAAGGAAGAGATTGGTTTTCTTATCCTTCATTTTAAAATTTTCTTTTGTGCTGAGTAGCTTAGTATGGCGGTACATACCTTTAATCTCGGCGTTCAGGAGGCAGAGACAGGAGGATCTCTGAGTTCAAACCCAACCTAGTCTACCTGCTAAGTTCTACACCACCCAGGGCTGTAATGTAAGAAGAGATCACATCCCCCAAAAAACAAAAATATTTTTCATTGGTATGGTATTTATTTTTGGAAGTGTCCTTGTGGTTTTTTCTTTTCTTTCTTTTCTTTTAAGATTTATTTATTATATGTAAGTACCCTGTAGCTGTCCTCGGACCAGAAGAGGGCATCAGGTCTCATTACAGATGGCTGTGAGCCACCATGTGGTTGCTGGGATTTGAACTCAGGACCCCCTGAAAAGCAGTCAGTGCTTTCAACCACTGAGCCATCTCTCCAGTCTACCTGGTGTTTTTTTTTTAAACATACACACATATACACACACACACACACACACACACACACACACACACACACACGTTCATGCTGGTGCCCAAGGAAGCCAGAAGAGGGCATCAGATCTGGAACAAGAACTACAGATGGCTGTGAGCTGCCTGGTGTGGGTGCTGGGACCTAGACTCTAGTCCTCTGCCAGGGCAGCCAGCGTCTTAGTCACTGAGCATCTCTCCAGCCCTTCTCTGGTTTTTCTTATTAAGGCTTGGAACTTCCTTTAACTCCTGTTCGCCTTTGCTTACATCCAGACTCCTCAGGGGGTGAGCACAAAGTTTCTACTAACTAAAATAATCTTCCTTTCCAGGGAAGCATAGACCAGCTCACCATATGGGTCTGTCATTCTTGCTTAATGCTAACACAGAACAGGGGTTAAACTTTACAACGGCTTTTTCAGGGGTCAGGGTGATAGCCAGGTGAATAAAGATGCTCACCAGGAAGCCTGGTGACTTGAGTTACATCCCTAGAACCCACATGGTAGAAAGATAAAGCCAACTCCCCCAAGCTGTCCTCTGGATTCCCCCAAACCCATATATAAATAAATATAAAATATTACCAAGCATTATGCCACTTGTTTTTTCATTAATTAAACATGGACTTCATACTATGAATCCAGTAGAGTCTTAGGGAGCTAGGGTATTTGAAGTCATGATGCTTCCAGGTAGTCGAGAGCCTGTTCCGTGGACCTATAGGTATTCGTAAATGCCATGTACAGGGAGCGGTATCACCTCCTCTCTATCCCCAACCGTCTCATCAGCCTGTGGTTCCTGGAAGACCAGCCTCACTCACGTGCTTGGGTAGCTGCGTAAAACTAGCTGGTTTGCTTCATGACCTCGTTGCAATCCAATCCTGCCTCGAGGTGGGGCCTAAGCATCTGCTTATCAACGTCAAAAGACCTCGAGTGACTTGAGCACACAGACAGAACGTGAGAGCTCATTCATGTTCAAGGATAGCCTTGAACTTTGGATCCTCCTGCCTCTACCTACTAAGTACCAGGACCATGGGTTTATGTGATGAGTGCAGTAGAACTCATGGCTTTTTGTATGTAACTGAGCATCCTACCAACGAAGTCACACTCCTGGCATTTATATTTATTTTTGCCACAATACAGAACTTCAACACGGTGGGCGAGTGCTTTCGTATGGCGCGATACTCCTATCCCTATTTCTGCCTTGCTTGTTTGGTTCAGTTTGTTTTGTTTTGTTTTTTCAGATGGAAAGATTAGAAGATTAATTTCCTTCCCAGATTAAAAGAGATTTTGCCTAGGAAGTGTTTTATGTGTCTGTTTACTGATCGTCCGTTTGGACTGGGCTCAGTTTCTAGTCCAGTTGATGATGTTTGAAAATTTGATCTCCTGTAAGGTCCTGTTACACTGTTACACTTTTAGGACCAGCCCCGGGCATTGAGCCTAGGGCCTCTTGCATACTTGGCAGGTAACCTATGGCTAAGCAGCCCTGGTCCTTCATCTTCCTTTTCTGGTTCTTCAACTCCATTTTACAAATGAGGCAGCTGGTAGAACTGCATCTGATTTTATGTATTAAAACACTGTCTGCAGACAACCAGTCAGTTTGTGGAGGAATGTAAGACCTTGTCTGTTTCTTTAAAATAACATTTATTTATTTGCGCATGCGCGTGTCCATTCCCATCAATGCGCATACAGATCGAAGGACAGCATGAGGAACTCAGTTCCCTCCTCCACCATGTGGGTCCCAAGGATTGAACTCAAGCTTGCTTGAAGCCCCTTCACCCACTCAGCCATCTCACCATCCCTCTGAGCTCGTTATAAGCTTCTGGTTGATGATCCTTCACTAAAGAATTTCGGTAGTAATGATTGAGAACTTGGTTGGAATGAGGTTTGGGTGGTAGAGAGAATTCCTAATGCAATACTATTTTCTTCCAAAGACTGCTTTTTATTTGTCTCTTAATGGCGTGTATATGTGTGGCTGGGTGTCTATGCAAATGCAGGTGCCCAGAGGCCAGGAGACAGTGTCAGGTCCCCGGAGCTGGAGTTACAGATATAAGTGTGAGCTACCCCTACGTGGGTGCCGGGACCTGAACTCCGGAAACGCAGCAAACACTTTTAACTGCTGAGTTGTCTCTCCAGCCCCAAACCAATAATATCTCAACATTTTAATCTCCTTTATATCACTTCTGTATATTTTGTTCCGTTTAAATTTGTTTACCTGGTTCTTTTGCATAAGAATGTGCTTTTGGATTTGGAGCTGACTTGACCTAAGAGGAAGAAAAACAATTATCTTTAAAAAAATCAGTATTGGATGTTTTTTAAGGTAAAATTTTTGTGTTAAAGCTTAGTTCCGTTTTAAACCCTTGGGTCCTGCTGTCATAGAGGGTACCTGAGCCTCTCTAGTTCATCCAGAAGCTTGTTTGGATTACAGCTACCAGTTCGGAAATCCAGTAGTTCCCTTTCCCACAGAATTTACTTATTAGAAAATGCTACTACAGTGTTTCGAGCTGAGGGCGCCACAAAATGACTGGCCCAAAGAAGTTGGGTTTTGGGCAGCCTCTGACAGGAGCCTTTTGAGAGACGGAGAGGGGAAAGCAGAGCTGTTGTCGGCACACAATGCTCCTTTCAATCGCTCAGTCATCTCTGCTGCCCTCCTGCACGATGCTCGGTTCTTCCCAAGCTGACCGCATCCGACTCTTCCGTGACTGTGTCTTTAGTCAGTCAGTCCTCCTTGCGTCTGTCTGTTCTCCGCGGCACTCCGTGCCCTCGCACACACTGTGACTTGCAGCTCTCCCTTTTCTAGGGAGCACCCCACTCTTTCTGCACTTGACAACAGCCGTTCCGATGTCACCTGCTTTCGGAAGCCCTCTCCTGCTATCCCGGGCAAACTGAAACAGATGGGCTGGGCCTTAGTCATCTTGGTATTTTTAGAACTAACCGCAGTGTTCAACATAGACCAGCCTGTCTTCGAGACTGAGAACGTTTTTAATTATTACAAAAAATAATCTGTTAATATTGCATTTTAGAAAAAAAAAACCCTCATTAATATGAAGTAAAAACCAAGACTGTTCATTTGCTCCTGCCATAAATACCCAGAATCACCAGTACCTCAAGTTTTTAGAATTCTGCACTTTTATTTTTAACATTTCTTTTATTTTTTGAGGTTATAATGACCTCTTTTTCCTCTCCTTTTCTTTTCTCCAAATTCCCATATACCCCTCCTTGCTCTCTATTTTTCATTAGTTACTGTTATATATATATACATATACATATATATACACATATACACATATATATACACATATATATATACATGCATACATACATGAATACATACATACATACACAAACATATACACACATACACATATATGCACACATATACACATATACATACACACATACACACGTACATACATACACACATATATATGCACACATACACACACATATACATACACATATACATACACACATACACACATATACATATATATACACAAACATACATACATAAACACAAACATACACACATACATACATAAACACAAACACACATACATACATAAACACATACATATACACACATACATATACACATATACAACATACACATATACATACACATACATACACACACACACACACACACACACACCTATTCTTAAGTTCGAAAGTACAACCTGCTCAGTTGGTATAACGTTACTTCTGCCTGCACTCTTTCTTATTGCATGGGCACCCATGAATGTGTTTTGCTTTCTTAAGCCAAGCCTTATTAAGGAAATAATGAAAATTAAGAGCTTAGATAAAAATATGCTGGAAGTCAGAGTGTTTCTGGAAAATGCAAAGGAAGGATGGGAAGTGAATCCGCGGTGCTGTGAAGCTGGCGTGCAAGCATAAGGACCGGAGTTTGGACCCCCAGCAGCCTTGTATTATCCCAGTGCTGAGGAGGTAGAGACAGGAGGATTCCCAGGGCTTGCTGGCCAGTCAGTCCAGCCAAAGTGGTGACAACTGCTCATCTCTGTAAACACACACACACACACACACACACACACACACACACACGAAGCCTACAACTTCATGGATTGGCTTATATCACCTATACATTGCATATAACATAAATTAAGATCAGCAAACTATACTTTCAGAGCTGGTACTTTTGGTTTAACAGACGCTGAGATGAATGACAGCCCTGGCAGGTATGGCTCTCTGAATCCAGTAGGAGAAACCAAAACAAACCCGGCACCTTGCAGGCTTCGTGAGACCTTTAGTGGTGTGTTACGTAAAGTGCTTGGGCACAGGATGAGTAATATATCCTCATTGTTGGCTTTCATGAGGCACTTGCCAGAACGCAAGGGCAGACAGACACAGAGGCTCTGTTAGCTTATTAATGGTGTCACTACATCAATGTAACCGTTATGGATTTCTCCCGATCTTTAAGTCAGCATCCAGGAATTTCCTGTAATGAGAATCCCGGTCCTGTAATTTTACGTAAGTGCTCATCTTTAATGCTTCTCCCATCTCCTGCAGGCACAAGACAATTGACTTCAAGATAGAAAAAGCTGTTGCTTGTGCTATTTCTAGTTTTAGATGACGTAGAGACAGCTGATTCCGTTAATCTTAGGTTTCCTGTCCAGTGCGTTTTGGAGAATGCACACTCCTGTCGTCCACCCATTATAAGGCTTAGGACATGCTAGGTGGTGGCACACACCCTGATCCCAGCACGTGGGAGGCAGAGGCAGGGAGATCTCTGAGTTTGAGGCCAGCCTGGTCTACAGAGCAAGTTACAGGATGGCCAGGGTTACACAGAGAAACCCTGTCTCAACAAAACAAAACAAAACAAAACAAAACAAAACTACTTTGGACACATCTTTCATCAACCTAAATCATTAGCTGGCCATCCACCCATTCATCTGTCCACGCATTTGTCTGTCCATCTACCACGCTCACACATATTACAAAAAGGGGATGGGTTAAAGTGGCTTACCCCACAGGGATGAGTAGTTCAACAAGGACCCTCTGCGTGACAGCCTTCAGTGGCTTCTCAGTTCATGAGACTGGGATGTTCAGCAGATCCAATCTGGCGCTACAGGCCTGGTTGACTCCGGGAGAACTGTCAGCCACCAGTCTACACTGGAAAGCCAAGAAGCTGTGTTCTGATGTCCATGAAGGATGTCAGAAGGTGGCAGCGACAGCCACAATGGTCCATGTTCAGGAAATGAAAGAAGGCCAGCAACACTTTTTTCCCCTGGGATCTCTTTGTGTCTGGGCTACTTGTTGGAAGATGTCACCCACTCTAAGGCTCCCTGCCTCAGTTAATCCTTATTAGAGACACTCCTACACATGTCCAGAAGTAGTATGTTCACATCACGTGGGTGTGTGTGCAAGTGTGCCTGTCTGTGTGCACGGAGACCACATGATGATGCTGGATGTCTTCTTCAGTATCTGCCTTATTTTTTGAGTCTCTCTCTCTCTCTCTCTCTCTCTCTCTCTCTCTCTCTCTCTCCCCCTCCCCCTCTCCCTCTCCCTCTCCCTTTCCCTCTTCTTCTCCCTCTCTCTCACTGAGCTTGGAGCTCATTACTTTGGCTGGACTGGTCTGCAAGCCACAGGCATCTCTGCTTCCACCTCCCCAGCTCTGGGATTATCTGAGCATGTTGCCATGACTGCCGTTTTCACCTAGGGTTGCTAAGGATCCGAAGTCAGGTCCTCATGGTTGTGAGCAGGTGCTTACTGAGCCATCTCCATAACTTCATGGACCCACTTTCTGGGTTATTTCTTCAAAGATGACACTTTGCTTGACTTTGAGTACATTTTTTTTCCCTTTTGGAGAGAAGTGATTTTCCAGGATGTTTAAATGTCTATAACATCAATCAGGATGTATGGAAGGTAGATCCATCCATCCCTCCTCAGCAGCATCCATCCATCCCTCCTCAGCAGCATCCATCCATCCCTCCTCAGCAGCATCCATCCATCCCTCCTCAGCAGCATCCATCCCTCCTCAGCAGCATCCATCCCTCCTCAGCAGCATCCCTCCCTCCTCAGCATCCATCCATCACTCCTCAGCAGCATCCATCTCTCCTCAGCATCCATCCATCCCTCCTCAGCATCCATCCATCTCTCCTCAGCAGCATCCATCACTCCTCAGCAGCATCCATCACTCCTCAGCAGCATCCATCACTCCTCAGCAGCATCCATCCATCCCTCCTCAGCAGCATCCATCCATCCCTCCTCAGCAGCATCCATCCATTCTCAGCAGCATCCATCCCTCCCTCCTCAGCAGCATCCATCCCTCCTCAGCAACATCTATCCATCCTCTCCTCAGCAGTGGGTCAGCGAGTGGAATGTCAGTGGAGTGATTCTAAAGTGATACAAGAAGTTACTGACTTGGATCAGGGACGTGGGAAACATCAGTGGAGTGGAAAAATCATTACTTTTGTTCACAGAATTTTAAAATGTGGGTTTCAGTAGCACATCATGGTAGAGATGTCATCCTAAGGCAATGACTCTTAAAGGGTTGTGATCAGTATAAAACACAGGGACCATATGGCAATGGCACTCAGTGGGTCTGTGGACATGGAGCTAAAAGGAGAGATCTTGATTACATAGAATACAGAAACCATGAGGCTATGACAGACAGGGTTATGGGCATAAAGGGCAGGATCTGGGGAAAGGGTGTGCTAAGCTTGTTGTTTGTTTTTTTAAGTAGATGTAAATGTAAACCAAAAATCTTTTTGTTCAAAGATATAAGTAATGCATGTACAATAAAATCACTACAAGGATATCACTACTTGGCTAATAATGGCAAATTATTTTAGAAATCGCTAGACATGAGATTAGGAAGAATTATGCAGACGTCCATCTTAGCAAGGCGCTATAATTTCTTATTGCTCGGTGCCTGGACTTACACAGGAAAACGTGTTTTTTTTTTTTTACGTGTTTGGATACACTCCAAGGGTAAACGAAACACAAAGAAGCTTGTTGCTGTTGTGACAGGAGGTTTAAAAGGAAGTCTCCTTTACCCCCAAGAGACAATGAAACCGGAAGCGATGCTAAATTGGCTTAGAAAGAGTGGGCCTACCGGAGTGGGCGTGGTCCTCTGCGGCTTGAAGGAGACACTGTTTCAAAACTGCAGAGAGGAAATGGACTCTCAGCTCAGTGTTATGCTAGTAAGATTTTGCTTTCTTTTCAGGAAAAACAAAAGTACAGGTGTGAAACAGAAGAGGCTGTTGTTGTTAGGCAGGATCATATCATGTTAACTCTGTCCCGCCTGGAACGTGTATATAGACAGAAACTCGAATTCACAGAGCTCTACCTGCCTCTTACCTCCAGAGTGCTGGAAGTAAAAGCCTCCGCCACCTAGTCCAATGGATGAGATAGTTATTTTAGATGTTAGTTATTTATTAATTTAGTTTACTTTTGAAACAAGGTCTCTAGCCCGACTGACCTGGAATTTACTTTGTAGGCAAGGATAACCTTGAACTTGTGATCCCCCTTGCCTCAACTTCCCAAGTTCTGGAACTAGAAGCTTAAGACACTATCTATGCCTGCTGGTTTACATGAGGCTGGAGGATCTAAGTCAAGGGCTTTATGCGCATCTCCCAAGCATCCTACCAATTAAGCTACATTCCCAGCCCTTAAGCAACGTATTTAACAGCTTGAAGCCCTTGGATATCTTTAAGTCTTCCTAATATTTTCCATGCCATTGCATTAAAAAACAAAGCAAAAATCTAGTCCACGTGATCTGCAAAGTGGGAAACAGTATTCAGGGCTCTGGCATTCCCTGCTCAGATATCAATATAAGAATATTTTTGCTTTGTTGCTATTATTATATTAGGGCGGATTTGGTTTTTTGTTTTTTTGTTTTGTTTTTTTGGTCTGTTTTTGGGGTAGGGTCTCATGAAGTCTTGAACTTGCTAGTAGCATGGGATGAGTTTGAACGCCTGCCTCCACCTCCCAAGTGCTGGGATTAAAGGCCTGCACCACCAACCTGGGTTCGGTTTATCAATTTTTTTCTGACACGTTTTCTTGTGTGTGTATGTCAATGTCAGAGAACAACCTGCTTGAGTTGGTTCTCTCTTTCAATCATGTAGGTTAGGTCCTGGGGGATTGAACTCAGCTTGCCAGGCTCTGGGCCATCCTGGGAACCCCCATTCTTTTCTATTAATTTTTAAAGGGAAGATAAATAAAGCGATACATTTCACGACCACTCCTCCCTCTCTTCCATCCCTCAGTAGCCTCGGGTGCTTTCCTGCGGACTCAGATGAAACATGCCTGTTTGCTGTTGGGGCATCATCAGAACCACTGATCTCTGACTTTAGGAGCCAGGCACTGTGACACAAGCTACAACACCAGCGTCACGGAGCAGAGCTGGCAGCCGAGGACCCTGGTCCAGCAACAGCCTGCAGGCCGCCCAGCAAAATACACGGCGGGGGCCTGCGGCTACAGCGCGGCTCAGCAACATCCACTCCCGACCAAGCCCGCTCCGCCTAGCCGCAGGCTCCGCCCCCTCCTCAGCCCCGCCCACCGAACGGTGGGGGACGCACGCCGCCTCCCGTCTGCCCCGCCTCCTGCCGCAGACCGGAAGTCCGGGCTTCCCACAGTGCCCCGCGCCGCGGCGGGCATGATAGCAAGCTCCCGGAGATCCCACGCTGCTGTTTTACTTGTGTGTAGGCGCCGTGGTGCGTGAGACGAACAGGACGGCGCCGGCCCAACAGTCTCCGGCCCGAGCGATGGCGCTGTTCCGGGGAATGTGGGGCGTGCTAAGAGCACTGGGGTGCGCGGGGGTCGAGATGTGCGCGGGCTGCGGGGGCAGGATACCCTCGCATATCAGGTAGGCCGCAGGCGAGGGACGCTGGTCGTCCGTCATCCGTCTGTTCTCGTTCCACCCGAGTCCTCCGAGCCGCCTGGGGTCTCGTGCCTTTTGGTACCCGACCCCACTTCCTGTCTCCTTCTACCATTCGGCGCCTAGGGCTCTCTCCTTCCTTCTGCCTTGGAGGCGGGGCCTGGAGTTGTGGCGCGCCGAACGCTCGCCCCTACTCTGTCCTGGCTGTCAGGACTTTGTGCCGTAGCCCTGCAGTCTCCTCTTTGGTTTGACTGGGTCATCCAGGATGCCAGGACTTGCTTCAACCTTGCAGACCCCTCTTTGCTTTAGCTAGGTCACCCAAGCCTGCCCTGTTTGCAGGCTTCACCCCTGCAGCCTTTTATTTATTTATTTATTTATTTTGGTTAAGGTCAGGGTGTTAAAAGTAAGTCGGTTGTGGAGCACTTTCTAGTGTGCTTATACAACTGAAACCCTTCCATTTATTTGAATTCTTAGCACAGCAGAGGGAAGGGAAACATAATCAAAAGTTACTAGTTTTTTTTTTGTTGTTGTTGTTGATTGGTTGACTTTTTTTGTTGTTGTTTGCTTTAAAAGACTGAGTTTCTCTTCGTAGCCCTGGCTGTCCTGGAACTCGGTTAGTAGACTAGGCTGGCCTTGAATTAACACATCCACTTGCTCTGCCTCCCGAGTGCTGGGATTAAAAGCAACTGCTGGGCTAGTTATTAGTATTTTAGGTGAAAGTGTTGGATATATAGCACCTTGGCTGACTTTGTACTTAGAATCTGAGGTCTATGTTATGAATGTTACATATCTGACATTCGGTTCTTTTTACTTGTGCGCAGCCTTGTCTGTATCCCGAAGTGTTTTTCCACCTTGGATAATTATCCAAAGAAACCTATGAGTTCATACCTTCGATTTTCTACAGAACAGCTACCCAAATTTAAGGCTAAACACCCAGGTAAGGAGTTTGGGGATATATATATATATCTGCAGTCTTGATTTACACTGGCAGGGTATCTAGCAACACTCTTTTTTTATTTTTTTGGTAGTCTGTTTAACATTTTTTAACTAATAGAAGTTACTTAAATATTAATGCAAACAATAGTTTTAAAATAACATGTAGAAGGCTGGAGAGATGGCTCAGCGGTTAAGAGCACTGACTGTTCCTCTAGAGGTCCTGAGTTCAATTCCCAGCACCCACATGGTGGCTCACAACCATTTGTAATGAGATCCTATGCCCTCTCCTGGTGTGTCTGAAGACAGCTACTGTGTACTCATATACATAAACTGAATAAATCTTAAAAGAAAAAATAACATGTTGAGTGAGGAATACTATAGAGAAAAAAGATTAAGTTGAGGCCTAGTTGTCCAGGGGCATAGGACATTGTTTGTAATGTCTAAGGTGCAATAAAATAACTTACCGAGAAGTATTCTATACAATATAATAATGGTCTGTATTAATCATTAACTTCACTGGAAATTATCTAAGCTCCTGAAGCGGTTGGGGGGGGGGGGAGATTTGCAAGTAGAAAAGTTTTCCAGGAAGTCTTAAGAAAGGGTTGTAGAGCCTTCATTTGAATATATAGTATAAAGGCAGTGGCTGAATTAATAAGTTAGTCCTTATGCATTCCAAAGCTCTTTTACTTACAGTACCTCACAGATGCTAGTGAAAATCAAACTGAAGTTCTCATCTTGTAGATGGGAGATTGAGAGATGCTTATACAGGCACCCCGTCTTCTAAAATGTAAGACTTGGTACCAACACGTGGTTGATAAAGCAGTTGTATCCCCAGTTAAGAATGAGGAAGAAATGGAGATGAATGGATTAATTTTACAACACTGTTATATCCAAAGGGTATTTCTGTAACTGAAGTGCAAGATGCTATTGTTTGAGCAGCACTAGTTGGTGGTTTGAGTTTTACGAACAATAAATCTTGAAAGACGTGACAGAATATTTTAATTGAAATGAAGACATCATGAACTTGGAGCAGATGGTTACCCAAAGTGCTTATTTTACTGTAGCAGTGGGTTTCCAAGGACTGCTTTTGGTAATCCAGAACATACTTCCTAAAGCTAAATAACAGTTTTCTAGTGTTTCTTGATAAAATTATATTTGTATTGTGTAGCAACACATGTAATTAGCCTTTTAGAGCCACTGGGCTATTTTCAAAAGGTTGTAGAAGTTAACCCCTAAGAAATAAAATTTTTATTCCATTCTAATTTGTAGATGCAAAACTTTCAGAACTGGTTAGAAAAATTGCAGCCCTGTGGAGGGAGCTACCAGAAGCAGAAAAAAAGGTAAGCGTTCATGTTTTCGGCTTGCTGACAATTCTGTAGATAGGGCACGTGTTTGTTCAGTGACTAGGTAGCTCAACACTTTCTTCTTTTGGACAGACAGGGTTTTTGCTTGTGCTCATAAGCTTGCCAACTGAGTAGACTGATTGGCCAGCTAGCTCCAGGGACCCACCTGTCTCTGCCCCTCCCCACACCCATTATGAGGGTCATAAACACTGGCTGTTGCAAGCACTTGACTCACTGAGCCTCCTCAGGTACCACCTCCTCTCTTAGCAGTCCTGCCCACACAGCTAGTCTCTCCCTTTCATTTTATAAGCGATGCTGATATGAACGGGCTGAGTGCAGGTGAGTGCTTGACTACAGTCAGGAAGGAAGGCCAGTTGCTGTCCTCGCACCTTGATTATTAGCAAGCTTGTGAAAAATACATCTGAGAGCACAGCTTCACCTGGCTGGTCATCTCCCTTTATCTGAATCTAGTTGTCTTTCCCTGACAGATGTGATGGGTTGAGCTTGCCAGCAGTACCAGTTCATTGATTTTCATTTGAGGTTTTCATTCATAGGTTTATGAAGCGGATTTTAAAGCTGAATGGAAAGCATACAAAGAAGCTGTGAGCAAGTATAAAGAACAGCTAACTCCAAGTCAACTGATGGGTTTCGAGAGGGAAGCCCGGCAGAAACGTTTAAAAAAGAAAGCACTAGTGAAAAGGAGAGTGAGTATCATTGAAATACTGTTTCATTGAAATCCTGTTCCCTGTGAGGAAGAATCAACATGACCAAGAGTCTGGGTAGTCTCCCCTGTGTCAGTGACAGTAGAGGTGATGTAGCAGGGTGCTGCTGGGCACTCGGTTAGGCAAGACCTCCTAGAGGAACTGTCAGGTTTGAGTTGTCTGGAGGAACAGGATTTTAAAGGTGCTAATTCCTTCATTAGTACAGCAGAGGAAAAATGCCACTTCTACATGGAAGGAGTTTCCTTGAGGTAGGAATCTGTTTTCTTCCAAAGAAATAACTGTTAAACGTCTGTGTTGTTACCCTTTTTTTTTTGTTTTTCAACTTGTGTTAATTTTATGTCTAGGCCACTGTTTGATTCCAGTCAGGCTGACATGTTTCTTTATTTAGGGATTCTCTTAAGTTTCTATATCAAATCCATGCAGACCAGACCTTAGACATTTAATGCCCCTGCTCTCCTAATACTTCCTAAATCCCCTCCCATTTATTTTCTAAATGTGTGTGTGTGCGCACGTGTGCGCGCGCGTAATGGGGGCAGGGGTACGAGTGTGGAGGTCAGAGGGTAATTTGTGGAGTTCCTTCTGTCCTTTGACCCTTACCGGGGTTATGCAATAGACACCTTTTTCTGCTGTGCCATCTCACCTAAGTACTTTCTCAGTTCATACACTGCTACTCTTCCGAGTACAGAAAGTAAGATAGGAAAGTGCAGTGCAGTATGTATCACAGTAAATATGGAACCCACCGTAAGAGATGCTGTTTGCCCGTCCCATAGTTCCCCTTCTTGGTAGCTGACAAGAATTGAATACATCTTTTGAATTTTAAATGTTTGAGCCATGCAAGAAAGGAATGACATAAGGTTACTAAACAAACACTCCTATACTTATCAGGTTCAGTGTAAGCATGTGTAGGCTACACTATATGATGATGCCCTGCAAGGGTGAAGTGGCTTTAAAAAAGATTTTAAGAAGGTTTGATATGTAAATGCTGATTTAGTTCATGAAAGCTATAAACATAAAATGTCAAGGAGAAGCCTTTATGTATGGATAAATGCCTCATTGTATTAGTTTTTTTAAGATGTTATGCTTGAAAAATTTTGACTTCCAAGGTGTAACAAACATACTTCCTATACAAACCCACAGTGCTGTGCTGGGTGTGGTGGTACGGGCTGTGTGCCTGCACTGGGAAGTGGAGGAAAGGCTGGCTACAAGGTAGCAGAAAACAAAACAGAATCTAGTATTCACTTGCTCTGTCAGGCAGTTTCTTTAGATAGTATTAGGCTTCCTGGTGACTGTATCTGACAACTTTCATTTTTCTTAGGAATTAGTTTTGCTTGGAAAACCAAAAAGACCTCGGTCAGCATATAACATTTACGTATCTGAAAGCTTCCAGGAGGCTAAGGATGACTCAGCTCAGGTAAGCAGAGCTACAGATGGCTCTCAGGTTTGTGTGTATTTTAGTTTAAAGTCATGTAGGAAGTTGTAGATCTGTCTCATGATGGTGGAAAATAGCAAAAATAGAAAGTATTGTGTCTCTTTCCTTGGAGCTGGGTGTAAGGTTGACTAGCAGTAGGAGGTTGGTGTGCTGATGATTCTCAGCCCTGGAAAAGAAGTTCTGTTGTTATCACATGCAGCTAGGTGTGTGCCTGCCATACTTTGCCATACACACTTTGTGGGTACACACTGGGACAACTTTCAAAATCTTTCTAATTAAGTCACCCTTATGTTTTCATGGTTCATACAGACACACAACTTACTCTTTACTCTTATGAGAGGTAACATCTTTTACATTGTGAGATGTTGAGTCTTCTAGAAGCTCTACTCCATCCTCTTTTAAGTGTCAGCATCCCTGGAAAGGAAGAATGAGCTTCAGGGTTTCTTGTTTGGTTCTGGGATTGGGCGACTTAGCTCTTCTTCATGCCTTATTCTGTAACAAGACTGGTTATACCTGTGCCATGGGACTGTGCTGTGCATGTGGATGTGGTCACAACAATGTGGGGACACAAAGTGTGTCCCTCTCCCCTCAAGAGCCACAGTGGCAGCTGTGTTTCCCTTGTATAAAAAGTGCTGTCTTAAAGAAGTGCGGGTGTCCAGATCACTCAGGCACTGACTGTGCTGGCTGGGCAGGCATGGAGTTCCTAGGTCTGTCATCCGTTCCCCAGTCCTGTTACCATGCACTTACTTGTAGCATATGTTTAAAGGATGTGTGTAAGGCATGGTCTTCTCGGGCTTGTACTGGATACTTAATTGCTTTTCTTTGGGATTTTAAAATTTTATTCATTTTATCAACAGTGTATTTTTTAGTGTTGAAAACTATTTTTCCAGAATAAGATTAACTTATAAAAAAATTAGTATTCACTTCTAAAGTATTTTTCTTTAACAGAAACAGCTTTATAGACTAAAAGTTTTTCAAAAAGTTAGAATCTAGTATAAGTCAAGAAAATTGATTCTTCAGGCCATTTTCCAGGACCCTGTATTGTTGGTTTATTTTCACTTTGCAAAATGGATAGAATTTATTAGTAAATCTTTAGTCCTTCTTGTATAATTTCAAACTCTAGCATCATCTAGAATCATACTGTTAGTTCTCAAATCCTATAAAATAAATGTATATCACTCTCCAGTGTGAATTCTTTTGTTTTTTGTTTTTTTTTTTTTAAGCCGTCTGTCTCCCCCCACCCCTTATATGCAGAGTTCTGCCTGCATGCCAGAAGAAAGCACCAGGTTTTATTATAGATGGTTATAAGCTACCATGTGGTTGTGGTTGCTGGGAATTGAACTCAGGACCTCTGGAAGAGCAGCCAGTGCTCTTAACCGCTGAGCCATCTCTCCAGCCCCCATTGTGAATTCGTGTCCCTAGGAGTACACTTGTCCATAAGCATTAGTGACGAGTGCAAAGGATTGTGGTGGTGGTGGCAGCTGTCGCTATGCCAGAAGTCCTCCTTTGAACATTTTACTTTTTGTGACTCAGGGTTGCTGAAGTGGAGCCTTGCTTTTTAATCATTAGAATTTCCTCAGTCACTGATTTACTTTGGGTTTAGGTAGGTTTATGTTTTTGTTTTAAAAAGTGCTATAGGAAAGCTCTGTACTGGTGAGAACTTTAAATACAGTGCTTCTAGCATGCAGGCAGTCCCCTAGAATTACCTAGCAGCCTGAATGGACCCTGTCCTTAGTAATGGAAATATAACTTGATTATAGTTTTTTATTCTTTTATAAATACTGGCTGAATTAAGTGGGGGACTCATGTTTGTGATCCCAGTCCTTGAGAGCCCAAGGCAGGAGAAATCACGTTTTCAAGGCTAGCTTATATCACAGGGAGAATGCCAGGCTAGCAAGAGCCACATAAGAACTGCAAACACCCTGCCCAGCCTTCTAATGCCCATACACATAGACTCACACACACACATACACATGTGTACTTATGCACATGTACACTTGCACACATGTACACACAGGCCTATGATGTACTCATAGATACATGCACATAGACACAGGACATATGTATGTATCCACAGACATGAGGTGTTTGTCAGCAGTTGAATACCCCCACATGTTTATAAAAGAAGCATTACTCAAATTACCCAGTTTCATTTATGATCCTTTTTGAATCTCAGTGTTAGTCACTCAGTATAAAGAACATGTGGGAGTTACATTTCAGGTTTTACGTGTCTTAAAAACTGCCCCCCCCCCCCCGGGTTTTAAGATTAGACATATTAGACATAGAGTTCTGGTTTGGAAGTAATGCTTCTTAAGCATCTCAAAGTTACTACTGCTGTTTTGACCTCTGTGATTTCTCTGTGAGAAATACAGCCAGCACTTGGATAGTTAAGGCTAGAGGGTCGTAAACATAAAGCCATCCAGTGCTGTCCCCAAAACCACAGATTAAGAAAATAAAATCTGGGCTGATCAAAGGCATATGCAGCCAAGCCTGTCCTGAGTTTGATCCCCTGGAACTGCATGGTGGGAGGAGAAAACTGCAAGTTGTCCTGACCTTCACATGTATGCATGTATGTGCACACACAGGAAAATGTAATATTAGAAATGTTCAGATGACAAACCAGTTTGGGTTCATTTGCATGTTGCTTTCTGTTGAGACTTTCTAAGTTTGTCCTTCTCAAATCCTTGTTTGTTCTTGAACTGCCTTCCTGTAGCTCTGATCCCCAAGTCCAAGATACTCTGTGTTTTCACAGATCCCTTACCTTTTTGCAAGGTGCCCTTAATTGTGCCTGCTCTTCTCTGAGACTGTTTTGATTCTTGAAAATGTGAATGTCCTGGAATCTGCCAGAGTGAGCGTTTAAACTTTTTTTCACCTTCTCTGTGACACCTGCCTGGTGCTGTTCACTGTTCACACCTTGTGTTGGTGCTGCCCCCTTCTATTGGGTTTGTCCACGCGTGTTTATAGCTTAAACTGGAGTTTGGGGGAGTGTGCAAAACTAAACAAGTTGTCCCCTATTACTTTATGTAGACAAGGCCCAAGGGATGGAAAGTGGCCTCTTTCCCATGACACCACTTAGGTCAGCTGGCAGACTAGGTAGAATTAAGGGCTATTTGCTCTGTTCCTGTGATGGCACCTAAACACCTAGGCACAGAGTTCAGAATGACACACAGCTATAGGGAAGGAAAAACAACCTTGAAGTTAGTTCATGACGGAGTTAAATACAAGCATTTTTAATCAAAAGATACTCCTTCTCATTTTGTAAATGTAACAGTTGAGTAGAAACACGTTGTCAGTTGCTGTTGCTTGTGAATGGCAGCTGAATGTCTGGTGGGATAAATGAGGAATGTTCTCCTTTGCTGTCTTAGTTGTACATCTTAACTATCTTGTCTTACAGGGAAAATTGAAGGCTGTAAATGAGGCTTGGAAAAATCTATCTCATGAAGAAAAGCAGGTAGGTATTAGTTTCTGATTTTACATGTCCGTTTAGAGTGCCTTGGATGTGTTAGGACAAGGCTTGGCTCATAGCGTCAGTCCAGCAGCAGTGATTCAGGACTGCCTTCATTGTTAGCGCCAGCATAGCCTTTCACTCAGTAGTGTTTGTCAGTAAATAAACTGGCATTTAGTACATGGCTAGTCCCACCTGTCCTTTGCTCCTCTCCCAAGTCCTGAAACTGACAACCCACCAATCCTTGGAGAACACTTTCTCTCAACCTTTTCTCATTTAACGTTTTATATAAAAATTATTTCTGTATTCCCCCTTGGTGCATGGAGAATAGTGCTAATCATTTCCATGTAGTTGGAACCATTCCAGAGAATAATTGCTATTTTCTAAGTAAAACCTTGTCACGTTCCTTCTCAGGCGTATATTCAGCTTGCTAAAGATGATAGAATTCGTTACGACAATGAGATGAAGTCTTGGGAAGAGCAAATGGCTGAAGTTGGACGAAGTGATCTCATCCGTCGCAGTGTGAAACGATTAGGAGACATCTCTGAGAATTAAGATAGAGGACGGAGTTGTCCTTGGAGTTAGGCACAAGAAACCAGTTAGGTCTCAAAGCCTTAAATTGTCACACTAGCAAGGATAAAGGTGGTTAACCTTTGACATTCAGTTCGTTTTTCTGTAGCCCATGGACTTCTGCCATTTCTGCCCGTTGAATGCATTTCTGTTAATGTTTTGAGCCTTGACAGTAGAAGATCGTGCTGAGTTCTGCCTTTTGCTTAAGAACTGGACTGGAGACTGTCCATGCATCCACATGCAGTGGTGAGTCATTCTGTTCGAGGGAGTAGATAGACTGTGACGGGACTTTCATACTGGTGACAGGTGCGTGTGGTTTTGTGAAGTTTTTACACTGATGACCATTACATATGGGTGTGTCCCCTTGTGTCCCAGGCCCACAGCTGCTCTCACGGCTGTGGCAGAGCTTTGAATAATTGCATTTTCAAAGAAGCTTCCAGGCTTTACTAGATGAAGTGATTCCGAGACATAGATCATGTGCAGAGCTGATGTTTGTACATAAGAAGTGATTGCTGATGTCCTGATAGCGTTTTATAGTAGGAATGGGGAGAGTCACAAAGCTTTCTCAAATTAAGAAATTATGTACCAAGTCTATGCATATGTTTTTATTGCATAGAATAAAAACTCTAATTTTTCAAACATGTTTCTGAATTACGTATTTTAAGATGAACCATTTGGGAAAAGTTTTTTCTTTTTAAATTTAGGTAGGGACTTGATTTTTATGAATTACTTTTCATTTGAGAGTATTCATAGAGCTTGTGTGGTATACATTTTTAAATGAGAAAATGTGAAAATCGAGTGTCCAGAGTCAGAAATCTGAGATTATCCATGACAGCTAAAGGCCTGTGTAGGAGAAAGCCAACTGTGTTGCACTGGCCAAGTCCAGCCCACTGGCTAACTGCTTTTCAGGGCTTATTCATCAAGAAATGTAATGATGTTCTAAATTGGTTTTTTAAAGGGAAAGTATCAATGTGAAAATTATTATGACCTTTAGTGTTTCTGAATAGAATTTCTTGGAACACAACCACATGCTTTCTTGGGTTTGTTGTGTGTGGGTGCTCTGTGCTCCAGAGACGACACTGGGAAGCCACAGCGGACAGGGATGGCCCTTTGTAGACAGTTTGCCACCATGGTTTGTAGCATGGGTGTTTCATGGCTGCTGGGCATACAAGGCTGTTTTCCTCAGATGTCCTTAATGTTTTTGTGATGCTGTCACCATATCTTGGGGTCATCGCTGGCTCCCTATATGCCTAACTATTCTCGGTGTTAGCAAAGAAAATATTCTTTAGCCTGGAGTACTGGTATAGCACAGTACAGAAGGCCGCTGTATGGAGTGAAGCCCTCCTAATCTTTACTGTTGCACAGGAGAAAGTGTCTTCCCCACTTTGAGATGGCACATCCCACAAGCCCTTGCCAAGCCAGAGCCAACACTCTTTAGTATCTGTCTTGTAGAGAACACGGGACTTCAGCCACCGCACCACTGAGCGGATCTCAGAGACACAGGGCAACACAGAGTTCATCCCCATATATGTTAGGTATTGAGGAGGTTTAGAGATTGTTCATTAGGATAAGAAGTTTGCAGTCACTGAACTTGACCAGGTAGGAACAGAAGAACACATGGAGGAGAGATGTAAGAGTTATATGTGTAAAACGGTATTTGAGCTGGGTAGAAAACTCGCCTAGAATGTTCAAGGCCTTGGATCCAAATCCCAGAACTGCAACTCTCCCCACGAGATAATCAGAATTTTGAAGATAAATTTTTAAGAAACGGTAATTTTTCCCATGGATTGGAATTCAGGCCTGTAGCAGGCATAGTGTGACGATGGTGGACGGAGGCCAGCATGAGCTGGTCTTAGTCTTTCCGAAGTGCAATTGCAGGAGAGACGTGAGCTCTGCTCTCCCATGGTCTCTGGAAAGGAACTCCATGCTGTCCTTAGAACGGAGAAAATGGAGACTCAGAGCATTGACCATGTGCTTCAGAGCTTCTCAGGAGCAGCAAGCACTACAGAGATACAGTGATACGGAGATGCCCAGAACTCTAAGCTCATAACCACTTAGCCCCACTCATAGCTTCCCAGGCACAGTGGAGAGTGCTCAAGACCTCGAAGCTCAGTCTAGGAAGGGAACAGGACATGTAGAGAGGCCCTGATCAAAGCCACTTCATGGTACTTGCTTGAGTTTGGTTTTCCTTGTTTGTAAAAGAAGCTTACTGTTCACACTGTAATCTGCTTTCCATGTCTTTTTTTTCCCCTAAAGACAGTCTTTCTTTCAGCACAAAGCAGTTGCCAGAGGAGCTGGGAAGGTGTTGGGAGGAGCTGAAGGCATGCAGTGGTGCTGCATTAGGTCTTTGATACTTCCTGAGAGGCTGACAAGGGCTTGGTGCTGCTTCTCCTTTCTTACTGACTGCAAACCGGCTGTCCTTTTTTCCAACTCCATTTTCAGCAGTGCTCTTAAAAATAACAAACCCTGTTTTGTCCAAGTATGTGTTTCTGAATCTAAAAGCTGGTGTTAGCATACTTTAAATGGACATAAGATAGCTAGAAAGTCTTCCCGGGTTCGCCTACACTCACTATACCACCAGGGGGCGCCGACACCACAGCTTTAATGCAGACAGAGCCATAGTGCCCATCAATTCTGAGGCCATATTATTGTAAGGATTTTCTTCCTCTGACAAGAACCCTTCTCCCAGGGTTGGTTTGTTTTTTCTTTCAAACCAGGGTTTCTCTGTATTGTCCTGGCTATCCTGTAACTCACATTGTAGGTCAGGCTTTCTTCAGACTCAGACGTGCCTGAGAAAGTGCTGAGATTAAGAGTGTGCCTCACCACCACCGTCAGGCTTCCTCCTTCCTCTTCCACATTTGCCACCAGCCTGTCACTGACAAGTTTGCAAATGCTAGAACAGTGTATGTTTTTGGAGTGTAAAGCATAACATATTTCTTTTTTTATAACTGAGTTTAAAAGATAAAATGAATGAGTGTATTTACTCTGAATTTGTAAAACTTCCTAAGCAAAAAGTAAAATTATGCACAACTGGTACCATCAATGCTTTATCATTCACAAATCAAATATTTTTGCTTTTTAACCACCGATTATATTTATTGTAAAATATATTGAACATAAAACCATTCTTTTGCATAGTTAGAAATGCTGACCAAGAAACTACATGTTTAAATTAAATGCTAAGCAAGGATTTGAAATGTGTTTTTTTAAAAAAAGAAACACCCTATCATTTAAATCAGACTCATTAGAAAGTAATTTATAATGGTTTCTGATATAAACGTGAAGTCCAAGAAGATCAAATGGTAAAACATGTATTCACACATTCCTTCTAGGTAGTAAATGGTAGAAGTTGGGGAATCTCCAGCATTCAGAATGGTCCTAATCTTAACCCTTAAGCACTGGCACGGCAAGGAAAGCCTTTGTGTCAGGTTATAGGAAGTGGAAACGGCTGGAAATACGTGAGATGATCTTCAGGTGTGGGTGTGGGTGTGTGTGGTGTGTGTGTGTGTGTGTGTGTGTGTGTGTGCGCGTGTGAATACGTGAGGTGATCTTCAGGTGTGGGTGTGTGTGGTGTGCATACAAATGATGAACTTCATTTTTAGATTTGGATTTTACCCCAAGATCTCATATATAATTTTTTTTAATTTATTTTTATTCCTTGTGTGTTAGTGTTTTGCCTACATGTATACCTGTGTGAGGATGTCAGATTCTCTGGAGCTGGAGTTACATATAGCTTCGAGCTGCCAGAAGGGGCCTGGGAATTGAACCTGGGTCCTCTAGAAGAACAAATAGTCCTCTTAACTGATGAGCCGTCTCTCTAGCTTGTAGTTTTTTTGTTTTTGTTTTTTTGGTCTTTCGAGACAGGGTTTCTCTGTATAGCCCTGGCTGTCCTGGAACTCACTCTGTAGACCAGGCTGGCCTCGAACTCAGAAATCCGCCTGCCTCTGCCTCCCAAGTGCTGGGATTAAAGGCGTGCACCACCACCGCCCGGCCTAGCTTGTAGGTTTTTAAGTTTCTAACATTTTGAAGTTTCTGTAATGTGTACTAGGGTAAGGAGCCTGTGTAATATCCTTGAATCCTCAGCTCAGCAGGGCCAAAAATCTTTGAATGGTTAAGAATTGGATTGGGCGTGTTCAAATCCTGACTACTTCCTGTGGGGTTCAACTAGAACCCTAGTCTATAAAGTAGGCGGGGATATTTCACTTCACCATCATATTTCATTGTTTGTAGGACAGAACGCCTAGCAACTTTGGGGGGAGGAAGGATTTCTTTTGCCTCGTGGTTGCAGAGATTTCAGGCCACAAGTCCTTGAATCTTTTGGTAGGTCTGTGGTGGAGGCATTTAGAGAAAGAGGCTATTTATTGTGGACAGTAGACTGGAAGCAGAGAAAAGGGATAAAGGAAGCAACTGGGGCAAGATCTAGTTCCCCAAGGAAAACCCCAGTGAGGTAACTGGCTCCACTTCCTGCACCACAAAGTAAGAGCCAAGCCTCCAGCGCAGGAGCTCTGATGGACATTTCAGATGCAAACCATTAACACCTAAAAGTAGCTAATGCCCATCTAGACAAACTGAAGCAGGCCTTTCTTTCCAGTTATATAAAGTTTACCATGACTAGCTCTCAAGTGCACTGTTGAGATATGCTTGGATGCATATGTTGCTTCCGTGAAACATTGATGTTTTCATTACAGTAGCTCTATGAAGTTTTCAGTTTTTCTTAGCTTTAAGGTTTGTGGTGTTTTGCTTGTAGTTTTGTTTTTTCAAGGCAGGGTTTCTCTGTAGCCCTGGCTGCCCTGAAACTCCCTGTAGACAAGGCTGGCCTTGAACTCAGAGTTCTGCCAGCCACTGCCTCCCAGGGGGGTTAAAGGTGTGCACGGTGCCTAGCAGCTTTAAGGTTTCTCATAGGCTATATAGCTTTAAAAGAGCTTAGGTTTCTTATTTTTAATGTTCTTTTATTTGTGTGCATGTATGCAGGTTTGTACTTATACATGTAGGTGCCCAAATGAGGCCAGAAGAGAATTGCTTTGTAAGAGCAATATGTGTTCTTAGTACTCTCTAACAGCCGAGCCAACTCTCCAGCCTGGTTCTAAATTCTGTTTCTCTAGTGGATTGTCTTTCTTTGGTATGTCAGGAATGGAGGAAGGCAATAGGTAATGCCATCTGTTTACAGAGTCACACATTTCCTCTTGCCTGATTTCTGATCCTTTTGATTTTACATTTTTCTGGGCTTGTTTTATGCCCTAACACATCTTCTGTTCTGCAATGTAATCAGGGTGCTGGCCACATGACAGCCACATGTTCCCACGTCATTACCTGGAGGTCTTTTTTTAAAAGACCCTCCCTGTTCCCTCAGTTAAAAGCTTCTGTAAGTTTCCTTGGTCACAATGTCTTGTCCCAGCAACAGAACCGTAGCTAAGATGTCCATACTGCTTTTATCTGTATTTTAGTCACTGTCATGCACTTTGGGAGGAATGAGAAGCTGTCCAGTTTTGTTGCTTTGGAATCCTTTCCTTGCTTGACTTTTTAGGGTTAGGTCTGGTTCTTGCTATTTTGCTGGTGTGTGTGTTTTTCTGTGTGCGTGTATGCAAAGTGTGTGTATATGTAAACACGTGTGAGCATAAGTGTCCTATGGTGGCCAGAAGAGGGCATCATACCCCTAAACTAGCGTTTAGGACGGTCTTGAGCTGATGCTGACATAGATGCTAGGATCCAAACTTAGGTCCTCTGGTAGAGCAGCAAGAGCTCTTAACTACTGAGCTGCCTCTCAGCCCTAAGAATCTATGTTCCTCAGAGCTTCTGGGGATGGTCCTGAGATTACGGTGGCTGTATCTTTGACCCCATCCTTACTTTGTCTTTCATCTGTGCTGTAGCCTAAGTTTGCTCCCCCATTCTTTAACATGGTCCCTTCTTGTCATCCCAGATTCTCCTTTGGGATATAAGGCTCCTCCAGAGTCAGTGTTTGAACACTTCTGGCTAGTGGATGCCATTTAGACTGTTACTCAAAGCAACGAGGACCCTCCTTTTCTATAGGTTATTTTATCAGGTCACATGGCTAGTGAATGTGGGATTTGGCGTTGAGTTCTGTGGTGGCTGTGATGATAACTATAACTGTGACTTGATTTAGAATCCTCTGTGGGTGTGTTTATCTGAGAGGGCTTTTCCAGAGAGCGAAGACTTACCTTCAACGTGGGCAGCACCTTTGGAATATACAGAGACATCCCTAGCTCCCACCAATGAAAGGGCTAGGAATGCTGTCAGATAACACCTTGGTTAGCACAGGCTATTCCACTGTGCTTTAGCTGACCACCCAGTGTTCCTGCCAACATACTGCGGGTGTCTTGATGTATAACTTTATTCGTTATAAAGAACCTTCTTGTCACATTGGAACATAGACTTTGGGGTAACCTAGCTGGCATGACATCATGGAGGGATAACTTTCTTAAAGAGTTTTGTGAGCCTTCTTACTTTTCTCTCCCGAGGGGGATATTTAAATTAAAAGGAAATAGCTATGGAACAGCCTGGTAGCAAACACAATTCTAGACCCAAGAAGGCCAGGCTCATCACAGTCTCTAAAGATGTCTTTCGTTATAACCTCTGCCTCGCCTTTCTACCTTGTTTGAGACAAGCCCCTCTTAGTTTTGTCTCTGAGCCTGACAGGGTAGCTGGCCTGTCTGACCTGTCTGGAGATTCTCCTGTGTTACAAATTCTTGCTATATGTCTAGGTTCCACATGAGTTCTAGGATTTGAACTCAGGTCCTTATACCTGTGTGGCAAGTGTTTTAGTCACTAAGCCATCCACCAATCCCTGCATAAGTCTTTTATGTTCATTAAAATGCAAGTTGTGATACACAGGAAAAAGAGGCATGTATGTATGTATTTGGTATGTGTATATGTATGTATTTTTCTCAACCGAGACTACCGTGTGTAGGGACCTGTGCAAACTTGGCTGATGGGGGGAAGGTTGCCAAGGCCTTTCCAGAAGAACTCTGTCCCTCTTTATCCCCTTACCCACTCTGCTTGGTTAGCTTTGAATGATACAGCCTGCTCCAAAACGTCTTTTTGTTTGTTTGGTTGGTTTTTCAAGGCAAAGTTTCTTTGCATAGCCTTGGCTGTTCTGGAACTCAGCTCTAAACTAGGCTGGTCTCTTACTCAGAGATCCTCTTGCCTCTGCTTCCTGAGTGCTGGGATTAAAGGCGTGTGCCACCGCTGACTGGCTCCATCGTCTTTTAGACTGCACCATGTTCCACTGTGGTCGTACCATAAGCAGGTCATTGAAGGGTGGTTTCTAAGGCTTGGCATTCCGCTTCAATGAACGGACTCAGACATCTCATTTTCTGCTCCTATATGATCCAGACAGATTCCTTAAGGCAGAGTGCTAGCACTTACATCTGTGACTTTGATCTGTGGCGCTGTAGTAGCAGACACAGGTAGTTCCAACTACAGACAGCTAGCTATGTGTGTCCAAATAATTAACTGAATGCATGTTGCGGTATTGTAGCAGCCACGGTGATGTTTCCAGGATGTTTCCAGGAACGTCTGTGAATGATGTGATTGTTTATGCCACCTCGACTTGTCCCTTGGAGCCACACTCCTGTCCTCTGATTGCCGGGGCTCATCACAGGGGTCTGGCTGTTGTTCTCATTATCATAACAACAGCCTCTTTTTCTAAGTGTTTGTCCCTCTGTGATCTCACTTCTGTGCCTAGGCCACCACCTTAAGACCTTGAGAATTTCCCCCTGGAGAACCCAGCAGGACGGCATCCCAACATCCCCGGGATTCAGATTCCAAAGCCTTGAAGTAGATCAGCAGATGAACCTCCAAGAGACCTGATTACACAGGCCATGACCTGACAGGCAGCTTCAAGCTTGCTGTCACCCTGTTCCGTCCCCGTGCCCCCCCTCCCAGTGCCTCCACCCTCATCCCCCTGCAGCCTTTCATCCTCCTTGCCTCAAGGGGAGCCCATTTCTTCCCTAGGAGGAAAGCAAACAGCAGATGTTTGTGATGACAGAGTGTGGTGTGTGTCCCCAAGCCATGCAGGGGACCTTGATCTCCATCTGGCCTTGTTTGCAAATAAATGCCTGTCTTCTAACAGCGGAGTGCTTCAAAGAGGTAGGATGGGGACAGCCCAGGCCCCTGGAAGCTAAAAGGCTTTGCTCTCTAAGCAGAATATAAGAAGCATTTTTTTGTTGACATCTCAGGCTCGCAGTGGTTTGAAACCGTGTGTCAAAGAGTTTGCAAATATTAGAGGTTCTCAGAGAGGGTGGTGTTGGGGTAGAGACAGTTCTCACAAAAGGCACTGAATCCACACTTGTGGAAGACCCATTTGGAAGCTGGCTGGGTAGAGCCAGAACAGAGAATTAAAGAGAAGTGTGTGATGAAGAGCCGTAAGCAAAGGGGGACTCTTGGTTGATAGATGTGCTTCCGATCTCTGCCCTAGGGTGGACAATTCAGAACCAAGTTATCCAGAGGGGGACCTGCTCTCAGCCATCTTCCTTATAAGAAGACCTAAAACCATACTCTAGTTCAACACAAAGTGATTATGAGGGCGAGAGAAGAGAAGGTGATGGGGGATAACCCCAGCTCTCAGTCTTACCCACTGGGCCAGAAAGACAGCACCACCATCCTGTGCAGCACCGGGGACCTAACCAGGGAGGCAGGCAGGATACTGCGGCAGAACAGACTCCATAAGGGCATGGGAGGAGCAGCCTCTGATCTCACCATTCCCCTCTGGTATTTTGAGTCCGTAGATCGAAAATTGTCAGCACAATGGCTTCAGTTTGTTGGTTGCACTCTGAGTAACAAAGCGTTTCAAGACTCTGCTGGTCGACAGTCACTTGTTTCTTACTGGCTTAGTCCTGAAAAAAAATCACAGATCTTAAATTCCAGCTGTGGTGATGATGGGGTAGGGTCAGGGCAGGGCTCAGGGTTCTGTCAAGACAAGCAGATTAGCAACAAATCAGACACTTTCTAGTACCTTCCTGGGAAGCCATAGCTTACCCAAACCATGGCATCATGAACCTCTCTAATTACAGAGGATAAATATCATACAGCAGGAGAGATGAGCCAGTAACAGGGGCAAATGTGACCCGAATGTCAACTGATCAAATGAGTTGTAATTTTGTTGACTAGTCTGGGGCGGGGGTGGGGGGGTGTTTCCTGCCATCGGGGGAGTTGTTTCTTAATATCAGGTGGAGAAGCAGTTTGTTCTGTAAACACTAGAGGGCAGCAGAAGGCAGCATTTGACAGATTCCAAGGGCACCAGGGTCTCAGGCTGACAAGTTCCTGGGGCTATGCGCACCTCTCTTCTTGCTCAGTCACCTTTGTTTTAAAGCCAGGAGACACCTTTCCCTGTTCACCCAAGAGCCTACTGCCCTGCCCCCTCCCCCGCTCCCTTTCCTCCAGAGACACAGGGAGCTGGATAAGGTTCCTGGTGTCTTAGCACTTCCTGCACCCCCTCCTGACATGTCCCCAGTACTTAGAAGAGTTGAGAAACAGAGGTCCCAGCTGTGATTGCAATGTGGCCCCTCAGACAGGCCACAGAACATTTGGAAGGCACAGTGGGCCAAGGATGGAGGAAGTACGCTTTTCCTAGCTACTCAGTTGTTGGCTTCTACGGTGATGAGGCATCACGTGTGGGCAGGCAAAGGTTTTTCAGAGCAGCAGTAGTAGTGTGGCTCTGGAGGTGACAGCCTTAAAGGCAGCCTTGTTCCTGACGGCTGTCAGTCCCAGGAACAATTTTCTGATTCCATCATCTTGGTTGTGGCCGAGGTGTCTGTCACACCATGGAGGCCAGTTCCTCGTCCTGCTCTCTGCTTCCGGAGTTCCACACACACATGTGCTTTTCCGGCCTTCTTACTATTTTGTCTGGAGCCAGTCTTCTACATGCCTTCAGTCTCTTCCTGTTTAATTAAAGTGGTTTTTATTTCTGACGCTGATACAGCGGTTGAAGGCAAGCAACAGCTGTAGCCTGAGCCCAGCCCTGGAATCTGGGTCTCTGAGTCCCATCAGGTGATTCAGAGGGCATTCCACCGTGAAACCAAACTTCCTTCATGACCACTGTGACTTGTCTCTGCTTCCACAGTGAGTGACTGTGGACCCCTGCCCCCGACCCCCTGCCACTGCTGATAATGGCCAGGGGTCTGGCAGAGGTGTTCTCTCAGGGCCAATGCTGAAAGTTAAGCTCATAGTCCTAATTCTTCCAACAAGCATCGACCTAGATAGCGAGGCAGCCTAGAGTGGTTAATCAGGAGCTGAGCATGCTCACACAGACTAGCGTGGTTTGCCAGGGTCCATAGCTACCCTGGCTGGTAGAACAGACAGACCTGTGGGTACCTGCTCATATCCTCACCTACCTCCCAGGGCTTCTTTCTTGTGAAGCCCAGCTGGCCTGGATTCCCGTGGTTCTCAGAGCAGTGTTAGAAAAATGGAACCTGGGGCTGTATAGATGGCTCAGTGGGTAAGAATTTATGCTCACAGAGGGACTCAGCACCCACATAAGAGACTGAGAGAGGCTGTGTGTGCTTATAAGCCCAGCCCTGGGGGATAGAGACAGAAGGATAGCTGGGACTTGCTCCATTCGAGAATAGCTGGAAAAACAGAGCTACAGGCCGTGTGTGTGTGTGTGTGTGTGTGTGTGTGTGTGTGTGTGTGTGTGTAGGTGTGTAGGTGTGTAGGTGTGTAGGTCAGAGGACACTTTGTAACAACTTGCAGCATTCTATTTAGCATGTGGGGTTCCAGGCTCAAATTCAGGTTAGAAGCTTGTCATTAGTTGCCCTTATAGTTGCTGGCTCATCTCACCAGCCCCCAAACTGGAACTTAGATCTGAGACCTTTTGTGTCCATTGAATCGTGGGGCAAACATCCTGAAATACATCTAAGTAGGAAATTGTAGATGATGTTCCTGAAGAGCATGCGTTGAAAGATGAAGGAAAAAGAAAGGATGGTTGATCTTGTTACCTTGATGCGGATTAGAATCTCCATGGTAACAAACCTCTGGGCATGTCTTTGAGGGAGTTTCCAGATCGAGGTGGATGGGGGTCAATCAGACCTGTCAATGTAGTAACTCCTGCTTTTGCCTGCTGGTCCTGGGTGAACCCGAGCTGCTCCACAAGCCCCAGGGGTGATCCTGTCTCTGCCTCCATAGTTTTGGGGTTACAGATGTGAGCTGCTGTGCCCCCATTCTTATCCATATTCACTTCTGTCCTCATACCCACTTAACAAACCCAGAGATTTGAGATGCCACCTTTAATACCTGCCGTGATAGACTGCTCCCCCAGACTGTCAGCCAGAATAAACCCTTCTTCCCTTGAGGGAGGTTTTGTCGGGTGACTGGAAAGTAACTGATACAGGCCCAGAGAGCCTCAGGTAACAGGTACAGAGCCTGGGACCTGTGGCAGCAGGATGCTGTAGGGTGAAAGTGACCGGTCAGAGCAGGGTGTAAAGCAGTCTCCACCCAGGACTCCTTTTGTTCAAGAGATTTTTATGCAACCCTGGGTAGACAGACATATAGAACATGTACACAGAGTGTCTTAGTTAGGGTTTTATTGCTATGAAGAGACACCCTGACCACAGCAACTCTTACAAAGAAAACGTTTTATTAGGGCTGGCTTACAGTTTCAGGGGTTCAGTCCATTATCACCATGGCAGGAAACATGGCAGTGTGCAGGCAGACATGGTGCTGGAGAGGTAGCTGCGAGTTCTACATATGGATCCACAAGTTGTAGGAAGTGACAGTGACATCCTGGCCAGGCTTGACCTTCTGAGACCTCAGAGCCCACCCCCCCAGTGACACACTTCCTCCAACAAAACCACACTGACTTCAACAAGGCTACACCTCTTAAAAGTACCACTCCCTATGGGCCTACGAGGGCCATTTTTATTCAAACTACCACACCGAGCAAATCTGTCCTGGTAGAAATAACAAGTTGGCTCTACAACAGTTCTTTGGTATATAATGGTATTTGCAATTTTGCCATTTAATTAAAGATGGAAGGAAATCTGCATACTGATGATGTCTGCCTCGGGGTATACATTAGCAGTCAGTGTTTTTCAGACTTCATTTGCTATTTTGATATACTTGCCAGTGCTGACAATACCACCACACATAAGTGCCTAATATAAAATGAGTACATTTAGGGCGTTTCAGAAACGATTGGAGATCCCACTGCAATCGTAAGCCAGAATTCATTTTATGACACCGAAGTCAGCATTCCAAGCAGCAATTTTTAAAACCCAAGTGTTGGGATAGAAAATCCCAAGGTATACTAATGATACCTTCACACCAAGGAATGTCTGTAAGGCACTCTTTGGGTTTTGATAATTAAGCCATTATGTTTTTAAAAGACTAGGCAACTGTGTAGGTAGGCAACTGGAAAAGGTTGTAGTTCATAACCGTGGGCTCAGTTCTGCGCCAGGGTGATTCGGGCAGCCTTCACTGGTGCTGTGCGGTGGGACAGCATGCACCGTCAAAAGGGCACAGGTTGTATGTTTTTCAGGAACAAGGCTTCACTGAGGCCCCGTGATGCTGCATGGGTAGCCAGAAGCACCTCAGAGTCATGACAGGCTTGGTTTGGGATTCATTTTTGGTTATTACACAAACTTTATGGTTGGTAAATTGTTTCAACCCGCACCCTCAGGCATCCTATTTCACAAGGGGCCGAGGGGGCGTGGCTTAAGGAGCCGAGCGTGCATGGAATCCAGGGAAACGGCCTGGTCACTCATGTTTGTGCTAGGCTGTACTCATCACTCACTGGGGTTTCTTTAGAAAGATGTGGCTTCTGTTTGAAAGCCATGCTGGATCTGAAAGCAGCGTGGCTGAAGCCACTGGCAAGACTAGGAGCTTGTCGTCCCTCCCCCATCAGTCACTGTTCATCATAAACTTCCTGCTCCCTCAAGAGCACCTTGCTGAGGAGTCAAAACCTCTGGGATCAGGATGCGGCAGTGGTTGACCACAGTGGGCGTTGAGCAAGGACAGAGAGGAACACCCCCCTGGTGCTCTCTCCTGACTCAGTCTCTGCCCTCCTTCTGCCTGTTAGTCCTGGGTGAACCCTGGCTGAGAAGCAAGCCCCAGGGACGCTCCTGTCTTTGCCTCTCTAACTTTCAGGGTTACAGGTGTGGACTGCTGTGCCCAGCGTCTTTATACATACTTTTGTCCTTATACCCAACAAAACCTAATGATCAGGGGTGCCACCTTGAGTGCATTTAACTTATGATGCACGTGGACCTATTTTTGGATTTTAAAAATTCTAGTTAAAGCCTGGTGGTTAGTCTTGTCTTCCACAAACACTACGCTAATTCACTGTACAAGACTTATAATTTTCTCTATTTTTTTATCTGATGGGGGCATATTTCCACACCAGCAGCATCGTGTCTTACATGGCTCCTGGTTCCTTTCTTTGTCTTTGTTTTTCTGTGACTTTGGATAATCTTTCTTCCTCATGGGAAATCTTGGTGCCTTTGTTGAAATCGTAACAGACAAATAGACCAACTCAGGAGAAACTCGGGTTCTCATGACTCGAGCTTCCCATTGTTCAGGTTAAATAGTGGGTCTTTCACCTGTACCTTACAGCTCTCTTCACAGAGCTTTCTACATTTCTTCTCTCTCTTTTCTTTTCTTTCTTTTCCTTTCCTTTCTTTTATTCAAGACAGGTTCCCACTGCGTAGCTCTGGCTGTCCTAGAATTCACTATGTAGACCAGGCTAGCCTAGAACTCACAGTGGTTCACCTGCCTCCAGAGTACTGGGATTAAAGATGTGCACCACTGCACCTGGTTTTACATTTCTTGTTAGGTGTTTGTTTCGAAGTATTTTATGCTGGCTTTTGGTTATTAATTGGTTCTTCTCTTTGGTGGCACTTCTTTTAACTGGCTCACATCTGTGAATGAGAAAGCCATTTGTTATTTGGTTTTATATTAAATTTACATTTTCTTCATTCATATTTTTTTGTGTGTGTTGTTGTTGATAATATGTGAAGGGCATGTGGGACCTTGTTACCAGACAGTCATAAGAGCTGATAAGGTTTCGTGAACTCAGACTCTGGGACTCTCAGGGCCTTGAGGTCCACAGGAGTTCTGCTGGGCTGCTCCCTATGCACTCCTGCCCCTGCTCTGCCTAACTAGGACACCCCACCGAGGACCTCAGTCAGGGAGGGAAAACACCTGAGTCCTTCCTCATGCAAATAGAGCAGCACTAGCATCCCAAACTGAGCCAATAGGAAACGCCTATCCCTAAATCCCCGCCCCACTTCTCCGTGTTTATAAAACCCCTGTCCACGTGGGATAAAGTGCTTAATCATCTCAGAACCTATGGCTCGGTGGCATCTTTCACCTTCTCATTGGGGTGTGAGCACCCCACCCTCCATTTCCAGAGCTCTGCATCATCACAAATGATGCTAAACCCCTTAAACAGAATGTATTCATCCTCCTCTATGTCCAGTTCCTAGAAACCAACTTTCTGTCTTTGTTCATTATGAGGTAACTACTACAGAGGCCTTGGAGGGGGAAGCATACTGAATTGGTCATTTTGTGTCCCCTACTTCCCCCCCACCCCCACAATGGGTTCAGTGAGATGTATCACCCACACTGTTATACATAGTTACAGTTCTTTGTCATAGTCTTCAGAATTCTCTTGTACTAACATACTATAATGTAGCTGTTATATTATCTATATTTTCAATGGGAACTTAATGGGTTTCTGGGTTTTGCAAGGAAAAATGTTTCCGTGAACATTCTTCTACTGAAGGTAGGCACAGGTTTCTGTAGCATGTGATGTATCTATCACCTGGAGGCATGTATAGGAATATACTCCTGCATGACAGGACATATTGTAACTGTATTATATTTTGATTTGTGCAATTTAACAGCAGGGATCTTGTTAGTAGTCTGTCTAAACTCCACCTCCATAGTTACCTGGCAACAGCCAGGTAGTCCTGGCCCACTATAAAAGGGGCTGCTTGTCTCCTCCTCTCTCTCTTGATCTCTTGATCTCTTGCCTCTAGCTTCTCTCTGTCCCCTCACCCTTCTCCCCTCTTTCCCCCTCTCTCCACATGGTCATGGCTGGCCTCTACTCCTCTCTCTCTCTCTCTCTGTCTCTACTATTCTCCTGGCTCCCCTCCCCATGCCCTGAATAAACTCTATTCTATGCTATACCAGTGTGTGACTGGTCCCTCAGGGGGAAGAGATACCTCTGCATGGGCCCGCTGAGACATTCCCTTCCCCCATACCTCACAACACACCCATAGGACATACTCTCTTTATCTTTTTATAAACACATCAGATCTGTTCAGAGAAACGGATCAGCGGGTGATTTTTCTTGAGCGATCACCATAGAATATTCTTACATAGACCTCAATGGTTTATAGATCAAGCACTCAAAACAGCCTTTCAGGGCAATCAAGGAACAGTAAACATGAGCTGTTTAAGACTGTTGCTGTTTTGCTGGGCGGTGGTGGCTCACGCCTTTAATCCCAGCACTTGGGAGGCAGAGGCAGTTAGATTTCTGAGTTCGAGGCCAGCCTGGTCTACAGAGTGAGTTCCCGGACAGCCAGGGCTATACAGAGAAACCCTGTCTCGAAAAACAAAACAAACAAACAAACAAACAAACAAACAAAGACTGTTGCTGTTTCAACATGGTGTGCTGCTCACAGCTAACCTTTTTAAAAAGATCTATCTTGTGGCTTATTTGTGTGTGTGTGTGCGCGTGCGTGCGCACATGCACTTGAGGGGGACAGTTCCTTCCAAACCACATCAGCAGGCTCACAGAGTGCGCCTATATTAAGTTGCTTTTCAAAGTGGGTCACTCACTTAGCAAGGCTCATATTTCAGCGTGGGCTGACCCACAAATGGGATTGGAGGCTGCCTGGAGATTTCGACAACGATGCTAACCTTGTACCACTGCTATGTGGAAATTGTCTTGTCTTAACGTGGTCAGGGCTTGATGGGAGAAGCCATCAACCCCCTTTCTTCCATGGTCTCCAGGAACACTTTAGTGAGAGGAGCCTCTGTCATTTTGGTCAGACCCAAAGAGACAAAAGAAGCTGGCGGGATGAGTCAGCTTCCCTGACTCCACTTCCCAGAGTTCACCTCACCACATCAGTGAGGCAGGCCCTGTGGAGAGACATAAACACAACCATGATGTTGATATCGGTTCTCACAGGGAGGTTAGGAGCAAAGGACAATGGGCTTCCTTCATGCCCTGGGCTAGAAGGAATTTCATGAACTACATCTTTTATTTGTGTTGCTTTCTTTGTACTATAGAAATTTTAGGGGTTTTTGTTTGGTTGGTTGACTTGTTTTTTTTTCCAGACAGGGTTTCTCTGTGTAGTCCTATCCTAGAGCTCAAGCTGTAGACCAGGCTGGCCTCGAACTCACAGAGATCCGCTTGCCTCCACCTCCATCCCAGCTGGGCTAGAAAGTCTGGTTTTTAAAACTGTTTCAAAGTCATCAGTCTGAACTGCAGTGTTCTGGTCTGTGGCATACAGGTGTGAATGGAGAAAGTATAAGGGCTTCTTTGGTGTGACAGACAGTGTACATTAGCATACTGTGTATTCTAATGGAATTTCTAAGTGACAGTTTTCATTCCCCCCCCCTTTTGTGACATCACACACTTCTTCATTGTAAGTCAAACTGAGGCAATAAACTACCTTCTTTGACATTTATTTCTCTTTTGGTTGTTCTCTGGTAGAAAGGAGACAAAATGGAGTTTTTTGGTTTTTTTTGTTTTGTTTTTTTGTTTTGTTTTTGGTTTTGTGAGACAGGGTTTCTCTGTGTAAGCCTGGCTGTCCTGGAACTCAGTCTGTAGACCAGGCTGGCCTCGAACTCAGAAATCCGCCTGCCTCTGCCTCCCAAGTGCTGGGACTAAAGGCATGCGCTACTACCGCCCAGCTCGTCTCCTTGCTTATTAGTGTCAATTATCCAAAGGTGTCTCTGCATTGGAATTATATTTCTTTGTCACAACCAAACAGTATCCAATAGTCTTCCTATATATATGTGCTAAAGTATCCATGCCAGGACCCAGTGCCTGAAGTGACGCTGGCCCAGCTAAGGTGCTCTGTCTAAAGCACCCCCAAAACAAAGCAGGCAAAGAGGCCATCCAAGAACACACAAGACATATAAATAACAGAACTCGGCAGGACAGAATCCCATCAAAGTTACTGTGACAAACCCGTATGATCCCAATATTGGCACACCAAAGAGATTTTTCAGTAAGAGGGCTCTCGTGGTATGCAGAACAACCGAGCACAATTTTCTTGTGATAAATGTTACATTCAGAAATTTCCCATCACTTCTCATTGATGTCAAAAGAGTTATTTTTGTTTTTGTTTTGTTTTGTTTTGTTTTGTTTTGTTTTTGGTTTTTTGAGACAGGGTTTCTCTGTGTAGTCCTGGCTGTCCTGGAACTCACTCTGTAGACCAGACTAGCCTCGAACTCTTGAACTCAGAAATCCGCCTGCCTCTGCCTCCCAAGTGCTGGGATTAAAGGCGTGCGCCAGCCACCACCACCCAGCAAGAGTTATTTTTGAAAGCACTTAGTTGTTTGGGGTAGGGGTGGGGATGTTAAAAACTTCCCAGTTCCAGAGAAGGGAATGCAACTTTGCTGGCTCATTTAGTCAATTCAGAGTACATCTGCATGGAACTCACTACTTATCAAGCACAACTTTAGGCTCTAGGAGTAGAGAGAGCCTGGGATGAGACCATGTGGTCCTTAGCTTCTTGGAGGTCATGTGACCTCAGGGAGACAAAGGTCTCCGTGACACACTTCAAGTCAGAGGAGTGCATTGGCAGCTTCTACTGAGGAGTACTTGGAGATATTGAGTGTCATGGACAAATGACCTATCCAGAGGATGGGAGTGGCTTCCTACCCTTGACACGAGAAATCAAGGGAACGACATTTAAAGAGAGTAGGTGTCTTCCTTCTCTTCTGGGTATGCTCTTTCTCCAGAGCCTGAAAAATCCACACATGATCTGATTAAGCAAAGGGTTCATTGTATGCATGGCGGTACACGGACCAATCCAAACATACGTAAGCCATTCTTTCCCAGAGAATTGTATCCTGTGGCATAATTATCTAGCAATAAGTTTAATCTGTGGGGAAAATGATATGCTAAACATCCACATCTACTTCTCTTCAATAGAAGGTCAGTACTGTATTTTAAGTTCTGTGGCTAAAAATCACCAATGTCTGTTTCATTTCATGCCACGAATTGGATGCGTTTGTGGGACAGAACTGCTCTTGGTTCAGTAGGTTGTTTAAGGCTCCTTAGCGGTTTTATCCGGTAACTGCTTTCAGCTTTAAGAAATTAATATTTCCATTTGGTTTTCAGATCCAAAGACGCTGTAAGCAGATTCTTCTGTTTTCCAACGCCTTATCCTTCGGTTAGCGTGGTTGAAGCTCATCAATCACGGAAGGGAGAGTTTAAAAACTCTGGCTAATGGTCTGACACAAATAAAACTTACATCTGAGTGGAGTTGTGCTCGTTCAAGGATTTCAGGAATTGGTCAAAGTCAGAGCTCAAAAATGCCCTACTGTTTTGCCTCCTACTTAGCTTGGGAATCTGCCCCTTGAATTAATTCAGGTAAGGTCCTGAGCAAGCCAGCAACTGAGGAGCCTGGAAGAAGAATGTGGTGGCTGATTGCCTGGGCTATTCAGCAAGTTTCTAACCATCTGCAAAATGGTTCCCCCTCTTCCTTGCTTTTTTTTTTTTGGGGGGGGGGTCCTCGGGTAGAGATTGTTTAGAAATACAAAGAAATAAATCATAGCAGTTGTGGCTCTGGTCTCTGAGGGCCCCTGTCCTTTACATCTCTAAGGAGCCCTATCTTGGTCACCCTATGTGACTTAAGGTTACTACCAGTCTAAGCTTTCTGCCCAAGCACCCTGCTTCCCGATGTACCACGTGAGTGTCCTAATGTCATGATAACAAATGACTTCAAACTTGGGGCCTCGACAGCTTATCTATCGCCTTCCTATTTGAAGGTTGGAAGTCTGAAATGATTCCTTTGGGATGAAATCAAGCCTAGGGATGCTTAGCTTTCTCTAAGCCCCAGGGCCGACTCTGCCTTGTTTGCATTTATGAATTCCTACATTCCTTGGCTGGAGGTTCCCTTCCACCGACAAGCCCAGGGCAGCCAGGCCACACTTCCTCATGCCAGACCTTTTTGCTTTGGCTTTGCTTTGTTTGAATTTGAGACCTGGCCCGGGCTAGCCTGGACCTTACAATGGTGACCAGGGTAGCCACAAACTTGTAGCAATTCTCCTCCCTCTGCCTCCTAAGTACACAGATGACTGGTGTACACACCATGCTAGGCTCTCTCTTGCCTCCAGGTCTCACCTTGACCCTCACCTTCCTGTCTCCCTCTTCTCTTGTCACCTCTGTAAAAGCCCTGGTCCCAGCTCTCTAGTCCCAGATAATTCTATTTTAAGGTCAACAGATGGCAGCAGGGATTGCTTCTTGCCAGGTAGCTAATGAGGTCACGGGTTCTGGGGAGAAGAACGGGGCACACTGGGGATTTGTTATTATGTTTATGCACTCATGAGGTCATCAGTGTTAGCAAAATTTACTTTCTCTCTCTAGTGACTCCCACTGAAGTTAAAAGGTAGCCAGCTGAAAGAGAAGGCACATAGAACCCATCTCTACTTACTCAACCATATCCGTATGCATGTCCTAAGTCAACTGTGGTCCCTCAGGTGCTGAGCCAGAAGGGCCTTCATGGTACCCTGGAGCCACTTCCTTATGACTCTTTGTGATCCTCTGTCTTAGGGTTTTACTGCTGTGAAGAGACACCATGACCAAGGCAACTCTTATAAGGACAATATTTAATTGGGGCTGGCTTACAGGTTCAGAGGTTTAGTCCGTTATCATCAATGCAGGAGCATGGCAGCATCCAGGCAGGCATGAGCAGGAGGAGCTGAGAGTTCTACATCTTCATCTGAAGGCTGCTAGGAAAAGACTGGCTTCCAGGCAGCTAGCAACAGGGTCTTAAAGCCAATGCCCACAGTGACACACTTCCACCAACAAGGCCATACCTCCTCCAACAAGGCCACACCCACCCCAACAAGGCCACACCTACTCCAACAAGGCCACACCTTTTAATAGTGCTATTCCCTGGGCCAAACATATTCAAACCACCATACCTTCCTTGCTACATTCATCTCCCCTTCCCCAATAACCTCCACGAATTTCACCTCTACAGATTTATTCAGGTTGCTTGAGTACAAGGACTCATCCATGTATTCTTTTCCACTCACCTCTTTTCCTTAGAATGACTTTGTTACCCAGGATGTCATGCCAACAACTTATTCATTTTTTTTTGTGATGAGAAGAATTATATGTTCTCATATGTTGTCTGTTCTGACAAAGTGTCTGATTCAACTTTTTTGTCTCATTTGTGATTTTGGTTTTCTTACTGAATTTGTAAAGTTCTTTATATTTTTCTGGGTACCAGATTCTCTACCAGATATGTTTTTAAAAGATTCTTTTTTCATAGTACATGGGTTGCCTTTTCATTTTTTTTTAAATTTATTTTTCTTTTTTCTTTTCTTTTTTCTTTCTTTCTTTTTTTTTTTTTTTTTGGTTTTTCGAGACAGGGTTTCTCTGTGTAGTCCTGGCTGTCCTGGAACTCACTCTGTAGACCAGGCTGGCCTCGAACTCAGAAATCCGCCTGCCTCTGCCTCCCAAGTGCTGGGGTTAAAGGCGTGTACCACCACCGCCCGGCCATGATTTGTTAATACTTGGCCTCTTTCATGTTTTGATTGTATCTGTGTCTGCAGTATGGCGTGCCTGGTGCTCATGGAGCTCATCAGAGGGCATCAGATCCTCTGAAACTTGAGTTACAGATGGCTATGAGCTGACACGTGGGTGCTAGGAATTGAACCTCAGTCCTCTTCAATAACAAATGCCCTTAACCACTGAGCCATCTTTCCAGCCTTCTTTTATTTAATAAATACTTCTCTAAGTCTTTGTGTGTTTCAGAAAATGTATTTTCATCATACTCCCTGCACCTCCCATTCAAGGATTTCACGTCCTTGTAATTTTTTTTTATTTAATAACTCATGACTCCAATTTGGGCCGCCCAAATACATTTGGGTACAGGGCCATTCACTGGAGCATGGTCAACCTACCGGGAGCCGCAGCCTCAGTGAAAACTGGCTCACCCTCGTCCAGAAGTCATCAACTGTCAGTAGCTCCTCAGCAAGGGGTGGGACTCACAAGCCCCTCCCCTTCCATGCTGGAGTGTTGACTGGCTTTAACGTGTGCAGACAACAACAGATACTGTGGGACCATATCATGAGTACAGGGTCCCATCACGCTCAGTTTCCCCTGGCTTCTGGTTCTTACTATCTTTCTGCCCCCTTTTCTGAGGTGGAACTTGAACCTTGGGGAGTAGTGCTTTAATTTTTTTTTTTTTATTCTCACCATGCCAATCATATTGTCAAACAGATTTTTTAAAGTTATTATAAGACAATGGATTTCATTATGCTATTTCATATCTGTCATTGGATCTTACTCATAGTCACCGACTAGTGTAGTGGGTTGGCCTGATGCTTGTATTCTGATGCTAATACTGATTCCTCAAGAGGTAACTTGCCTCTGACCATCATGTACTCAGGTGATGCCACATGAACCTTCTCCCCAATTTAAATGGCCAATAAAAGGCTAGACCTTTCCGTTGAGCAGTGAGTCTTGGAGGTCTATCTAGCCCAGAGACTAGGCTGTCCCCCCTCTCCCCCAACCCCTAGTCCCCAGCCTCCATCTGGTACCCAGGAAAGCAGGGCTTGAAAATGAGGTGGAGTAAAGTCTCATGCAGTCATCAACTTTATTGAGAGCATTGGGCAATTTATACTCAAAGGTTAAGAAGAATCACATGGGTAAGATATACAATCACAAGGACACAAAGGGGCAAAACCATGTTTTTCCTTAGAGGTGTCTAAACAACAACAGCCAGTTGTAATGAATAATCTGAGGTAATCTCACTCCTATCCACTACACCTGGCAGGGGCACAGAAGCACGTTCCAAGAAGAATTCCGTAGTTTTCGAAGAAACTGAGATGGTTAAGAGTCTTGACCTGTTTTCTTGGAGTTTTCTTACAAGCGTTCAGAAATCTTCCCCACACAATTCCACACTTGGACTGTGTTCTGACATTCCACGGTGCTTCCTGAGCTTCAGAGCCTTCTTAGGAGAAGCGGCTATTTCCCATTTCTGGCTCAAACAGGTTTTTTTTTTTTTTTGGTTTTTCAAGACAGGGTTTCTCTGTGTAGCCCTGGCTGTCCTGGAACTCACTCTGTAGACCAGGCTGGCCTCGAACTCAGAAATCCGCCTGCCTCTGCCTCCCAAGTGCTGGGGTTAAAGGCGTGCGCCACCACCACCCGGCTTTTAAGTTTTTCATTCTTCTTCTATATGCTAACTGCAGTGTGTTTCCAGAGAAGACATTTGCTTTCTGATTGAGTTGGCCTGAATACAGGCCCAGAGGAAGCAGTACACTTGATTCCTTTCTTTTGGGTGTTCTTTTTACAGTTCAGATCTCATACTCTAGTGATCTTTAAGAGTGGTCAGGGGCTTTTAGTTTTGGAACATCATGATGAATTTATCTGTCTGTCTGTCCATCTATCTATCTCTCCAGCTGTCTATCCTATGTATCTATGTATGTATGTTTTATGTACATATATGTATGTATCCATATATCATCTATTCCTCCAGCTGCCTATCCTATGTATCTATGTATGTATCTATGTATTATGTACATATGTATCTATGTATGTATGCATTTATCCATCTATCATCTATCCCTCCATCTGTCTATCCTATGTATGTATGTGTATATGTATGTGTGTATCTATGTATCTATCCATCATCCATCCATCTGCCCATCTACCCACTAGCATCTTTCCCTCTCTCTCTTCATCCATCTACCAATCTACACCTTGATTGAAATTTTAGCCACATATGTAATGTGACATAGTATTTACATATGACCTATGCCACTCCGCAGCAAGCTTTCTGTTATGTCTATGTTAAGGGACGCAGAGATATAAAACCTTACGTAAGTGCTCTGTAAATAGGCACTTTACTGTGGGTTTATTGTTTGTTTGTTTTGTTGTGACAATGTCTTGCTATTGTAACCATTGTAGCCCTGGTGAACTTGATAGTCTATCTTATACCCCCAGGCTGGCCTTGGACTCATGGAATTCCTGCTTCAGCCTCTGGAGTGCTGGGATTTTAGGCATGCACCCCTGAATCACCACAGGGCAACCTCTGAATAGATTTAGAAACAGTCCCCCCCAAAAAAAATATTCACAGCCAACAGTTGGCAGAATGCATCCCTGCAGAGCCCATGGTGATGAAGGGTGACTGCTGGGTTTTGTATTTGCCAGTGTCCTTTCTTACACAGGGCGCTCATTGAGATGATAATCTTGCTCATTGAGGTGATACCTGACCGATGACTAGTGAACTGGAAATGAAAAGAAGGTCAGAGAGGATTCCTTTTTCTTCCCCAGGCAAATATTACCGGCACCTGATGAGAGATCCTAGCGCTCTGACAGCTGTTGGGAATGGCAGCTGCCATAGGCTGCCCAAGAATGTTCAGGGATGGGCTGGAGAGATGGCTCAGCGCCTAAGAGTATTGGTTGCCCAAGTTTGATTCCCAGCACCCACAGGGGAGCTCATGACCATCCACAATTCCAGTTCCAAGGATCCAATGCCTTGTGTGGGCACCAGACATGCATATGATCCATTATACATACATGTGAGCAAAGCATGCATTATACATATACATACACATATGCATATATTCCACACACATGCATAAAGAATGCACGGAAAGGCCCCATCAATTAAGAGGATAATTAGTAATTATCCTCTTTCCCTCCTCTTACCTGATGCTCATGAATCCAAGATAGCAATTCAGAGCTTTGTCTTTGCACATAAGTAAACCAGATCCAGAGACATGGCACCGCTGGGTTAATTTATGCCTGCATGGGTTAATTCCTGTGTCCTTCCTCCCCTCTTATTGATCTATGTTTCTGTGTATGTGCCACTATTAAGCTGTCTTTCTGTTACTATGGCTTGGTAGTATAATTTGAAATCAAACATTGGCTGGGCGGTGGTGGCGCACGCCTTTAATCCCAGCACTTGGGAGGCAGAGGCAGGCGGATTTCTGACTTCGAGGCCAGCCTGGTCTACAGAGTGAGTTCCAGGACAGCCAGGGCTATACAGAGAAACCCTGTCTCGAAAAACCAAAAAAAAAAAAAAAAAAAAAAAATCAAACATTGATTTCATAGAATCAGTTTCATAGAATATCAATTCTAGCATTGGTTTTTTTCTTTTTGATTTTTTGTTGTTGTTGTTGTTTGTTTGCTTTGGTTTTGTCCAGCTCGTTTTTTTCTTTCTTATGTGAAATGCCAAATATTCTGGAAACATTATATATTATTTCACCATTTATTGATTGGTAATTTTAGGCTTAGTAAGTTTTGTGTTGTAAGATGGGCTGTTTTTCATTCTGCCCCAAGCTCCCAGAATAACAACTCAGACTCAAAAAATATTTACAAATACCTAGGCCATAGAGTTAGGCTTGTTCCCTTGCTAGCTAATAAATTAAAATAACCCATTTACTCTAATCTACATTCTGCCATATGGCAGGTTACCTCTGCTCAGGTACCATGTGTCTGTGCTCCTCATATCTTCCCTGGCCTCTCCCATGCCTGGCTCTATCCCAGAATCCTTTCTCTCTCCAGGATATCCCACCTTCTATTCTATCCTTTCCTATAGGCCATAGGCTTCTTAATTGACAGGTGATACATCCATATAATACACAAGACATTCTCTTGACAGTTTCGTTCCCAGTTTAAGAATTCCTTACCATGGCCAGGAGATGGCTCAGTGAATAAAGTACTTGCTGTGTGAGGACCCACAGCAGATTCCTAGCACCTATAGATAAAGCTAAGACTTGAACCCATGGCAATCCTCTTGCCTCAGCCTCCTGAGTTGTTGAAATTACAAGCATGAAGCCAGGAGGTAGTGGCACATGCCTTTAATCTCAGCACTCAGGAGGTAGAGGCAAGTGGATCTCTGTTCCACTTGAACAGGGGCCAGGCTGGTCAACAGAGCCAGTTTCTGATAGCCAGGGGCACACAGAGAAACCCTGTGTGGAAAAAGAAGAGAAGAGAAGACAAGAGAAGACAAGGGAAGGGAAGGGAAGGGAAGGGAAGGGAAGGGAAGGGAAGGGAAGGGAAGGGAGGGGAAGGAAGGGGACGGGGATAGAGCCAGGCATGGGAGAGGCGGGGGAAGGGGGACGGGGGAAGGGAAGGCCATACACACCAGCCATGATTCACCCTATTTGTTTTGTTATTCACAATGTACCCCCACTTCTTCAGAAGCAGCATACTCGTCTTTTTGCAGAAGCTGCAGGCTCAGCTAGTGTGCTGTTCTACCTCCTGATTGCAAACAGGAAGACTTAGGAATTCTGTCACAAAGAGGAGTGGTGAAGCAGAGGAAAGAACTCATAAAAGCTTAATTCAAGTCCTTGTAGTGTCAGCAGCTACCTACAAATGCTGTGTGGGCATCCATGCCTGATACACGAGGAAGTCATTCAAACCAGGGCAGGATGCTCAGGATGCTCAGTGGGCTAAGCCACTGGACAGTTCAAACATTGGAGACTGAGATGAACCTATGGGGGTGAGTGGAGATGAGAAACTGGGCTTACGCTATTCCAGCATGGGAATGCAGGAAGGAAGCAGGTTAGAAGCAGAATTTAAAAAAGAATTAAAATTACCATGTCACTGAATACATTATGTGTTTCTTGCAGCACAAAGTCATTCAGCAATATAATGGGTGACAGTTTCCCAAAGGTCTCCTGTGGTCCAGACTTGTAGGTCAGGCAGTATCATTGTTGAGAGAAAGTGGGACTCTCAGGTGGGGCCCCGTAGTAAAGGGTTAGGTCACTAGGGATCTGATCAGCAGAGGAGACTGAGACTGCGTGTTCTTTCTTGCTCTTTGATTCCTCAGACCCTGAGGATTGAGCAGGTTTCCTCTGTCATACGCTTCCTACTGCAGCATCCTGCCCTGCCACAGGTTCAAAAGGAATGAGCCCAAACATGCGCCAAAATGGCTCTTCTCTGGTTTTAAGTTGAGTCCCTCAGGGATCGTATCATAGTCATACAAACGTGACCATTGCTGAGTGAGATATAAGGATGAGAAATCTTAGGGATGGAGAGATGGCTCAGTGGGTAAGACTCCATTATGAAAGCTTGAGGACCTGAGTTCGGGTCTCCACCACTCACAGAAGTTGAACATGGCCCTGTGTGTTCCTATAACACAGTACTATGTGTATAGGGTGGAGACGGACAGTTCCATGGCTCTTACTGGCATCAAACAGGATACCCAATGCCCTCTCCTGGCCCCCGTGTGTGCATGTGGACATATACACCTGCACATAGAAGCTCACACGTATCATGAACACACAGAAACACACAGGAAATCTCTCCCATCTGTCAGATCACTCGATATACCAGCATCTCATTTTGCTTATACAGGTAAACACATTGTAGACAATTGAGACAATATATAAACCATTCCATTACACTACTATAGCTACAAATGCCTCCCGCTACCTTCCCAGCCTTAATAAGACAAATGTATACTTTTCAATCCTCAAATTTGAACTTTTTTTTTTTAAAATAGACCCCGTTTTTTTCTTTTTTCTTTTCTTTTTTTTTTCCTTTGGTTTTTCGAGACAGGGTTTCTCTTAAAACCCCAGGCTGATATACCCCGCTTTTGTTATTTCTGTTCTCTCACAAGTAAGTGATTTTCACAGATTTGCCAATCTGTGTCATTAGGAACTTTCCATGTTTGCATAATAAACCATTGCTTTACACATTCCAGCCTTAGAAACCTTACCCAGTGTTTGATGAACATTCTAGAACATTGCTAAATCTAGAAATGATGCCTCATGGCTTGTATTTATAAATAACTGATGCTCCTTCTGTGAGAAGGATGGTGTCTCAGGGTTTCCATTGCTGTGAAGAGACACCATGACCAAGGCAACTCTCATAAGGACAACCTTTCATTGGGGCTGGTTTACAGGGTCAGAGGTTCAGTCCATTATCATCAAGGTGGGAACATGGCAATGTTCAGGCAGACATAGCGCTGGAGGAGTTGAGAGTTCTACATCCGTTCCAAAGGCAAACAGGAAAAGATTCAGCATCCTCAGACAGCTAGGAGGAGGGTCTCAAAGCCCACACCCATAGTGACACACTTCCTCCAACAAGACCACACCCACTCCAACAAGGCCACACCCACACCAACAAGGCCACACCTCCTAATAATGCCACTCCCTGGACCAAGCATCTTCAAACCACCACATGTTATCTGTGTAGAGAGCAGAAACATCAAAGAATTTCTCGTATGCATGCATTAATATTGGAGCGTTAAGGTTCGACATTACAAAGCCTTAGAAATGCTGTTGGGGAATTTTTGCATTTTAGGTCACTCCTGAGTCATGAGGACTTTGCCTAGCCTGTGGTCAGAGTGGCGCTTCGGTGTTTCATGCACACTGGCCCAGCCTTTGCTGGGTTTTGAATGAGCGAGTCAATGAACGGCTCTAACTCACTCAGGATGAGCTATCAACCCAATGTCTCACCATCTGGATGCAGTTTATTTTCAGTGTACTCTGATGTTGGCAAGATCTGGACAGTGATTTAGACAGAATGTGCACTTCTGTGCTCGAGGTTTGCCGGAGTCTGGAGTGTTGCCCCGAGAACATGATCTATGGCGTCTGTGTGAGGTTTGGGGCTTTGCTTGCTGGACCATTGTCCACCAGTGTCTCCACACACTCCCCCTCTGAGAAAGGGAAAGTGCTCGCCTGTGGTGGAAGGACTTTCCCATACTTTTTATCTCTGTGCGGTAGACGCCTGACCCCGGGCCAGGATACTTGGCAGTTTGACTCTGTTCTCTGTGAGCTCCAAAGTAACAAGGAGGTTTGTGTTCAACTTGAAGTGAATTTTGTTGTTATCACCATGATGGGTTTTTTTTCCCTTTGTAAAGGGAAAACATAATTTTAGTTTAGATCTGTGTTTGATTTGGGATCCGGCCAACCTGAACTAAAAACATTTGAAAGGGCTACTTTAGATTAGCATCAGTGAAGATGGTAGTGTAGAGGGATGTTCAGTATTCACTCTGAACACTGCATGGAGTAGTCAGTGCCCATCATGAGTACTGCGTGGCAGAGTGCTTAGTACCTACTCTGGGTACTGTGTAGAAGAGCGCTTGGTGTCTGTCCTGAGTTCTATGTGGAAGAACATCTATGGTCTTCCCTGTTCTAACATTCTTTCTCCATCATTCGATTTTATCACAATAGTGAAGTAGGAATTGTTTCTTCCAGTCCTCATTGCTTGATAAAAATGGAACTCTGAGACTCGATATCACCTGCCCACAAACACGCTAAAGTGTTCAAGTCAGGTTTCTGTTTTTTTTCTTGGTTTTTTGTTTTTGTTTGTTTTTCGAGACAGGGTTTCTCTGAGTAGCCCTGGCTGTCCTGGAACTCACTCTGTAGACCAGGCTAGCCTCGAACTCTCGAACTCAGAAATCCGCCTGCCTCTGCCTCCCAAGTGCTGGGATTAAAGGCGTGCGCCACCACCGCCCGGCCTCAAGTCAGGTTTCAAAGCTAGGCTCATAGGATTCTCTAGGTCTCTGCTCCTCTGGTCCCTTGCAAAGTTATTTTCCACGACTCTCCTTCCTGTTTGCAATCGAGGGGTGTGCAGACTGAGTGATCCAGATTGAGTCGTTGTCTCCGAAGAGACAGGATACTTTGGAGATGGTGTTCTTGCTAACCAGGGCCACGCTGGGTAGAATCATGAGAACCAGAGTGTGGATGAAAACCTCTGCCCCTCATCACCTTGTTAAAAGTATTCTCCTGACCCCTCACTTTAGAGTGGAAGAGCCAGGAAACGAGAATGTCCCAGTGGTTCGCAGGATCACAGCTTACTGTAAAATTGAATTGAGCATTCAGGCCTTCTGCTTCCCAAGCTAATGTCTTCCCACTGTGTTTATGTGGCAAACAGACGTTCATTGTCAAACGCTCAACATGAATTACAGTCCAAACCGCAAAACACAAGAACCCCGGCTCATCATTTTGGTTCTGTCAAAGTGTCCTCCAACACTTGAGATACTTCAGTCCCCATTAATCCTCGCAGACTAAGCAGATAAATGTGCCTACCCTGGGAACCTTCCTTGACTGGGTCTCCACCATCAGTCTGAGGATGGGTAGGTTTTCCCCAGCCTCCAGTGTAGACTTCAAAAGAGCCAAAGTAAATAGAGTTTTCCGCCTCAGCCAGCTGTATTTATTTTGGGCAGTTTCTCCACCTACAATGCCCGTTGACTTCCTAGGAGCTCCTGAACCTGTTTATTTTCTACCTCCCAGAGGCATCCAGATGTTGTATCCCTCGTCACAGCAGAGAGGAGTCAACAAGTTCTTCTGGAAATTTTTCTTTCTTTCTTTTTTTTTTTTTGGAAGATCTTAAAGGATATAGCCCCAAAGGGAGCTCACCATGTAGCTATTTCCAGAGTGAGACACCAGCCTGCTCTCACACAGTTCATCCAAGCCAACCAGGAGGTGTCACCGGGAAGGACATGGGCGTGGCAAATGCAGACTAATGAGTACTGGGTGTAAGTGGAATCAGGACACTATGCCTTAACTGGGTACTCCCCAGTGAGTGGTAGGCTGGCTGGGTCTCATAGACAGTTTGATTGGTGTGTGTGTGTGTGTGTGTGTGTGTGTGTGTGTAAAATCCATATTGAGCATTTGACAATGAATGTCTGTTTGCCTCATAAACACAGTGGGAAGTTATTAGGCCAAGCAGAAGGCCTGAGCCCTTGTCTCAATTTTACAGGAGCACGAATACACTAATGCTATAAAAATTGAGTTTGAACTAAGACACTTATTTCTGCATTCTTCTGAAACACAAAATGTAAAGACATGATGGTCCCTTGGGCATCAATGGAGCTGTTAGTGACTTAGCTAACTCGCACCTCAGCATCTTGCCCCAGTCTTACAACTCCCACATACTTCCTGGTGCTGAGGCTAGCGCTCAGTTACCTCATTCTTCTCTTACTGGTGTCCACTCCAGTCTGCATTGGGCCCCAGATACGTGAACATTCCCTTCCTGTGGGCTCTGTCCAGGTCTGTGAGTTTGGAGGCAGACAGGATGCCCAAGCACTGGTGTGGATGTCACACTAATTACAACATTCCCAGGACACGAAATTGTGCTTGTTCCTAACTTGAAAGTAGACTTTCCATCACCAAATATCTGGCTTGTGCTCTTGAGGTAGATAGCAAACTTTGGTCATTACAGAGTAGACGCATCCGGAAGTTACTAAGAAGAACTAAGCTGAAAGCAGCATAGAATCCTATAAATGAGGCTAGCCTGGAACTATAGATTACAAATGGCCAGAGCACTCGAGACAGCAATAAAACGTTCACTTGAGACATTCAGGGACAAATCTAGATTTAATCCTATTTCCTCAGGAGGGACCACCAGAGCTGAATGTCAGTGGGCCAGAGATGTAGCACATTGACAGAACATGTGCGTGGTGTGTATGAGGCTTTAATGTTCAACATCATACAAACAGGAACAAAGACTCCATTTTGGGCCTTGTTTCGTTACAACAAAATACCCAAGCTTAGCTGTTTTATAAGGAATAGAAATTTCTTTTCTTGTAGTTTTGGGGAGTTGGGAAGTCAAAGACCAAAGAAGGTGAAGACTTGGCTGTCTGCTGAGGGGGCTTCTTGCTTGTCGTCTGGTATCTGAATGAGCATCCTCCGAGAGGAAGATGGTGTGCTCAGAAGAGAAAAGGGGGCAAGGCATGATGGGAAAACATGTGCTGTCCCAGAAGGGGGGAGTTTGTATGACCTGAGAGTGGATTTGGGAGGAAGGGAAGGGGAGAAAAAGGGGGAGAAAGAAAAAAGGGAAGAAGAGAGGGAGGGGAGGAGGGAAGGAGGGAAGGAGGGAAGGAGGGAAGGAGGGAGAGAAGAATAAAGGACAAGCTTGCTTCCTGAATCCTAGATCTGTGCTGCCTGAACTCAGCATGACTTTCACAAAGCGTTTCTTAGTCTCTCCCCTGGGAGGCAATGCCCTGAGGCACAGGATGCTCTAGCAGTCACTGTTCCCTCTTCTCTTACACCATGAGTTGTCCCTTTAATCTGACCCAGGAGTCCCGTGTCTTCCACAGGAAGACTAACAGTTTAGCCTGCAAAGAAGAGTATCTCAGACCCTGCATAGTACTTTGAAAAACTTTATTATTCCCATTTTGCCAACTGGAAACTAACATCAGTTGGTGTTGTGACTGTTGGTGTTTATGACACTGCTGTTGCTTAAATTTCAGTCCATATTTCGGATGTTCTGCCTTACTGCAGAGGCTAAGTCCCATTTCTTTGGCCCTGAAGACCCAGTCTTATTTTCTTTCCCAGTGATAATGATCCACCTGTATTAGTCAGGGTTCTTTAAAGGAATAAAACCAATAGAATGAATATATGTATACACACACACACATATATATGTATTCACACATGTATATATATATATGAATACATATCCAACAGAATTAATACACACACGTATACAAACGCACAAACATATGGAATTTATGAGAATTGTTTTCAGGCTGTGGTCTGGGCAGTCCAACAATAACTATCTCCTGATGGAAAGGCCAAGAACCTGATCGCTGTTTAGTCCGTAAGACTGGATGTCTCAGCAGTCCCAATCTGGTGCTGGAGTCCCTGGGATGTCCTAGGGAGCTGGCAGTTTTCAGTCTGCATTGGAATCCTGAAGAAGTGGGTTCTAACAACGACAAACGACTGCCTCAGCAGCAGAGTAGATGCACTTGCCAGTGAGAGTGAGGGCAAGCAGGCAAAAAGCACAAGCTTGCTTCCTTCATGTCCAGAAGGTGTGGCCCCAATGTAGCATGGGTTTTCCCATCTCAAATGACCCAGCCCAGCTGCTTGGAGTTTTAGTGACTTCCAGACATAGTCAAAATTGATAACCAAGATTGGCCATCACGCCACCCCAATATTTACCAATCACATTTTTTGTCTACCCTGTTCTCATCAGTTCTCTCAGAGAATGCAACTTGGGGTTTTTCATTGAACCCCAAATCTATTACTCATGTGATAACTACATAAAGAGGAACGAATCATTCTGGCTTGAGACGTCTCCATCTTTAGCCGCGTTGCTGTGTTGCTTCCGGGCTCCCCCCTCATCTTCCGGAAGTGAGCATCTAAGCCACAACAGAAGGCTGTCTCCAACCGTAGGCTGCCTCTGGAACACTGGACACTGTGTTTAGAGTACAGATCCCCAGACATCGTGCTCAGAGAGTCAGAATGACGGCTGGAGCCGGAGGGCTTCATCAGTCCAGCTGCTTCTGGTGCATTGGGGTCTTGCTTTTCCTTAGGAGCATTGGCTTCTGGGTAAAGGGAAACTCGGGTGCTGAGGCACCTTCACCTCACACCCTATGCTACACCTTGCGCTAACTTGTACTTTCATGTTTTCTGTGTTATCCCTCTCTTCCTATGTAGACCAAGCAGCCCCAACTCCTCCGTCAACTCCAGCAGCATCCCCTCCTCTAGGTCAGGGTTGAGCTTTCTCCTTCCTGCCGAAGCTTGCTACACATACCTCTTTCATTTGCTTATACTACTTTCTGAATAAATTTATATAGGTATGCGTCTCAGTTTGGCATCAGCCTATAAAGTCGTTAAAGCGCCAATGCACTTCTTATGTGGGAGCCTTCTAAGGGACTTTGCAGCCTCTAGTTCATAGTGGACATCACTTAACATCACTTTTTGTCGAATGAGTAGGAAAAAAAAAAAAAAGAAAACATGAGTCAAGTTATCAATTTCCAGAGAGCTTTTTATATCAAACCCCATGAAAAGTTCATTCATTTTCCCCAAAATATTTATTATCATAGAAATCCAGAAATGTGAAAACAGCAGAAAATTACCTTTTTAAGGTAAATATGGGAATTAAGAGGAGTTGCCCCAGGCCTCTTTATTTCTCAGAGAAAGAAATGACGGCTCAGAGAGGGTGAGCGGTTTACCTAGCAATGCACAGCATACTAGCAGTAGAGAGTGCAAGCTACGATTAGTTCCTAAAGTGCCACCCCAAATCCTCACCATGACCTCTACTGACCTTACTAGGTATTGATCATGAGGTTATTTTTATATTTTCTTTACATACATTCGCCTAATGATCATATCCAATCTTAGAGGTTTTAGAAAAAATATTTCCGTTATTTATCAACATATTTTTGTTTCCAAATGCTGCCAGTCACGTCTGCCTTCTCATCTTCACGAGTTGATCTCAGACCAGAGAGATTTTCCTAGAGACCATCTCACTCACAAGCATTTAGAAAAAGAAAATATGATATTTATCAACTGTATCCTTGGTCTCACAGATTCATCCAAAGTACAGTCATCTCCATCTGTGTTTCTTCTCTCATTTCTGTAATCAGATGTGGAAAATATTTAATATCCCGGCGAGTTCTCAGTTAAAATTGGCATATGTGATAAACGGCACGGGGCCGTGTAATTTGCTTTCCCACGGAAATCTTTATCTTTGCCCAGGCAGCTTGACTCTAGTTTAATAAAAGAAAGGCCCTTTGAATAACTCTTGTGCAATATGAGGTCCAAAGCAGATCTATGAATAATTTATCAGGCCAGGATCTTGTTTCTGTTTTTTGAATTATATTCTGGAGGCTCTTTGGAACTAGACCTGAGCCGTAGTCACAGAGTCCCAAGAAGTTCCAGCTTGGATACAGAGAGAATGTTGCTGCAACTCTCCAAACACAAAGCCAAGTTCGGCGGGGGTTGGGGGTGGGGGGTGTCGACTTCTTGTGTTGTATCCAAGAGGTTCTCAATTATCAACAAAAGATAGCATACCGACCCAATGACTCCTCGTGGATTCCAGTGAGGGATTCCAGGAAACCGTAGCCTCGTGGGTGGATGTGGTCTGAAACAACAGGAACCGGTGAAAATTTCAAGTGTAAATACAAAACTGAGATTATTTACATATCACAACCAGACAAACACAACCCATTGAGCTGACTGTGCCATCCACAAGAAAACAAGACTCCTGGGCCGTTTCCCAGTCCGGATCCCAGCCTTTGTAAACGAGCCGAGCTCCATCTTGTCTCCGATTTTCCAACAGCCCATTTGCTGCCTGTGTCAGGAAAGTTGAAACCCAGCGCCTCTTGCGTAAGTCAGCCAGAGATGTAAAATACCACCGAGGATGCCCTGCTCACCCCTCTGCTCTGCTGTGAAAGCAACCCTGTCTTGCTGAGCCTGGGTCTGACCCCTTCATTCCTAGATAACTCCTGCTCATTCCTTAACACGGTCATTTATTTTTAGAGTGATTCTGCAAACTCCCAAACACCAGCAAAGCCAGGAGAGAAAGATTCACGTATCTCCCGCAGAACACAGGCAGACTCTCTTATGGAAAATCGTCTCTGGATATACGGCTAAAAGGAGATTCCTAATAGCAACTTCTGGCTGCCTAGATCTCGCGGCTATACACGCATGCACGCACGCACGCACGCACGCACGCACGCATGTGTGCACCCCCCCCCCCCAGCTTCTTTTGTCCAACTTCTAGCAGAAATGATAGAGGCCATCTATGGACTGGCCGCATCTTCACCTTTGCCTTCCCTGAGTGCTACTGAGATCATGCCACTGAATTTTTATTGGCCCTTCACCATTTATAGCGTTAACTGCACACTCTTGTGTTTTAAGGTTTATTTTATTCTCTCTCTCTCTTTCTCTTTCTCTCCCTCC
>NW_021604786.1:2413449-2413945 GCF_004785775.1 Grammomys surdaster
TGTGTCTCTCTGTCTCTCTGTCTCTCTCTCTCTCTCTCTCTCTCTCTCTCTCTCGTGTGTGTGTGTTGTCATATGTGTGTGGTTTACATATGGGGTCCCTTGAATCTGGAGTTGCAGGCATGTATGAGCTAGCTGATGTGGGTGCTGAGACCAAACTCCGATCCTCTGCAAGGGCAGTATGTACTTTTAGCGCCACACTCTTTACCTGGCTTTCAGTGATAAAATATTTCCTATTCTACTATAGTGTGGATCCTAAGCGGTTCCTCAGCTCAGCTCTATCAAGGGTGGCAGGAACCTATAAGAGGTGGGTCTAGGAGTAAGCCTTGAGTCACTGAGGGATGAACCCTTAGAGGAGGTTGTAGAATTCTTGCCTATTTCTTTATGTCTCAGCCATAGCCACAGGCTACATGAAGCATGATGTACTATATCACCGTAGGAATGTGAGCTAAAACCTTGAAAACATGTCTACGAGTAACATTATACAAAATCAGCAGGA
>NW_021604786.1:2414345-2421776 GCF_004785775.1 Grammomys surdaster
TATATATATATATGTGTGTGTGTGTGTGTGTGTGTGTGTGTATACATATATATGTATACACATGTATACACACACATATACATATGTGTGTGTGTGTCTCATAACAATGAAAAAAGCATTCATGTATGTAAAAGTAACTTTTATTCGCCTGATGTAATTGCTGTCTCAAAGGCTCACTTCTGAATAATCTCACCCTTTCTAGTTCTTTCTGAACTCTGGCTGGCTGGTTCAACTCAGCTGTTCTGACTCAAACTCCTCTCAAAACTGATTGATTCAAATTGACTTCTCTCTGCTTCTGACTGAACTGCTCTGCTTGGCCTCATACTTACTCTATCAATGGGTTCTAATCTTCTGGCTCCTTCTTACTTTCTGGCTTCAACTGCCTCTGATGACCTGCACTGAACTGCATGAACTCCCAAATGAACTCAACTCCACTGCACTGCACTCAATAGAGTAAACAGAACTGACTAACTCTCTCACCCTGTATCGCTCTTAAATAGACTCTCCTTCCCGTCTGTTCTCATGAGACTTGGGCATATCCCATCTCTGACTCGCTCTGTCAAATCTTTCTCTGATTCATCACTTTGTCTGCCCCTCAATTTAGACATCACCATCAAACACGGCTGCTTCCTTCTGCCAACTAATCTTACCTGCATTGTTTGGGAATTAAAGGTGTGGACTAACGGTGTGTCTGTGTTCCAGTCACAGCTGCCATATTGCTGGATTAAAATCTCTACACATATATTTGAGAGCAAAGGAGAGTGTATGGGTTTGGAGAGAGGAAAGAGAGAAGAGAAATGTAATTTTATTATAATCTTAAAAATAAATCAATATCCAAACCTTTTCTTTTTAAGCTGACTTGTCTCAGTTGTTGGTGAGGTAGTGAAACCTGCCCCTTATATGGTATTATAGGTTAGGGATGGGCACGGGAACCTCAGTCTGACATTTTGTATTGTACATATCAGTTTATCCGGACTTTGGTACCTAGTTGTATGTTCATCATTCTGGATGTCTCTCACTATGGGTAGCATTGAATCAGTGAACTTTGAGAATAGTACATTGCTCTCTGTATGGTGGGGTGCATCTCACCCAGTCACCTGAAATCTCAAATAAAACCAAAGACTTTACCCCTATTCCCTCACCCTCATCTAGAGGGTTGTGTGTTGCCTGGTGATGGCTTTGCCTTCAGCCTTGGCCTGAAATGCCCTCATTTCACCTGAATCCCCAGTATGAGGGCATTCTCTGCCATGCAGACTTGCCAGGCTCTGTAGTCTTATAAGCCAATTTCTCTCTCTCTCTCTCTCTCTCTCTCTCTCTCTCTCTCTCTCTCTCTCTCTCTCTCTCTCTCATAGTCCAGTTTCTTAAGACAGCCATGACTAAACTACAGACCCAAGCCTCCCAGCTTCCCTGTTTTACTGTGTTCATTCATGACATTGCAAATGAGATTGTAGCAGAACTAATTTATTATTTTTTTTTTGAGATAGGATCTCACTGTGAAACCTAGAACCCATGATCCTCCTGCCTCCACCTTCCTAGTGCTGTGACCACAGATGTGTACAACTATTTTCTTCCTCTTTCTTTTTCTTTCTCTGCTTCCCTTCCTCTTTCTCTCCCCCCCCCCATTTATCTTTCTTCTAAGGAGCAAATCCAGGATCTTATACATGCTAGACAGATGTTCTACCATTGAGCTACATCTCCAGATCTTAGAATTTGTTGAGTACTTACTAAATGCCAATTATCAGGTGGGACCAGGGAACTCTGGGACTGAGAGGAGCAAGCCTGGATCAAGAGTAGGGGTGAGGCATGTCTAAACCCAGAAACCTTGTCCTGAGATCAACAGTAGAATCACTCACCCTCCTGCCCTGAGCCTGCGTGTCCTGGTGTATGTAACCCTACGCCTCTACACCCTTAGAGAGGAGGTCACATAGCAGGTGACCAGGTAGAGTTTTCTTTCCCCTTGTAAGAGCATATCCACCTAGAATTCTTCCTCATGCTAATTAGTCATCCACAGGAAATTCTGTAGCAGTACTAGTGACAAAGGGTGTTATATGTTCAGGGACAGGATATGACTGTAAAGTGAAGGTAGAGAGAGGTACAGCCTGGGCTCTTCTCCTCTGAGAAGATAAAAAACAATCTGTTCTCTCATTAAGAAGGGTTACCACCCTTGCTTGTCTCCATCACAAACCCACCATGCCCTCCCTGTGTATACCACCTGATCGTAGAACGTCTCATGTGTTTGAGCAGTTACAGCATGCTTGGTCTTGGCTGTGTGTGGCGACTATCTTATTTTATTTAGTATTATGGTAACTCTGTGACATAGATAAATTCTTAGCTTTAACTCAGAGAAGAAGAGTCAGAAGTTCAGAGATGTTAGTTAAGCAATGTGCTCAATGAAAATCCACCAGCCTGCCCATTGCATCACGCCTACCACCATCCCTGCAGTATGCTGACCGCCATCCCTGCACCATGCCCGATTCATACGCTAGCTGGTGCCTTGAATTCAAGTGAGTTTATGAGCACCCAAAAAAAAAAAAAAGCTCAGGGATGCAAATGACTGGAGGGGAAAAGAAAAAATGGTTCTTGCAGAGAAATCTCTTTAAATGTTAAATATACTCCTGTGAGTGTGGCATGATGGACCGTGCCAGGAAACTTGGTAAGGTCGAGTGGGTTCAGAGTCCCCAGCACCCCGGGCACTAACCTGAGACAGTAGGTGGCTCCTTGCTCTCTACCAAATTCCTGGCCTGGAACACATGCCAGACTTCCCACATAGGAAATGTGACCCGTGGTCATGTAGTACAGAACAGAGTTCTCCATACTAATGAGGTGTTTAGATGAGCCCTGAGGGTTTAACCAATAAGCCTCCCTTCCCGGACATTCCTTCCTACAAAAGGTATTTAATCTCTAGTTCACCCAGAGGAGGTGGTATGTACCCATTTTCCACAACAATCAATAAACAGTTTGGAACTAAGGATGGTCTCTTTTATCAAAAACCACTGTGGGGAGCATGGAAAAAGCTTTCCTCTACAGAACTGAGCAACCTGAGTCTCCCACAAAAAGCCCCCCTGAGCTCCCAGACAACCACAGCCAGTCCTCAGGCCTCCTCTTCTCGGTACCTCCATGACTCCCAGCAGCGTCTGGATGTCTAGGAGTCTGAGAACCCCCAGCCTGGGCTTCTCATCGCAGGCCAGTGGACCCCAACTCTCTGTCCCGACTCCTCTGTCGTTTCCAGCAGTGACTGGATGCCCGCGGGAACCCCAGCATCGACCTTCCACGTCTTACGGTGCGTTTTCCTATCCCCTGAGTGGTGTATCAGCCACCACCAGGTTATCCACCAGCCTGCCCATTGCACCATGCTGACCGCCATTTCTTCACCATGTCGACATGCATTTCTTCCCTCTAACCCAGCACCAGACAGCGGGAGGCAGGGTAAATGCAGACTAGCGCTCCAGTTTACACACCCCAGTGGCAGGGCGAAACGTGGACCACACGTGGGTGTGGACACTTACCACCTGATGGTTCCATGGGTATGCATGCTTGCCTCCAGAGCCCCACGTGGAAGAAGAGAAGAACTCCAGTATGTTGCCCTTTGACCTCCAAACGTTCATTATGGTACTGCTGTTCCTCCCCTCCCCCATACAAAATAAATACAATGTAATTTAAACGTTAAAAAAAATACATTAACTGTACTCCGGGAGCCTTGAAGGAGGTAGGTTTAGGACATAGCTTTCTCTAAACTCCTCCTCTGATCACAGAATTCTTTGTGAGAGACTCTTCCTGCTGTGGAACACATTTCAGGCAGTGTTATTGTAATGGGATTTGTTCCTTCCGTAAATTTAAGATACTAGTTTTTAAAATCTCAAAGAAATGTGATACCCTGTGTTTAAAGCTGGTAAGACTATCTTTAACAAAAAACCACTAATGTGAGCAGTAGACGTGGCCATTTATTATTTAAATCACAGTTTCGTCTTCCAGTGATTTCCTCCCTCCATAATCAGCCTTCGAGAGCCTTCCAACCATTGGCATTCAAATGCTGGACTAGTAGCCTACTAGGCGTTAGTTACTGACAAGGTGGTACTCCCTGTTTTTATGGACAGTTTGGTAGTACAGGTGCGAGTTGCAGAAAAACATTTAAGGGACAACTGTCACTAGATGCTACAGTGGCTCTTTGAATAATGAGGTCTGAATGTGAAGTCCCACCCCTTCATATGTCTGAAAACTCAGCACCCAGATGGTTTGGGAGTGGGGCGGAGTCAGAGGTGGGGCCAGGGGCGGGGCTAGCCTAGTTGAAGGACTGGAACCTGTCTCTGGAATGAGCTTTCTGTTGCCTGCTTTACTGAGAGATGAGAAATAAACTTCCATCCTGTCACCATGGATCAAACCAATTTAGCAGTCATATGTCTTCTTCACTCTGACGGACTGCTCCCACTGAACTGTGCGTCGAAATTGCAAATCCTTCGTCCCTTAGGGTGATCTGGTCACAAAAATGTGATAAATAGCTAATATATATATACTTTGTACAGTAAGTAGGGTCCCCATCTTGACAAGCTTAACTTTGTGGTTCTGAGGCCTTTGGCGGAAGAATTTGGATGGGTTTGGAGCTGTGGGCCAGAGAATCCCAGAATGCTATAAGCAGAGCTTAGTGGTTCATTCCGGTGGGGATGCAGAGACTGAGGTACAGAGTCGCCAAAAGGCCACATTTGTGGGATTTCAGAGGGGTAAGGACTCTCGGGAGCCAGGCTAGAGACCATTTGTGTAAGGTTCTGGCTAAAATCCTGATGGTGTCCTGCCTATGTCCTGACATTTTTCAGATCTGAATCGAAAAAACAATTTGTTTGGCAGAAGAAACGTGATTACTGTACAGTGAGCTACACTGTGGGATGGTTACTGCTTTGAGATTTTTTTTTTTCCCCTCCATGTAATGTCCATGAGTCCATGAGAGCCCGGAGCAGAACGTTAGGTTTGAACGGGAATTGCTCCACAGAATCCTGTGACTGAATGCTTGGTTCTCAGCCATTGCCCTGTTTAGGGAAGTTTCGGATCCTTTAGGAGGTGGGGCCATTCTGGAGGGAATGGGTTTCTCGGAGGGCAGACCTTGTTGAGGGATGTAGCTTAGCCTCATTTTCCTGATTCCCTGAGATATGAGGAACGAGTTGTGTCACAGGCTCCTGCCTCTACAGACCAAGTTCAACCCATCGTTGTCCTTCCCTGCCATGACAGACTCTTTCCTCTGAACCGGGAGAGAAAATAAAACTGTCTTCTCTTAGGTTGTTTTTTGAGTTATTATTGTGTGTGTGCATGTGTGTATGGTGTGTGTATGTATGTGTGTGTATGAATATGTATGTGCATGCATGTATACAGTTGTATGCATGTGGATGTGCACATGAGTGTGTGTATGCATGTGTGCATTCATGTGTGTGTGCATGTGCTTATGCATGTGTGTGGTGTCTTTTCCTATCATATTGGTCCAGGGGACTGAACTCAGATTTTTAGACACGGAATCAGGTTTCTTTCTTTATTTGCTGAGCCATCTCATTGGATCAATCCTTTATTTTTCAAATCTCATTAAGTAAAGTATCTAAAATTACATTTATCCATCTGTCTGTCTGTCTACCTACCTACATACTGATTTAGTGTGTGCACATGCCATTGCACGTATGTAGAAGTCAGAGGACAACTTGCAGGAGTTGGTTGGTCATCTCCTTTTACCATTTGGTCCTGGGATTGAACTCAGGTTGTCAGACTTGGCCACAAGCCCCTTTACCTACTGAGCCATCTTGTCAGCCTTAGATCTACACTTTTAAAGAAGAATCTGAAGTGTGTGATGACGGTGATTCTTTCAAGGTCACATAGACTGTTCGAGGTCAAAGGGGAGTTCTTCACATGCCGACCTTGTCATGATACTGTACCCCTTAGCCCCACAGAATGAGCCACTGCTGGTTGTCTCTCTTTGGAAAAAGAGTTCTCAAATGACATACATGAGCTTCTAGGGTGGCTAAACCAGTGCCTGTTGGGATTAGCAGGGAAACTCGGCTTGTGTTTCTGCTTTAGCTTGACTGTGGTTCAGGGATGATGATTCTCCGATGATTGTGGAAGAATCCCAAGAGGAGAAGAGTTCTCATTCTGTGTGGGGGACTTAGTTCTTCAACCACTGTCTTGTGAATCATGGAATATGTGACTTTTGCTGCTCCAGGCTGAGGACCATTGTGGGGGCACCCCCAGAAGTCATAGAGAAAAAAGGCCGAGGGCTCCTGTGGGTACTGGCCCAAAAGTCATGGAGAAAGAGAGTCACAGGGATGGGAGTCACCCTCAAGGGAGAATGGCTGGAACCACCTAGCTTGAAAGTTCAGGGGATCTCTGGCTGCTGAGGTTGGAGATCCGGAGGTCTGTGGTAGTTCTGGGATTCATTTTTACAATGCAGACAATGAAGTAATTGATCGACTCACTGTTTTCCATTATGATTACATTTCTGTGGTTTTCCTTATGAAAATAAGAGCTAGTGGGGAGGATGGTACAATATGGGGGAATGGCTTGGAGCCTTGCCCACCTTCCCTGAGGGAACTGGGAAATGGGGTTTGAAATGAGGACAGGGAGTGTATGGCCTCTCTCACGGAGACATGGGGAACCTTAGAACCAATGTTCTCCAGTTTCATGCAGAGGGACCCAGCTCCCCAGATGGAGAAATGGTAAGTATTTAAATGTTGCTTGAGCATCTAGTATGGACCAGATGGTGTGCTGGGTGTTGGAAATACAGACAGCAAGAGATGAGTGTCTGCCTTCTATGATTGGCAGGCCCAGAGGTACAATCTGGAAACAAACCCACAGCCAGACTCCAGAGCCCCTGGTCACATTGAGTGATATTTTAAAAATGTTCCATCTTGTAACCTTCATCACTTAAGCTTTTAAGACTCTGAGGGGCTCACTGAGCATCTGGGAGCTTTAGCATCTGTGCTTTACAGACACAAAGAGAAAGGAGGGCTGGGGAGGTGGCTCAGAGGATACCTGATGGCCAGGCAAGTACAAGGACTTGAGGTTGGATCCCTAGAACACACATGAATCTGGAAGCATTAACGTGTCTGTAATCCCAACAGATTTATGGTGAGATGGAAGGCAGAGACTGGAGAATCACTGGAAGCTTGTGGGCTAACCTGGTATATGCTGAATGTGTGGGCTAGCCTGGCATGTGCTGAGGGGAATAACAAGAGCCAGTGTCTCCAATATGATAGAAGATAAAGTCAGAAACCTGAGATTGTCCTCTGACATCCGTAGGTATGTCTTGTATGCACATATTTGAACATTCACACTCATATCACACACATATGCACGTGAGCACGCACACATGCACACACAGAGACACAGATATGTACACACACACACACACACACAGATACATACACAGACACACACATAAAAACACACACAGACACAGACACA
>NW_021604786.1:2421786-2426108 GCF_004785775.1 Grammomys surdaster
ATACATACACAGACACACACATAAAAACACACACAGACACAGACACATATACATACATAGATACACACACATAGACGTAGACACACACACAGGCACAGATACATACACAGACACATACATAGATACACACACATAAACACAGACACACACACAGACACACACACACAGATACACACACAGACACAGGTACACACACATAGACACACACAGACACACACTGACACACACAGAGAAATATAAAAGACTATGTATTCACTCATTACTTGCTTATGTGGTATTTACTGAGAATCTGATACATCTCAGTCTTAAAGCTCACCCAACTCACAGACGAGGAAGGTTTAGCCAGGAGTAAATTTCCATCTGTCAGTGACTCTTTCTGAATATTAACCCACTGATAGCAGGCCATCTGGGGCATAGTCTCTGTTATTTTGCCAAACAAAGCTGATGTATTCCTGCAAACACCTGGTAACCCAGCCTAGGTCTCCCTCTCCCCTCCCACCGTCCCTCCTTCCTTCTATCTAACCTTCCCACCTGAGGAATGACTAGCTTAAATTAACAGGAGACAGCAAGGCCATGTAGGTTAACACACTTTCTCTCTGTAGCTGCCCCACGTTACAAAATCTATATTTTTTCAAATGAGAACTCTTCCTGTGTCAAGATTTTATTGGACACGGTAGGGATATGAATATTGGATTATAGCCATCAGCGTATATGGGGCAAACAGAAATCTGGCTCTATCCCCAACGGGGGCCAAGGTAAGAAGGAGAAAAAGGAAAAATGCAAGATGTCATGACTATACTTGACAAGTTCAGATTAATCAAAGGGAGAGAGGCCAACTTGTTATCAGAGCAAACAGTGTTATCTCCTAGCCTTCATAGGAACGCCCAATATTAACCCACCAGGACCCCAGAAGATATTTCCTCATAGCTGAGGAATCGAATTCCTCTGGCAGCTGAGTGTTAAAGGCAGGAATGTGGGTCTAGCCCCCTGCCTTGTTAGAATAGAGATTGTGGGAGGGTGTGTTTGGTCTTCAGTTCACTGACTTGTGACTTTGTTCTTTCAGCATGCAGCAAATGAATGAGCAAAAATCACTGGAAATTGACAAGAACAGTTTATTTATTTCTTATTTGTCTTTTTCCCATTAATTAATTTATTCACTTTACATCCCTGATCACCACCCTCCCTCCACAAGAATAATTTAAAGGATTTATTCTAATTTTATTTATGTATATGGGCCACATGAGTGCAGGTCCATTGGCTCCTTTGGAGAGAGAGTTCCAGGAGGCTCCGAGCTGCCCAATATAGGGTTCTGGGAATAGATCTCTTGTTCTTTGGACAAGTTCTTGTCCCCAACAAGTGCTCTTGACCCCTGAGCTGTCTCCCCAGCTCCAAAGTTGGCAGGAAATGTTTAGCACACATTTAAACCCTGCACAAAAATACTTTGAGGCTTATTTCAATAAATAAACATGTTACTTTACATATTCTTTTTTTGAAACATTTTTTTGTTTCATTGACAAATAACATTGTATCTTTTCATCCCATGCAACACAATGTTTTGAATTATATACATATTGTAGGAAGGTGAAATTTAGCAAACTGGGCAACGTATTATGTCATAGTAATTTTTGTGGGGGAAGTATATGACATCCAGTGTTGGGTGACTCTTGGAGAGATGTACACCAATGCTCAAATGTCTACTCACCTCAGATAGGGCAACAATGACAGACCAAAAGAAGGAGTCAGACCAAGATTGGCTTGGGAACTAATGAGTTATTGGGTTTATTTATAGGAGCAAAGGTGAGGAGGAGGTGGGCATTGCAGGCACATAGGTGACTCTAAAAAAAAAAAAAAAGAATACTTGTCAAATCATGAAAAGCCTCATCCCAGCCTCCATAAAATTGGTCCGTGTGAATGTCTGTTGGGCATTTTCTTGATTAATGATTGATGGGGGAGGGCCCAGCCCACTGTGAATGGTCCCACCCTGGGCTGGTGGTCCTGGGCTGTATAAAGAAGCATCCTGAGCAAGCCATGGAAAGCAAGTTAGTAAGCAGAACCCACCCTACCCCCCATGGCCTCAGTTCATGCCCTGACTACCCAAGTGATAGAGTATGACTAGAGATTTGTAAGACACACACACACACACACACACACACACACACACACACCATTGCTTTTGGTCATGGTGGTTTTTTTTTTTTTTTTTGAGGTGTGGTAAACTTTATTTACAGAGATCTTCAACATTCCAGCTATCATCCACTGCTTCAAATGTGAAATGTTAGCAGACAGGTTAGATATACAGGAAAGCATAAAACAAAAGCACAACCCTATAATTTAATATACACAGTGCTATGAGTGGTTTACTTTACAGCCTTCTTTTGAGGATAATCTACTGTGGGTTTTTTTTTTCCCTTAACTGATAAAATCCAGGTGAAGTTGTTTCCAACTGGTGGATTTCCTGAGAGATTCAAGAGTGGAGCAGACGAATAACTTTAGTGTTTTTGGTTTGCGCGTAGCTGTGTATCACTTTCTTTCTCTCTTTTTGTCAAAACTCTTGGATGATGAAGAATCTTGACTTTCGCCACAATTATAACGTTCATACAAAGTTTTCACAGTTTTCGCGATGGAGTTAGGAGAATTCAGACCAACAAGTTGACCCAACACATATTTTGTCTTTTGAAGGATCTTTCTTAGAAGCTGTTATACTGTTGATCGTTTGCAAACTTTTTTTTTTCAGTTTTGCGCTCCCCAGCTTTCCTTCTTGGCCCTTCCCTTTCCCTTCTGCTTTAGGTTGCTATTCAATGTGGACTGTCACCCATAAAGATACACTTTCCAGTTCTGTTCTCTGCAATCTAGTCGGAATGGTTTCTCTTGATCTGTCTTTTCTAAAATTCGTTTGCTTATTGTTTGTCTGAGAACTTCATATGATGGTACAGTGTGTTTAGATCAAACCTACCCTACTGTCTCTCCTCCAATTCATTCCCCCATCCCTGACTACCTTTTCTCCCAGTCTCATGTGTCCCTCTAAACCCACAGATCCCACTTAGTGTTGCTGGCGTGTACATGGTTAAGGGACTGTCTGCTGGAACGTGAACAGCGTATCATGGGCCACATCTGGAAAAAAACAAAACAAAACAAACCTGATTCTCCTTCTCCCGACAGAAGTCCTCAGTTAGGGGTGAGACTTCATGAGTCCCTCTCCATCCACGCTTGGATTTTGACTGGCTTTGATGCAGTCGTGTCTGCTTTAAGTTCATGTGTGCGACATTCCGGTCAAGTCCAGAAAACACTGTCTCATGGTCGTTCTCTACCACCCCTGGCTGTTAGGATCTTTCTGTCTTCTCTTCCATGATCATCGCTGAGCCGCTCAGGAAGGGTTGTGATACAGATGTCCCATTTAGGGGCTGAGCACTCTACGACCATATTCTCTGCAGCTGGACAGTTGTGACTCTCTATTAATCAGCATCCATTGCAAAAAGGAAGCTTCTCTTATAAGAGTTGAGAGATTGGCTAATTCACAGGCATAAAGCCAAGTGTTTGGAGCGCAGCGTAATACCCTGTCCATTTGGTTGGATAATAATCCTAAGTTCTTTCCTAGGGAAAGCTAGTTATGCTGGCTTGGCATGCTCTTGCATTGGCCCCAAAGGACAGCATTTCTAGTGAGACAGGTTTCCCATAGTGACCTCTGGAAGGAAGGTGGGATGTGGGTATGTGGGTGCTAACGTTGAGTCTTTACATAATGAGGGCTGAAGTCTGAATACCTGTAGAAATGAGGAACGGGCTACGGGGAGGGCAGAGAGTAGAAGACAGATGGTGTGGAGAAGATGGAATAGTGAGGTGGAGAGGTGTGAGATAGGAAGGCAGGATGGGGAGGGCTAGGAGAGGGATGGCCAACACTAAAGCACTTTTGTGAAAGCCAAATACTAACACTTTTAACCGGTCCCAGCTATGGGCCCTGGAGCCAGTTAAAAGAACCAGGTTTGAGTTCCATCTTTTGTAGCTGACCTTAATGTTTTTAATTTTTAATTTAACAGTTTTTAATACCCAAAACATTTGGGGTACCATGGCAGCAGTGGGCAGACCTTGCCAGGACAGTTGTTATTGTAGCTTGCAGGGTTTGTAGCTGAGAAAGACTATTAATGAGTTTCCTCCCCAGTAGCATCCATATACCTGCTGGCACCCCAAGAGTATGCATATACCTGCTGGTATCCCCCAGGAGCATGCATATACCTGCTGGTATTCCCCAGGAACATGCATATACCTACTGATATCTCCTAGAAGCATGCATATACCTGCTGGTATCCCCCAGGAGCATGCATATACCT
>NW_021604786.1:2426118-2448867 GCF_004785775.1 Grammomys surdaster
AAGCATGCATATACCTGCTGGTATCCCCCAGGAGCATGCATATACCTGCTGGCACCCTCCAGAAGCATGAATATACATGCTGGCACCCCTAGGAGCATGCATGGCACCATGAAAGCTAGCCAGGAGGGACAGAGCTTCCAGGTCAGTACCAGCCACAGTTCTCCGTGTTTTGTGACTGAAGCATATGATGTCTTCAAGAATAGTGTCTAACCATCAAGCTCTAGAGGGTAGCCAAGAGCAATGACGGTAGTCTGTATTGTTTTGGGGGGGGGTCTATGAAACCCCATTAGCCACAAATCAAAGGGAAGCAACCCACTGCTGGCACTGGAATTCTTTTTTATTTGCTGTCTTATGATATGTGGAACCCATTATGATATCAGGGTAACTCCATTTAAACTCATCTATACATGAACTGAACATATATACATAAATATATATATATATGTATGTATGTATATGTATATGTGTGTATATGTATATGCCCATATATGTGTATATATGTATATATGTATGTGTATATATGTATATATGTATATGTATCAATATGTATATGTGTATATATGCATATATGTATGTTTGTGCATATATGTATAGATGTAGATAAGCATATATGCATATGTGTATGTATGAGTATATATGTAAATATGTATATGTATGTATCTGTGTATATATAAGTATATGTGTATATATGTGCATATGTATATATATATGTATACAAATGTGTATATGTATACATGCACATATATGTACATATTCATAATGCATATTTGTATGTGTATATATGTATATGGAACTGAACAGAAAGTTCTTGAAATGCAGTGAAGACAGGCTCTCGCCCCCCACTCTCAGTTTCCAGGTTACTATTTCAGTATGTATATTTACTTATTTAAAAAATGACAGAAGACCCACTCCTATCCACCTTTTAGGACTGGCAAAGTGATGAAATAAAGAAAGCCATGTGGGAAGAACTTCATAAATTATAGCCATTGTTATCATTCTTACAGGAATGTCAGCCAATGCTTAACCCTCTGGTCTTATGTTTCTCTGGGGCACTAATGCTTGAGATCAGGTACCACAAACACAAAAGTAGGGGGTGGGAGAGACAGCTCAGTGGGCAAACGCACTTGCTGCTCAAGTACTGGGCACACAAAGGTGGGCGTGCAGAGAAACTGTCTATAATTCCAGCCCTGTTATAGGGAATTGGAGGCCAAGACAGGAGAATCTCAGAAGCCCACAGACCAGTTAGCCTAGAGGATGAGCAGAAAACAGAGGGACCCACCTCAAGCATTAGGGAGGTGAGAACTGATAATCTAAGGTCATCCTTTGTTACGTTTTGTGGCGTGAGCATGCACACATACACACACACACACACACACACACACACACACACAGAGTCATAAAACCAACAACACCAAGCTGGCCAAATCTGGCCTGTGTCTGGATTTTTATTAATAATTTATCAAAACCTAGTTATTTGTTAATGTATTATTCCAGTGGACATGTCAGGGCTCAGAGCTGTGACAGAGAATACCGGGCCTGAAGGTAAGTTTGCCAAACATGATCGATACAATTATATTTAAAAATTTTTTTACTGTAAATAGTTTTGTACATAGCTATAATCCATCACCTCGGTTTCTTTCTATAACTCAAAAATATACACAACAAGACAGGACAACCTGAGATGGTTACAGTGTGTCTGTGGCCTATCACCTGTCATGAGCAGTGTCTTTTTCCAGAGAAGGGATGAGAGGTTTCATTGGCTGGCAGCTGGTAATTGGCCAATCAAGAGGTCTTGGAGGACTTAACAAGATGGCTGATCCTTTGACATTTTGTCCCCTTTCTTTTGTGACAGTTTTGTCTCTTCCCCAGTAACTAACTGCTGTCTTTCCACCTCCTCTCTAGGTGAACTTCCTTCTCCAGGGCTTTCTAGCTCCTAGAGTCTCCATGTCCTCTTTCCCAAATCTGAACTTGGCCGTGTCCCGGCCTCCTTCCTCACCTGGTGTACAGCTCCCAACAGAAGCTCTGGCAGGCTTCGAGCTTCATCATACCAGGGAGGACCAGGGAGCCACAGAACCAGGAAATGCCAGCAGTCCTCTGTGGCCTTTGAAGTTCAGGCTTGGGCAACAGAAGAGGCTGGCAAATGTTTGCAACTCTCCTGGGGAACCTGGGGAAGCAGTTGGGGAAGAAGTCTTGTCTTGCTCTAATTTTAACTCAGCCCACAACCCTAGCTCATCGTTCATTTTCCCCAAGCCTCAGTTGATATTTAATTAATAATTTAAAACTATCGTACTTTGTGTGTATGTGCGTGTGTGTGCATGTGGAGGTCTGAGGGCATCCTCCATTGTCCTTCCTAAGGACATTTCTAAGCCGCCCACTTATTTTTGTTTGATGAGGCATTTAAATTGATTAACTTCTAAATTGTAATTAATTAATCAGTTTTGGTTTTTTTAAGAGAAGGTTTCTCCGTGTAGCTCTGGTTGTCCTGGAACTCAGAGTTCACCTGCCTCAGCCTCCCGAGTTGCTGGGATTAAAGGCGAGTACCACTATACCTGGCTCAGTGACATATGTTTATTAATGGAATACTATTTAACATTAAAAAAGAAAAACTGGACACCGGAAGCCAATATCCCGCCGGTGACAAGTCTTACACACTTTCGTTTCTTAATTGGATTCAAAGTCACACACCTACCTCAGCTCCCCAAGCACGGTTGCTGTTGGTTTCCCAGGAGTCTCCCTTTAAAATACAGGATTTAGGGGCTGGGGATGGCTCGCTGGCTCACCAGCTGCTCCTCTAAAGGACCAGGATTCAGTTGTCAAGCACCTACACAGTGGAGTGGGGGGGAGGGGGTGGGTAAAGAAATCTAACGCACGCCCACTTCTGGCCTTTATAGGTACTGCATACACATAGCACACAGACACGCACGCTGTCAAGCGCCATAAATACTAAATAAAAATAAGCAAATCTAGAAATAAATACACACACGCATACATGGTTGGTTTATACTTTTTCCATTTCAAAATTACCTCGTGTTTATGTGGCATAAGAATTTTTCTTTTTTATGGTTTCTTAGCAGAAGTTGCCTCTTTGTCTACAGGACCCAGGTGTTAACTCGCTTTACCACTGTGCACAGTTTTGCCGTGTGGAGACGTCCATCTGGCTAAACCACCAAAGTCTAACCTGTTGCCTCTTGTTTTAGTTTGTAGGTGACTTCAGGGCCCCTACATATCATTGTGATATGATTTCCCTGCCGTTTCCTCTTTCCCCATCAAACGATAGCCCAGTTGCCCTTCGGTCAAAGCAGAATGTAGCTGGGCAGGATTTGTGAGCTCTCTCACCAGGAGCCTTTCTGGGACTCCAGTAGCTGTGTGAGACTGGCAACCTTGCTTTACTGTGGTCATCCCTCACAGACTTGGTAAGAGGATAAAGTGTCACGGTGTGGGAGAAAGCTTTTCACTCCTTAGTGAAGTATCAATAAAACTATTCAATACATGATAGAGATTGTTAGTTTTTTTCCTTAGAGGAGCCCCTCTCCCTTACCCTTTTATGAATCATCATTATACTTATGTTCATTAATTTATATATATATATGTTATATATAATATATAAAATATAATATATAATATATAATTATTACATACATAATTTTAATGCATATAATTATTAATTATTATAGACTAATTAATCAATAATTAATTTAATCAAAAATTGTATAAAATCAATAATTATACAATTAATAATATAATAAATATCAATAATATAATTAATAATTGTATGATAATTATATAATAACTATATAATAATTAATGATCATATAATGCATGCAGTTATTAATGTATTATCATATATATATATATATATATATATATATATATATATATATATATATACACATTAATTTATACTCAGAATGCCTCAGATATTAGCTTATGCTCACTTAATGCAGATCCTATAGGCCATGGAGGATTTTCCCTCTAGTTTTAAGATTTATTTTTACTTAAATGTATTTGTCAATATACACCACATAAGTGCAAGGCCTGCAAAGTCCAGAAGGCTTTGGATCTCCTGGAGCTGGAGTTGTAGTTGCTTGTGAGCCACCTATTATGGGTGTTGGGGACTGAACTCAGGCCCTCTGGAAGAAGAGCAGCAAGCACTCTTAACTGCTGAACTGCCATTCCTCCAGCCCTGCTCTCTGGTTTCAACTGTGTACTCTCTGTGACAGTCTGTGTGCACACTTCCTGAGCTTCCCATTTAATCGGCTGTTCCTGCTAGGTCGGAGGAAGCGGGAACATTCTCAACCTGTGTCCCGTGCCTTTCTTCCTCAAAGCAATGATGCCTGGACCAGTGCAGCTCAGGAGCTTCTGATTCTCAAACGGTTTCACACACCTCAAATCCTCCTTCAGGGTCCAGCTGTGGACGAGAGAAAGGACCTTTGATCATGGGCGGGGTGGCGCGTGCTTGTGATCCCAGCGCTCAGAAGGACTGCTGCAGGATTGAGGCTATCATGGGGTATAGAGGCTATCACGGGCAATTAGTTCAGCCTGGAATCCTTATTGAAACCCCGATTAAAAACAAAATGACTAATGGTAAATAGACACAGGCCTGCGGCAAGATAGCAACTTCTACGGAAAAGCAGCTGTAAGGTGTTTTGTGTGTGTGTGTTTTTCCCTCTCTTCTTGCTTTTAATCTGTTTCTAAAACTAACACATGCTGGCTTTGAAGGTTTGAGCAATGGAGATATATTGAAGTGAACAAGACAAAGCCTCATGGAAGGCGTGGGGGAGGGTGGTTGAGAACTGTTTGTCTTTTTTGTTTTCGAATGGTGCTGGATTTTGATGTTCATAATAATGAAGACTCGTGGAGAAGCTCTGATCTCTCACAATCTCCAAAGCCTTGGAAAATACCCAGACCCGTTCTCTGGAGTTAGCCAGAATTTTCACTAAATGCTGTTCTTTCTCAAAACAAATACTGAAAATACAAGAGAGTTCACGTACTGTTTTGCTTAGCGACGACTACCGTTCCTACAGCGTTTCCAAGACTGTTTTCTAAGTAAACTGGGTGGGCCGCAGATCCATGACAGGTAAGACGAGAGGCCGTGTGCTATATTGATATTCAACTACCATATGGAACATGGCTTCTCAAAGGAAACATAGATCCAACTTCAGTCACACAGCTTGGAGATAGATAGTGTTGACTTATGGCTGAGAAGAGCAGAAAGGGGACCAGAGTTTGTTGTAGAAATTATTTAAATCCTGGCCTGGGGTTTCTACCTCCGTCTTTAACCAGTTAGCTCCCAAATGAAAGACATATTAAAAGCCTTTATTTTACAATCAGCCTTAAACAACACAAGAGCTGAACAGTCGTCTACCCCCGTGCTGTTAGAATCTACCTTCCTATGGATAACCCTGAGTTATTACTTACTATGTGTCCTCTGGGCTGCTCTTAACTCCAGTCGGTCAGCCCTCAGAGACACCTCCTTATGGCTCACCTAACCCATGGCAGCCTCTCTTTCTTCATCCTCCACTCGTGTTCTTCCTCTGAATCCAAGCCTGAGAAACCTCAACCTCACCTCTGTCTCTTCTGCCCTGTTATCAGCTCGGTGTCTTTATTTACCAATCAGAAGTAACTTGGGGGTAAGGCCACTCAGATTCTTAGTAGTAGACTCTCTCGGCTCCTGGGGGAATGGGGGGGATGGGGGGAATTAGCATTAGAATACGAGCAGCATTAGGCCAACCCACTACAGGAGTTGGGGCAGATTTTATTTTGAATCCAGCCTGAGAACGCTCTGGCTTGAGGGTGAGTAGTTTTGATGTTACTCTGGAGTATTATAGCAGGTCTTTATTTTTTATTTGTGTACGTCTATGTGAGTATGTGCCATTTGTGTGAGTGTTTACTGTGTGTGTGTGAAAGAGAGATAGAGAGAGAGAGAGGGAGAGAGAAAGAGAGAAACAGATAAGAGACAGAAAGACAGAGACAGAGAGACAGAGAGACAGGGAAAGGTGTGTGTGTAGGTGCCTGTGGTAACCAAAAGAAGACATCATATTCTCCTGGAGCTGGAGTTACAGTGATTGTGAGTTACTCAGCATAGATGGTGGGAACTGAACTTGGAGCCTCTGGAAGAGCCGATCATGCTGTAAACAGATGAGCCATCTCTCGGCCCCAAAGACACCCCCTTACACAATGAATACAATGTTTCTTATATCCAGTGACACTTTCCCATCAGTGAGTACTATGTCTTCGTTTCTTCTCTTTCCCCAGCCAAAACCTATTCATAACTTGTTTTAGAGCCAAGAAAGTATGGCCTGTATTATTGAAAGGGTCTTAGTTATTTTCTTTGGAAGATATAATTAAGGTCTCCCACCCCAAAATGGGGCTAGGTTGGCAGATGGGAAACTCGACCACCATTTCCTACCACCATCTCAATCATGTACCCAAACGCAAAGCAGCCCAGGTCCTCTTTGATTTATGAGAAGAAATCCATTAAAGATGAAATCCATGGTGGTCTTGGAATGTAGAGCTCTAAGAAGCAAATGTTTATTTCACAGAGTAATAATGATCACTGCTGACCAAGCAGGAAGAGAATAGCTCAGCACATGTGGGCAGAAAACACAGCTTCGTGTGCAACCGGATTCCAGGCCTTTTGCTTCCTGTAATTCTGTTCAGGGGTTGATTTTTTTAAAGAATGCTTCCTTTGGAGCCCAAGTTCTTCCTCCTTGGTTCCAGCCCAAAGGTGAACATTTTTTTGGGAAAAGGTTAAGTCTTTTCAGATGTTTTGGAGATTCACGAGGAGGGAAAGCAAAACCATTCTCCCGGTGTGCGTTACTTCCAGCCTCACGCTGGAACGCCAATGACTCTGATCATCGATAGCTTTATTCCATTTTTGAGAGTCTCACAATTTGCTCAAAAAACAAACAAACAAACAAACAAACAAAAACAAAAAACAAAACAAAACAAAACAAAAAACAAACCAGTTTATAGGAAAATAAAATTCTCGTCGAATAAATTCTCAAAATAGTTACTGTGGTACTTGCGTAGAAAACTCAACCTTTTAAACCATGCGAAAGGTGATTCTAAAAGTGTCTATACAGATATGATCAACAGGAAAACCTGTAGGGTGGAGTACATTAAAATTCCAGAAAAAAAAAAAAGAATGAAATGCAAGACATAATGAAGCTTTAAAGTAGGTGTGGATTGGGTAAAAAAAAAAAAAAAATGTCCAAAGTTAAAACTGACACTATGTTAGTTCAGTTTTGAGGGAGCTGTGTATCCTTAGGGAACTTCACCTTTCCCAGTGTCAGATTTCACTTCTCAGGGGGTCATGATAAAACAATCTACTTAAGAAGATGGTTGGCTAAGGCAGGGGTAGTGGTCTGTGGTCCCTTGACTCTCTATCATTCCGGCATTTGGGAAACTGAAGCCAAAGGTTTGTGAACTTGGGTTTGACCTGTCCTGCATAGGGAGACCCTGTTTTTTTGTTTTGTTTTTTTAATATGTATTGTTAGCATTAAATGAAACAATGAACAAAAACTACTCAGAGGCATGGAATAGACATTATCATATGTCCACATATGTTTTCTGCGACTTATACTCTGGCTTCCTTAAGCTAAATATGCATATTATCTAAGAAATAAACGTTGCTGTTTTCGTGGTTATTCGGTTTTCAAAAATCTTAGTTCCAGCGCAACGTGTTTTCTTTTTCCCTTGGCTCGGTGATTACCAGTAACATACCAGCTTCTCTCTGTACTGAAAGTGTCCTGTAGCCCCTCCCTCTCCCCCTCCCCTCCCCCCCCACCCCCGCCCCCGTCACAGCGCAGATGGAACGGGACAGTTTTGGAGTATGAGTTATCAAATATGCATAGTAAAAATTCCACAGCTCTCCATGGTCTGCAGGCACTTAATCTACTCTGGAAGAACAAACGGTGAATCGTGCGGAAATAGTAGGCGTCTGGCTCCCAGCAGGCCTCTGTGCTCAGCCTCTCTTTACTGTCCTGACATTTTGCCTCATCTAAGACCTTGAATATTCCTGATGCCACCGATTTTAAATTACTTTATGCTTTTCTTTTTTAAAGAACACATTAAGGACCTAAAAATTTTATTTGTGTGTGTGTATGTGTCCACAGTGCACATGTGTGCAATGCCCAAAGGTGGCCAGAAGAGGGCGAGAGATTCCCCAGAGCTGGAGTTAGAAGCATTAAGAATTGTCTAATATGGGTTCTGGGAACTGAATTCTTGCCTTCTACAAGAAGTAGTCTGTGTTTTGAACCTCTCAGACATGTCTCCAATCTTATGCTTCTCTTTTGTATGAATAAATCCATTCCTGAATTCCTGTTTGTTTGTTTGTTTGCTTGCTTTTTTGAGACAGGGTTTCTCTGTGTAGCCCTGGCTATCCTGGAACTTGCTCTGTAGACACAGGCTGGCTTCAAACTCAGAGATCCACCTGCCTCTGCCTCCTGTATGCTGGGATGAAGTGTCTGTAGTAAAGATATTTAAAACACAGCAAAAGTATTTAAAATGTGCTTACTGCATACACTTAACTACTTTAGGTTGAAGCGTTTCTTACTGCTTTCTGTTTTGTAGCCTACCCACACCTCCTCCAAGCCTCTGATCCTAATATGCAGCATGTCTTTTGAATTAGAGTGGCTGACATTTTCATTGACTTTTTGAACACTTTGTTTGTTTGTTGCACTGCAGATTGAAGCCAGGGCTCAGTACACACTATCTTTTTAACTCTAAGGCAGTGGTTCTCAACCTTCCTAATGCTGCAACCCTTTTATACCTCTGTGTTGTGGAGACCACTGCTTAGGAAGCTGGGCACACAACCTCTCTGCCTTTTGGGAGGTCCATTTCCATATGCCAACTTGTCTTGACATACAAACGCATCTGTAAGCCTGTCTAATTTTATCATCAAAAGGCAAACAGAGAATACGTTTCAGAGGTCAAAAACGCCCCTAATTTTATAACCCTAAACTTGGTGGTGAGTGGCAATGTGAATCTTCAGAAAACAAAAGAGAAACTTAAACCTCCTAAATAAGAAACTTATAATGGAAGACCCAGGGCATCTATTTTCTTAGCACAAATAGTATGTGTTCACTTGCTAGAGATGGCTGTGATTATGTAGTGTACAGAAGAAAGGCCAAAGACAGGAGACTGAGCGGACCAGACCAGAAGGCACTCGTAGAATAAACAGCTCCCTAGACAACAAATGCTGCTGCTTTTAAGGAAGCAGTTTTGTTTTGCTTTGTCTCCAGTGTTAGGGTCTTTACAGGTAGCCTTTGGTTTTATGATCTCCGTATTTTAAATCTCTGAAGTGCAAGGATTGGGTGTCCTGTACTCGCTTTTAGGCCGTCACATGTTCAATATGATAATCAGTCAGCTTTGGAGTTGTTGCTTCAGGGTGTTAAGGGATGTGCAGGCTACTGTGTGTGCAACTTGTGAACAGGGGAGGAAGCTGCTAGCGGCAGTGCTTTTCACGAAAGGACAGTGAAGGTATGTTTCATTTAAATGTTTGGGTTTTTTTTATAAACAATTCAGAAACTTTCATTTTTCTTTAGTAGGAAGGAAGATAAAGAATAATTATAATTTTGAAAAAAGTCTAATCACACAGGGTTCAATGTCTACAGATGGAAATTTATATTTAGTTTACATTTGTTTAAAAGATAAAAGATAAAATACCAGATAAGCCAAGTATCATTTTTAAATTCTATAATTATAATCTACTTAAAGATGACCATTTAACTTCAATATAGAGATCCAGCCCTTTGGACTATCACATGGTTACAGTCAAGATTTGGATTTTAGATTTCAATTTCTCTCTCTCTCTCTCTCTCTCTCTCTCTCTCTCTCTCTCTCTCTCTCGTGTGTGTGTGTATGTGTGTGTGTGTGTGTGTGTATGGAATTCAGGAGAGTATAGGGCTGGAGTTACAGATAGTTGTGAGCTGACACGTGGGTGCTGGGAACTGAACTGCTTGTAAAAGCAGTACGAGCCCTTAGCTACTGAGTTTCTCTCTCAGCCCCACAGTCAGGATTTAAAAGTTTAAGAATACTATACATGCATAACATAATATATTCTCAATGTATACAAGGAACATTTTTTCTCTCTGAAAGCTGCTTTCTAAGCTGTATGTATTACAGTATAGACACACCGACACATCACACTGAAGACTCTGACTTCTCTTGTTTCCCGGCAGGCCACAGGGATTGCTGTTGGGCTTCTAACATGCAGTGACTGCACACTCTGATCGACACAAGTGCTGTGACGTCATTGAAGCAGCTTCCTGAGCAGTGGATGAGGTCATAAGGGGGGTAGTTCATAGCGGGTCATGCTGACAACCTGACCAATGACAACCTGACCAACCACGTCATCTTTGAGTGGAACTGTGTTGCTCTTGTAGATGAGGAGGCTGTCGGTTCAGATTCGATGTTTTTCTGGACAGCACACAGTTGGGCCTGATTTCTTCGGCTCTTTATGTCTTTGGATTGGGGTAGTTCAATCCACTTCTGTTGGAAGTAATTGTCCGAGAAGGGCATCCACCTGTTCAATTTTTTTTCTATTAATCTCCTGTTTCTCTCTCCACATTGTCTTTTGTGTTCTGTTGATTTTTTTTTTTTACCAATATGTTTGTGATTCTCTATTCATGTAATTATTTTAGGTAGTTTTGAAGGAGTGTGGTTACCCTGGGGCTGATATAAAGTATCAAAGTACAGTCTTTGAAAATACCCAGTGTGTATGTGGGGAGGAAATACCCAGTGGGTGGGGAGATGCCCTTGTCAGTAAAGAAGCTGTCGTGTAAGCACAGGTACCTGAGTTTTGATCTCTAGCACCTGTATAAAAAGCCAGGTGTGTAGCTCCTGCCTTGGGGATCAGAGATGGAGGTAGGAGGTTCTTTGGGGCTCACTGTCCAGTCAGCCTAGCCATTTGGTGAGCTTCGGGTTCAGTGGGAGACCCTGTCTCACAAACCAAGGTGGGAAGTGACAGAAGACGCCAATGTCAACCTCTGGCTTCCGCATGGCTGACTTCACATGTGGATACACATGTGTGTGCGTGCACACAGAGCAGACCAAGAACAACCTGATCCCATACAAAAACACTGACTTTTATTCCTCTGCCCTGAATGTGACCAGTTTCACAGTAGTAACACTGTTGATACAATTTACACTTTGCATATACTGTATCTTGTGACATATTTGCATACAATGTATCTTGTGAAATATTTGCATCTAGTGTATCTGTGACATATTTGCATATAGTGACATTTTTGCATCTAGTATATAATGTGACATATTTGCATATAGTGACATATTTGCATATAATGAATCTTGCGGCATCTCTTCAGGCATTGCTATTAATTATTTGGTCTTTTAAAGTGTATCCTGTAGATGCTATAAGCTTAAAGTGCCTTACACATGACCTTGACAGTAATGCAATATTCTGTATTTGTCTCTATATTTACCTTTTCGAGACAGGGTTTCTCTGTGTAGCCCTGGCCAGCCTGGATCTCGGCTCTGTAGACCAAGCTGTCCTCGAACTCAGAGATCTGCTTGCCTCTGCCTCCCAAGTGGGTGTGCTACCACCACCAGGCTTCTGTATTTGCTTTTAGCTGCAAGCTTCTTACTTTGATACATGATCATGGCTGTTGAGTAGAGGATCAATTCTGCTGATATTCTCTCTCTATCTCTCTCTTCCCTCCTCTCTCTCCCGTAATGAACTGTATGCCTCTAACGAAGACAATATGCAAAGTACATTATGCCACTTAAAAAACAAATTTATTTATTTTACCTCATGTGTATGGGGATTTGCCTGCGTGTACGTGAGTTCACCGTGTATGTGCAGTGCCCCAAGTGGCCAGAAGGGGACATTGGCTCCCCTGGATCTGGACTTAACAGACACTTGTGAGCAGCCTTGTGGGTATTCATAACTGAACCCAGGGCCTCCGCTTTTAACCTCTGAGCCATCTCTGCAGCCCCATATTAGGTCACTTCTTGAGTAGCTCCCAAGCTTCCATGCCCCCGTTGCTCTACGGAAAGGACCAAGCAGAACCCAGGGGAGCATCTAGCCCATGGCAACCCTGTTGCCAACTTTCTGTTGTGGCAGAATAGACCTGAGATAAGCCGCTGAAAACAAGGAGAGATCCGGATGGGTTCCTAGTTCTGAAGTTTCAGTTCGTGATCTGCTGGTTTCGTTGGTTTGGGTCGGTAAGGGACGCTCTGGAGGAAGCACATGGTGGATCAGGTCTGTTTGCCTCCTGGTAGCCAGCAAGCAAAGACAGCAAGCAACCCGCAGAGGCTGAAGTCCCAGTGTCCCCTTCAAGGGGGGAACCTCTAGGTCTCACCTCTCAGCAGCGTCAAGCCTTTTTAATACATGTGCCTTTGGGAGACACTGAAGATCCAAACCATAATAGTCAGAGAGGCAAAGAGGGGCCTCCACCTCTAAGGAAATGGATTGCTCTAACAACTATGGGAATTGGAAACTGATATTCACACAGCTAAGTCCTGGCATAACACCACAGTCCTAGACTAGCTTGAATGAAACCTTCTAGAGTGACCTGCAGCCAGCAAGCACCCAGTTAGACTACACGGGGACTCTTGACCTCTCGAAACCCAGAAATATCCCAACTATTCTTTTTTTTTTTTTTTTAATTTGCAAGTTCTTCATAATAAAGTTTAAAAAAATACCCAAGACCCAGAAATAACACATGGTTGCCATTTTAAACTGCTAAATTTGAGAGTTGTGAGCTTTGCAGAAATAGATAATGGACCCAGGTCCAAGTGGCCAGAGGCCCAGTGGGTAGTCACCAGGGAGTTGGCTGGAGGGGCTGTTTTCTTTTCTCCACCTGACAATGACTGATTCACCTCCCTCATTCTGAGGCACATTGCCTCCACACCAAATCCATCATCTTTCCGGACTTCTCTGCGTGTGTCCAACTTTCCCTCGGCCTGTTAGAAGAACCGATCACTTATGTTCCAAGCGTATAATTCAAGTCGTGAAGCCTTTGTGTCACGAGCAACCTCCAAATTTCATATAGTCCACGGCAACATGTCTCCAGTTTTTATAGGTGGACTTTAGTCTGGCAAGAATGAGACTTGCCCAGAGTTATATAACTAGAGAAAGCATGTACGTGTGGGTTTAAAATCTGTGTCTCCTGATGTCCAGTTAAGGGCAGCCGATACTTGAAGGTATTGATTCACAGTCGCACATGGCCATAGCTCGCTGCCCAGTCTGATCGGGGTGCACTTGTTTGATCCAGACATAGTGACCAGCATGTCTGTGTCTCGCCTTCTCCGGCTTACCTCCACTGAGAAAGACCAGCAACTTTGTGCTTGTTGAGAATTATCTGTCTTCTAGTCGCTTAACCGCAGTGGTGGATCCAACTCGGCAAGCAAGATTCATAGTGAGAGCCAACTGCTAGTCCTTAGCCTTGGCTGCTCAGACTGTGTGTGGAGAAGCATTTCCTGACCTGGAGTGGGAAAGAGCTATGATCAGCTAGTAATGGCAGCCGTCAAGGAGGCCGGGTGTGGTGAAGCGAGAGCCGTGAACTTGGCCAGTGGAGTTTCTGGGCACTTTGGTCCTGGCCTTGGTTTTTGAGAATCTTTTCTTTCTGCTATGACCCACACTTCCCACACCAGCTGCCCGGGGAAGGCTCACTCTGAAAAACTCCACCAGTTCCTATTCCTGGAAGCAATTTCTCCTCGTTCGATGTGAGGTTTAGCACGTAAGTAGCCATGGTGGCATTTTACCTTGTGACTGAGTGCGGCCTCAGAAGCCCAGCCAGCCCACGGGCTGGATACTTTTTGGCTCTGAACGCTTCCATTCTGGCTAAACCTATAAATCTCATCGCCAGCAGGCTGTCAGTTTGTTAATAGACACGGTACAGGAAGGTACAACTTTACACACATACTTACTGTTGTCTTTTGCCAAAACATTTCATTTTCTTAAGTTCCAGGGAGCAGTGAGGACAGGCTTACACGTAGGTGTTAGTCTAGGGATAAAGGGACCACAGGTGATGTCAGCACTGTAGATCAAAAGCACAATTAACAGGAGCCTTGAAACCATGACAACGGGAGAAGCTGTGAGTCTGGGTGGATAGCCTCCTTGGGTGGTGGTCTCAGCAGGACATTACTGATGTTTGAGATTCAGACAACTGTGAAAGCTCATGCCTCTCTCCAGTATCCTTGTCTGTCTGTCTGTCTGTCTGTCTGTCTGTCTTCACCTGTCCACATCCATCCAGCCTAGGCTCTTTTGATGGTCTAGGTTTATTGTTTGTTTGCTTTTTGTTTTTTTAGCATCGAGGTGTTGAAAATACCAATGATAACTTTTTTTTACAACTGAGACTTTTTTGTTGTTGTTCTAAATTCATCTTATGGAAATAGCAAGAGAACCCTAACCACTCTGTCTACACCTAGAAAGGCTTTACCCACAAGCCGAAGGTACTAAACACCTCCCCTTCGAATTAGAAAGTGATAAAACCCCTCAGCAGCCTGAGGCTATGACTGTGACCTTATTATGTAAAGGTTAGAGGGACGCATTTGTAGGGTTTTCTCCCTCTTTCCATCTTCACTTGGTTTCAGGGGATCTAACTGGGGTGTCAGGCAAGCATCTTTCCCCACATAGCTATCTTTGCAGCCTGACCACAGGAGTCTACGTTTGTTTTGTGTCAGATGACACTCCTTCTGTGTCTTTCCACAGGTCTGATCTCTTAGCGGAAAGAGAATGCTGCTTCCGACTGTTCACCTTCAATGGCAGCTGGAGTCTAACCTTCAACGGCAGCTGGAGTCTCGCTAAACTTTTCTCTTTGTGTGTGTGTGTGTTTTCCAAGTCGTTACTCTGTGGCTACACAGTTGTCTAAATGGAATGATAGGTGAATTCCCAAGTGAGTGTTTTTAGCCGCTTGGTTAAAAGACCTTGAACTTTTTTTACCAGGGAATTGCTGGGGGTAGGAAGCACAAGATGAAAGGCAAGAGGCCTCTCTGCAGAATCTCAGGCATCAGGTGCATTATGATGACAACAGTGATGTTGATGATGATGGTGACGACAACGACAATGATGATGGTGATGGTGGTGATGATGATGGTGATGATGACACAATAATGATAGCATGAATGCACAGACAATTTTTAAACTAAGACCAGCATGACATTCCTTGGAAATAAAAGGTCAGGGAAGCTGGATAAGCTGGCAGTGGGTATTGATGGAGCATGAGGGAACTAATATGCAGATGGGGAAACAGTATTTGCAAAGTGCTTTGAAGAGAGAGCTGGACTGGTCTTGACCACAAATAGCTCCCTGTCGATGGAGGTGTGCAAGGCAGAGTCTGAGGCTGGTAGCAGATCTGGAGCCTGGGTTGAGCACTGTGAGCTGTCACCTGGGAAGCAAGTGGCCATGTGTTGAGATTATTTAGACATAATTGAATGCCACCGGACAGTGGTGGCACAGGCCTTTAATCCCAGTATTTGAGGCAAAGGCAGGCAGATCTCTGAATTAAAGGCCAGTCTTAGGGTTTCTATTGTTGCAATGAAACACTATTGACCAAAAAGCAAGTTGGGGAAGAAAGGATTTATTCAGCTTACACTTCCACCCATCATTGGAGAAAGTCAGGACAGGAACTCACAGAGGGCAGGAACCTGGAGGCAAAAGCTGAATAAGCGAGGGGGTGGAGGGAGGGGGAGAGGGAGTGCTGCTCACTGGCTTGCTCCCCATGGCTTGTTCAGCTTGCTTTCTTAGAGAATCTAGGACTAGGAGCCCAGGGACAGCACCACCCATAATGGTCTGGGCCCTACCCCCTTGATCACTAATTGAGAAAATGCCTGACAGCTGGATCTCATGGAGGCCTTTCCTCAACTGAGGCTCCTTCCTCTCTGATGACTGTAGCTGTGTCAAGATGACAAGACCAGCCAGTACACTTGTCTACAGAATGAGTTCAGAACAGCGAGGACTACATGGAGAAATCTTGTCTCAACAAAGAAGCAAGGAAGAAGAAGAAGAAGAAGAAGAGGAGGAGGAGGAGGAGGAGGAGGAGGAGGAGGAGAAGAAGAAGAAGAAAAACAACAACAACAACAACAACAACAACAAAGGAGACTCGTGAATGCACAGGGAGGGTACATTGTTCACATGTATAAAGTTTTCAAAGAATAAATGAAAATGATGTTAATAACTTTAAAGTAGAACTGTCTCTTTGATATAAACTCTTGTGACTATTACAAAACATCGAAGTTTGGGGTCAATGTTTTTGTATTTTGCTTTAGAAGAAACAGGAAGACCATCATGCCTTTAAAAAATCCATTTATTTCTTTTCTTTAAATTTTTTTATTTTTAATTTTTTTAATTATTTTATGTATTCACCATTGCTGTTTTCAGACACACAAGAAGAGGGCATCAGATCCCATTACAGATGGTTGTGAACCACCGTATGGTTGCTGGGAATTGAACTCAGGACCTCTGAAAGAGCAGTCAGTGCTCTTAACCACTGAGCCATCTCTCCAGCCCCATTTTTTTCTTAAAATGTTTCAAGTAGGTTTTTTTTTTTTTTTAAATCAAATGTCCCTTAATTAAGAGTAGATGTATATATTTAAGGTAAGTAACATGATAATCCTATTTTTCTAAAAAATTATTATTATTTTTTTGTAAATTTGGGACTTTGTTGTTTGATTGTTTTTGTTTTTAAGGTAGGGTTTCTCTGTGTATCCTGGAACTTGCTCTGTAGATCAGGCTGGCTTCAAACTCAAAGATTTGCCTGCCTCTGCTTCCCAGGTGCTGGGATTAAAGGCATTCATCAATAGTACCTGGAAAATTTGAAATTTGATGTACTTGTAAATTTTTATAAAAAATTTTTTTCAAGTGACTTTTTTGGAGATGAGGCTTGACTAATTGAAGGATCTGTTTCCACAGTTTCAGTTTCAAGTGAGTTCAAAACCACTTTCTTTCTCAAGGGAAAGTTAAAAAAAAAAAGCTAGAAAAAACCATGTGCTCAGGAAAACAAGAAGTGTACTTCAGTTTTTGTGGAAAGCACATGGTTCCCTTGAATTCTTGTTGTTTACACTTTTTTCTTCATTTTAATTATGATATAATAAAAATATGTCCCTCTAATTGCTTTTCCAAAAGGAAATTAACACATCCATACGACTTAAACAATCCAAAATAAAGCCTGAAATACCTTCCCTCCATTCCCTGCTTTCTATAGGTAGCCACTTCCAACTTCTACATCGGCTCTGTGTCCACTCATGTGCCTTTGAATAACGTGGTGAGACAGCTAACCCTTGATCTTCAAAGAGCATTTGTCACAATTTATTGCTGTCTCCTGAGGAGTGACTTATTTTTTGTAAAAGCACTGAATCTTCACCCTTCCCCCACCCCTGGACACTTCAGCACTCCAAACTTCTAGTCTAGCTGTAATGTAATTTGGGGTTAGATGGGTGGGTGCTCCTAGTGGCCGCCATCATATCTGCAGGACACTGGCTGCAGCTCAGCTATGTTGCTTAGACCAAGAACTTTGACACACCTGCAGAACAGCATGCGGCACTCGGTCTCAATAACGGAGCTCATACACACCTCATGTTGGCTGTCAGTCGATGATATCAAAGCCTTCACCAGGTGTTTTAAATGCCTTTGAGTGTCCCTATACTTCAAGAGCTCAATTTGATCCAGAAGACATCGAATCTTGAGCGTTGAGACCTATTCCTGCTTAGGTTCTTGCACTACTGTCTTCAACTGTTCCTTCACACCCTTGTGCTAGACCATTTGGGTTCTGTATTTTGGTTTTTTTTTTTTTTTTTTAGCTCTTATTTCAGTCTCTTATTTCGGGTGATATGAAGTCTTTCTTTAGTAGCTGCCTTAGAGTATAATGAAAATTCTATATTTGCCAACTCTATCTATCTATCTATCTATCTATCTATCTATCTATCTATCTATCTATCCATTCACCTGCTCATCCATCCACCCATCCATCCATCTATCCATCTATCCATCTACTCATTCACCCATCCATCCATCCATCCATCCATCTATCCATCCACCCACCCATCCATAGTTCTATTGTTTTAAGGATGAGATTTAGATTTGTGTTTCCTGGATAGTTTTGCATGTAAAATTATTTCCCACTAGGCATCGCTCCATTGCCTTCTAATTCCCGATGCTGTATATATGTGATGAGATTCCTGTTTTCTTTATGTCTATACCCACGAAGCAGTGTGGACTTGGAGAAAATCTCAAGACAAGCATCCTGAAGCAATTAGAGATTGTGAGTATCCACGTGAATAGGATGATCCAGATCTGCCCAGCCTTTCACAGAAGCAAAGGCCATTTTTAAACGTTTTTAAAGGCCTGGACAATGAATCCATTGGTGAAGTGCTTGCTGTAAAAGCACAAGGACCCAAGTTCAATCCCCAGAACTCACACATGAAATCTAGGTATGTTGTAATGTGCCTATAATCTCAGTTCTGGAGAAGCAGAGACGGGCAGATTGTCAGAGTCCTAGACTGTCTATGGCTCACTGGCCAGTCAGGTTAGCCTATTTGGCAGGCCACAGGCCAGTGAGGGATTATGTCTCATAAAAACAATATGGAAGGTTCCTGAGGAATGACACTGGCTGTCATCTGGCTTCCAGCTACATATGCACACATGAGCACTTGCACACAAATCCCAACATTTTCTCCAAAGGAGAAACCAAACCTTCTACTTTCCCCACTCCACTGAGAGCTCGCATTTCTCCAGACTCTTAGCAGATTAGCTTGACACTGTCTTAGGAAAAGAAAAGCCATGAGACACAGCTATAGAGATGAAACCCAAGAGTTGCCCTGCAGGTCGACAGAGGAATGGTTTCTACTTTGTAAGTCTTTTAATAATTTTACCCATGGTCTCAAAGCCCAGCAGTATCGAGATCGTTTTTTTGAATGGTTAGTTTCTACCAACTGGATCTTCCCTGATCATTTAAGATATTCAAACCTCAGAAACCATGAAGCCAATATTCAAGCACCAATCAACGGACTCCAATCTTTGCTTTCTGCCTCCTATCCTAGGGACTTCCTCTTCTGTTCTGAGTGAAACACCTCCCAAAGAGTCTTCCTCTCCTCTCATTAAATTATCTGTGCCCATTATTGACCACTCCTCTCCCGGTTACTTCTGAAATCTCAGTGACTTTTAGTAAAGAGTGTATCACCCTCCCCACACTGCACAGGCAGAGTTGAGTTCTCACTTGAGAAACCATCTTCTCCTGAGCTGAGATCACAAAACCCGGGCTAGCTTTCCCCTTTTTTCTTACTGCAGCTTCTGTCTTGCCCCGAGTTCTCTGTCCGATATGTGACCAACCCATGCTAGAATGCTTAATTAACCCTTCTCAAGTGTTATTTTGTTTCTTCTCTTTAACAAGCCAAGCCTTATTCCTGCATCTCCCTAGAATGATTGCACACAGGCAGATATCATAGTCTCCTCCCAATCGATGACCCCAGAACTGAAGCCCAAACCCTCATATCCAATTGTCTATCTGTCATATTTTCAGAGTTCTCAATGACATCCCATCCTCACTAGGTTGAGGTGGACGTTGTGGTCATTCTCCTGGTACAAAAATCTCCCAGTAATGTCTAATTCAGCCCACAGCACCAATCTCTGTGTGCCAGTCATAATCCTGTAGACACGCATCCTTTCCCATCGTCCTGTGTCTCACCCACCGCCAGTGTAAGTGATGACACACCGGGAGGCTTCCCACAATCCTCTCACGTCTCTCTCCACTGTCCTTGTCTTGGATGTCATCCGCATCATCTATGATGTAAGATTTCCATGTGGTCTATGTTGGTCCAGCTCTTCTCTACTTGCTCTGCAATCTGTCCTCTGAAATACACTGGTATCTCTTTCATGCTTACATTTAACCACGCCACCTTTTACCTCAAACATTTGTGTTTTATTCTGAGAATAAACAAAATCCTTTTGTTCTGAGGATGAAGACATACCTCCCTCCCCGCCCCACTGGACTGACTCGGGCGTATCGAGCTTGAAACTCTCATCTTATAACTCACCTCTTACTTGAAACACTCATCTTAGTTTACCCAATTCCCCATTTTCCTGTCCTGGCCCTGCTGGCCTTCTTGTTTCAGGAACTGAGGGAAAACATGCCACCACCACCTCCTCCACAGAGTTCTTGTGTTAATCTGAGACTCAAGGCAGCTTTCTGCTCAGTGTCTAGCACCCGAGGGGCTGGTTCCTTTATCTCCTGTGCCTCAGTTTCCTCTGTCATCAAAATGGTAAAAGCTGTTCTCAGGGACGCCGTTATGATTTGATCATACGTTGCAGGAATGGCTCTTCCCTCCTCTCTCCTGTCTGGGTAATATTTTCTGGAGCAGGTGAATTCTTGAGCTAGTCTTTTGGTAAGCCTCGCTGACCTCTTTGGACCTGTTAGGGTGTTATAGGTTTTCTCGTGTCCTGAGTCCCCCTTTTCGGTGGTTGCTATAGAGACTCCTTAATATACAATTATCTTGGGACAGCACCCTTCCTTCCTTCCCAGAAGGCCAGTCTCGGGAGTGCGAGGATTGTGTCTTTCTTTGCTCCCCATTTTTCAGGTTTGATGGAGCACCCAGGACAGCAAGGTTCCCTCGATTATTCACTCCCAGGGAAAGAGGGTAAATGCCCTGATGGAAGGCCGTGGATGCTATGTTCTGCTGAGGAATCACTAGTGGTGACTGGAGGAATCAGAGGACTGGTGTTAGCAGGGAGGAGCTGAACAGGGCAATAACTGTATGGATAATAATGTATCAGGTATAGAACTTGGTTTGATTCTTGTTCCCTTCCCGACTTGTTCTTCATCAAGTCACTTTTTTTTGCGGGGAGGGGGGCTTGTTTTTTTTCAAGACAAGGTTTCTCTGTGTATTCCTGACTGTCCTGGAACTTACTCTGTAGACCAGACTGGCCTCAGACTCACAGAGATCCACCTGTCTCAGCCTCCCAAGTGCTGGGATTAAAGGTGTACCCCTTACCCCCCAGGCTCAAGCCATTTCTACATGACTCTTCATCTGTAAATTACACTGATGTTCCAGCTCAGCCAAGTAGGTACTGATCCTGGAAGAATTTAAAGATCATATTTATCTGTCCGTCTGTCCATCCATCCATCCACCAACCCACCCACCCACCCACACACCCATCCATCCATCCATCCATCCATCCATCCATCCATCCATCCATCCATCCGTGTGTGTGTGTGTGTGTGTGTGTGTGTGTGTGTGCATACATGTCCTCAAGTGCAGGTGCCAGAAGAAGCCAGAAGAGGGCACCAGATACCACTGAGCTGGAGTGACAGGCAGTTGTGAACCATGCAAGGTGGGTGTGGGAATGGAACTCTGGTCCCCTGGAAAAGCACCAAGAACTCCTTAATGGCTGAACCATCTCTCCAGCTGGAGATTTTTAAAAGTCCCATTTTATTATCTATTTGTGTATGTGTGTGAGTGCATATTCCAAAGTGCTTTTTGCATGGTCAAAAAGGACAACGTGCCAGAGTTGGACCTCTCCTTCCACCACGTGGGGCCTGAGGGGCTAACTCAGGTTGTCCGGCTTGACAGCCTGTACACTTACGTTCTGAGTCACGTCTCCAGCCCCCTATAAGAGTTTTTGATTTAAACACACACTATAATTATCTGTGGGCCCTAGGTGAACCCTATGGCTTGTCCCACTTCTAAACCAACTACTTCCCTCTGTAGTACAGTGCTTCTCTGCCATATTTATCATCATCTTCTCCCAAGAAGAACAGATATTCTTGTGCGTTTGGTCATTCAGTGAAAGGCAGTATGAGTCTGTGTGGTGTGGGAGTGAGTGTTCCAAGCTCACAGCAGGACCTCATCCTCTGAGCTCCGTGCTCGGCTTTGAGGGCCATGGTGCGTGGGCTGGCGGGAAGTCAGGATCAGAAGTTGCAAGCCAAGCCCTCAGCCTGCCCAGAGAATGAGCTAGCCATCTCTGTGATCTCGGATAGGGATAGATGCTTCAGGTGGTGAAACTAGTGTCTTGTTGAATAAAGGCCAGAAATTAAAGCCAGAGAAGGACACATTCGCCCGTCTCTGTCTCTTCCTTGAAAGTCACAAAGACTCTGTAGAAGAGGCCTCCGTGTATTGCCCACCTTGGCGAGGTGAAGGTATCTTTGGATTGCAATGGTTAGGTGTACACGAGTTAGGTCTACTCTGACATCTGCAAAAGTTGGTCATTCCTTTCTCCCCCCAGATCTCCTTTTATTACTCTCTATTCTCATCCAGACTTGTGGGTCAGGCTCAGGGTGTCCTGAGGGTTTGTAAATAGAAGTGGACTCGTGACCGTACCCTTTGAGCACTTTGGGGCCACGCCGGGCTTGAACTTGGTCTAAGTTTAGAGGCTTCTGAGTATGGAGAGGGATGGAATCCGGGTGTAGGGACAGAAAAGCGATAGTAAGGGACGCGGGTGTGGATAAGCAAACTTGTACGTCTGGCAGGCGTGAGTTTTTGATGGAGTCTCCATCAAAGTTCGTGAGTTTTGACGGAGTCTCCATCCAAGTACAGAAAAGTGGCAGTAAGTGACAAGGGTGCCTGGTGGGCACCCTGGGAGCGCTGGGCTCGAACCGGGCGAGCGTGTCCCAGAGCCCGAGGGGTCCACAGGATGGGTCAGGCATTCCGGGCGGCGCCGCGCGGCGTGTGGACGTGGTGCGTGTGAGAGGGCGCGGGCTGGCCGCTCCCGCCCGCCGCTCCCCGTGGGCCGGGCCGGCCAATGAGCGCGCGAGGCGGCGGCGGGGCCGGCGGCGGCCGGAGGCGCGGGCT
>NW_021604786.1:2449267-2464428 GCF_004785775.1 Grammomys surdaster
GGCGCCCGAGGCGGGGATGCGCAGGGCTTCCCGCGGCCACGGCGGCGGCGGGGGCACGAGCTAGCGCTGCGGCGCGCCGTGCCACATCGGCCGGGGCCGGGGCGGCGGCAGCCCGAGCGCCGCTCGCACCATGGCCGCGCAGGGCGAGCCGGGCTACCTGGCGGCGGCGCAGTCGGACCCCGGCTCCAACAGCGAGCGTAGCACCGACTCGCCGGTGGCCGGCTCCGAGGACGATCTGGTGGCCGCGGCGCCCCTCCTGCACAGCCCCGAGTGGAGCGAGGAGCGCTTCCGCGTGGACAGGAAGAAACTCGAGGCCATGCTCCAAGGTAGGCATGCCCCTGCTCCCGATCCTCTCCCAAGTCCGCCACGGGATCGTCACCCAGTCCACTCACGGGACACTCCACCCACCCCCTCGCTCCCAACTTTGTCAGCTCGCCCGGATCGGAGGAGCTGGAGGCCCGAGTTTGTGCTGCCGCCCCGAAGTTGCCATTAGGACCGCGGCGGTGCCAACTGCAGCTGGGACATCTGAGCCGTGGCATCCTCACACAGCGGGACCGCCCAGTGTGCGGGACTCTGCCCCGCTTCCCGCAGCTGGAGTCCCGGCCACCCCTGCCGCGTCTTTTCCCTCCCCTCGTCAGTATCCGCTTCCTCCAGCTAGGGCCTGCTCCGGTCGCCTGGAAAAGCGCTGCAGATGTCAAGGCTTCAGCTGGGAGCCCCCGCCCCCACGCCGGAGTCTTGGGCTGGAGCAAGTCACCCAGGCGTGGGGCTCAGTGTCCTGGCAGTGTGAGGATAGCATGTGTCAGGGCAGCCGGGCTCCTAAAAGACATCTTGAGTTACATTCTGTTCATAAACTCCCTTGCAGCTGTGGGAGTCTGACTTGACTTTCATAATTTGGGTTTATTTTTTTATTTTTTAAAACACTTTATAGAGTTTCTGGGACTTTCCCAGGAAGAAAAACTTTTCTCCACACTGGATCGGAAGCAAATTCTGATTTATTGCGTTAGGATTAGAGCGAGTGGTAACAAGTCCAAGGTCATTCTGACCTTTAAAAAGGTTCATTAGCAGCCTACCTGTGTGGCTTACCTCCCACATCCCAAGGCAGAGATGAGGGAGCTGGAATTAGTATTATTTTTAAGGCTTGAGAGGAGATCTGGCCCCCAGCTCCCAGGAAGGGATAGTGAGGATTCAGTAGCTCTCATCCATCATCTCGGAAAGCTTGGAGGTCTGTAGCCTCGCTTTTTATGGCTGTCTGCGTGACTTATTTTGACTTTATCTGTCGATGTATCGCAGTATGGGAGCGAGTTATTCCTCTCTGGAAATGCAGTGGCTTTTCAGAACAATTAAGAGGGTTATTTTAAGAGAGAACAACATGTTTTCCTAAACAATAACTTGGTGGAAGTAAGAATCAGGATTGCTTGGCAGGCGTTTCTGGAAGGGCTGAGAACCTCTCTCCTTTGTTGCTTATTTGTATTGATAAACACCCCAAATGTCATGTCTTGGGCTCTTTTTTTTTTCTCTTTTCCCTGAAATTATGTAACTTGGTAGGAAAGTAATGGATCTGAAAATTGAAGCCGGGTTTATATTTCAGGAATTTTCATTTGTGACGCTCTCTTATTAGTTCCAGGAGTCTGCCTAGTTTGGGGGGTTACAAACAAAATGTTACAATTATGTTGCAGAAGCATTGGAAGATTGTAGCGAACCTTAAGATCCCAGGCCGATCCATTTCAGCCACTTGCCAACTTCCCCGTGTTGGAAACAGAACTGGCGATTACTCCGAAGAACGTGGTGGTACCCTCCTTAATGGATACCCTGCACAGATACTGCGGTGGGTGCCAGTTTCTGGGCAGTTCACTTGTAAAACTCTGAGTTCTCCTAGGGGATTTCTTTTTCAGTCAATTTTCATTTTGGATTCAATGAAACACGGGTAGAACATTCAGAAAACATGAACGTGAAATAGAGGGTTGTTAACCCACTTTTAGGCCCGCCATTCTAACATCTGAAGGCCTGAATCACTTTTCAGTGGTTAAATGTTTAGCAGCGAGCCTAAATGGATCTATGCATGATGAGTTAACCATTTAGTGGTTGGAAAGTTCTTTGAGTCATTTTCCAGAGTTACTGAACAAATACATTATCTTGTTGGTAAAGTAAGCCCTTGAAGTCATAGAGAATAGAACCCAGCGAGGGCACAGTGCACTGGGGCAACTTAGTATTCTTACCCACATAAACTCCACAGAATTATCGCATTTGTGAACCAAGGGTGATCTTGTGTTTATTTGTTTTATGCTATAAGTGGGTATGAGCCCTAGAACTCAGACTTGCATTCAAATCACTGTGGGACCTTGGGCAAGCTCCCAGGTTTCTCTCTGCCCTCAGTTTCTTCTCCTGTAAAATAGAGGTTGATTTTTTTTTTTAAAAGAACCTCTGTAGTTTTTTTTTTTTTTTCTTGTAGGAAGGGAACTATTTGATGCCCAAGGAACAAGATTTGCTGTAGTGTTGGTAAATACCAAGAGCTTCACAATGCAGTGTTACCTCCTGGGTCCAGATAATTTCAAGTACATACCAAAGTTTGTAACGCCCACGATATATTTGACAGATAGTTGGGGAACACAAATCGTTTGCAGTTCAGAGTTGCAAAAGCAAAAAAAAGGATAAAAACTGATATATGGAAAAAAATATTAGAAATATTAGATTCTTTTAGGTGGAAACTTTTCCCATGGATAGGGTCAAGGAAGGAGAAGTTACATTTGTTTGTATTTCTGGTTACTGTGAATTTTCGATTTACATTTTTTTTCTTTTCACAATAGCCTTTAAAAGTATATGGGATTTTCCATTTTAAACCAGGGTAAGTAAGGTTGTTGGCCTTCAAGTCTTCAGAGTGTAAATTGTCGATTATAATGCTTGGAATTTGTTTTTAGAGAGACTGTCCTGGGGGCAAGTTAATCTTTAATAGGTCGCATTTTTATTAGTGGAGAGAGTCTTCTATGTAATGGACAAAAAATTCACTGAGGTTAAAATGAGCAGTAGGGTGGTAGTCAAAGAAATAAAATACCATTCTTGCGTGATCACGGAGTCTAATTGATATACATAAAAACCACTAGACCAAAATATAGGGAAAATTACTAGTTTTTTTTTCCTTCCTTTAAAAAAAAAGAACACAGCTACTTTGAAATTACCATAAAGAATGTCTGGCATGTTTGTTGATATTTTAATGATAATTATCGATCTTGTTGGTCAGTGACTTTTTTTTTTTTTTGGCATGGGAATTTATTTTTGAGTTTAGATATTTCATGGGTCTGCTCAGCCTTGGGATGCATGCCATGTCCAGCATTTTTTTAGTGGTAAGGCATCATCATGTTCTATTTCTTTCATAACTAGCCCTCAGCAGTTTGATAGGCTTCGCTAAGGAGTCACGGTGTTGAGTCACGCCAATCAGTTAAAATGAATTACACTCTGTGAAAAGGAGGGGTTGCTATGAAAGAGATGGGGAGTGGTCCAGAGTGTCTAGGATACAGTGGTGGTGCTTGCCAGGGAACAGCATCAAAGATGAGATCCCTGGATGAGTCTACACAGAACGAGAATTCCTCATAGACAGCATAGAAGCATAAACATTTTCAAGGTTGAGTCCTAAGAGAAGTAAAGGATTTTGTGTGTGTGTGTGTGTGTGTGTGTGTGTGTTACAAAGGAGACTGACATCCAATGAGCTTTACCTTTTGGATAGGGAAGACTTCAGAAACCATGTAGGGTTTTTACAGTGCCGGGACAATTTGGGATCCTGTTTTACCTGAGCAGGAGAACTGGCTACCAGTGCAGGATAGCTCTGCGAGCAGCAAATGTGCCATGGCTCTAACTCAGCAAACATTACCATATGGTTTTGTGACTGGTCACCCTTTCTTAGATATTGTTGTGAAGATGGAAGAAATATGAAGCAAAAATATTAGAAGATGTGGAAGTTCTGGAAGTGAGGGAAAGCTTACATGAGTAGAGCTTGCTAGCTGGTGCTTCATCAAGGCTAAACAAATACCAAGAAACCAGATAGCTTTATGAAGGACAGTGGGTACATACACCGGGCTTTGGGCAGGATCAAGATTTGTATGTTGGCATTATGCTACCCGATGCTATCTTTTCTAAAAAGGAGTATTAGTAGCAGGTTTGGAACCTTGAAGCAGTTGTAATAGTTAGGAGGGAAAAAAAAGTGCATATAAATATCGCAGTGGCGGCCAGAGAGATTGCCCAGTGGTTAAGAGCACTTGCTGCTTTTATAGAGGAGCTCAGTTCTGTACCCACCGCCTGCATCTGGCAGCTCCCAAATTGCCTGTAACTTCAGCTCCAAGGAACCAGAATCCTTCTGGTCTTTGTGGATAAGATGACCACAGTAGCATATACTGACATAGACATACACATAAATTAAAAAAAATACATATCTTAGTGTTGGCTGCATAGGAAATGCTGAAATCATTCAGTTACAGCAACGGTATTCATTCTTAAGCCAGAATGCATAACATATGTATTCATGTATTAAGAATGAAAGTCCAGTTTACTAAAGGATAAATATCATGATCCCACACAGCTGTTTGATGATTATTGTCAGCTCCCTGGTTGCTTAGCCCTCAGTAGGTGGCGTGTATGGCTGAGTAGACCTCTCATAGATGGCACTGGGGACGCAGAGATCTTTCGAGCCTCTTGAGGTGTGTGATCCTTCTTGTTTTGTGTAGTTTCCATTCTGTGAAAGGCTCCGCATGCACCTGGTACTTTCTAAAGGGTTGTTAGCACTCCTTCTGTTAGAAACTGTTCTTCAGCCTTCCCCATCAGCATGTGAGAAGGAAGGACTTTTTTTTTTTTTTTTTTTTTTTTTTTTTTTTTTTTTAAAAAAAATGACTGTGCCGGGGGATGTTTTTGCTCAGCAAAAAGACGCCATTTACTCATCTATGCAGAAGGGGAAGGGGTGGTCTCATCTCAGGGTGCCGGAGGGAGGCAGAGACGGAGGAGGGAGAGAGGAAGTTCAGAGGTTAAGAGTTGCCTTTGTGGGGCAGCTCACAACCCTTTATAACTCCAGTTCTAGGGGTTCTGATACTCTCTCTGGCCTCCACAGTCATATACTTCTGCGGACCCATGAATAGAATTAAAACAAATCTTTTAAAAATTATCTCATTGTAGGGATATGTAAGCACAGACTGAGTTCTGTGTAGAATGCTGTCCCAGGGCGGGGCACATGGCACTTGGAGATGGCAGTGTAGTGACAGCAGCAGTGACATCTCTGTCCCTTGTGATTGAGAAAGTTCAAAACACACTCCGCAGAGATGGCTCAGCAGTTAAGAGTGCTTGCTGCTCTTGCAGAGTACCTAGGTTCAGTTCCTAGCACCCACTGCTTGTGAACTTCCATCTCCATGGGATCTGATGCCCTCTTCTGGCCTCTATGGGTACTGCACTCATGTGTTGCATATACCTATGTGCAGGCAAAAATTCAAAACACAAGACCCCAAGCATTGCTAGGTCTCTTTAAAAAAAGAAAGAAAAAGCAAACAAGCAAGTAATCAAGCAAGCAAGCAAACAAACAAGCATGTGAATCTTGTGTGTGTGTGTATGTGTGTAGTATTTGATTTATTTTGTAGTGAAACTTTCTTGAATAAAATCAGAACGTTAGATAGGATTATTGTAATTCAGCCAGAGAGCAGAATGCAAAGCTGACGTTACCCAGTAGCCTAATGTTAAAATCACTTGAGAGGTCCTGTAGCTTGCAGTGAAGCAACCAGGTCTATCTTTCAGACCATCCTGGACTGGGCTCTGTCTTAGTCACCTAGCCACCTGAAGAGGCCTGGGAAGATGCCCCCTTTACCGAAGGGCATAGGATAAGTGCTTTCCTTAATGTGTACACTCTCAGTAAGTCTTATCTCTGTGAAGCTGTGGGGGGTTTCTGGTCAGGTTGATCATTAATAAATTCAAGCATGGTTGGAGAGTTCTTTATATCAATGACTTTTGTAGGGAGGAATGTATTTGGCGGTAGCCAAGAAGGGGGAAAAAACCCAAACACTGGTTTACACAAGGCAGAGTCATATGGTCCCAGCCCCAGTAGATGAACAAGAACTTCAAGGAGCTCAGTATCCTTCTTGTGGTACATCACTAGTTCAGCCTGGGACCTTTGCTTTGTTTCATGTGGTATGGTTGCAAGTATCAGCCTGTAACAGCTACATCTGAGATTCATGCAGGCAAAGTCCCACCTTTATGTGTGATGAAGACTATAGTCTCCTGAAAGTTTACCCATGTGTCCTTCGGCCACCGTTTCTTCAGGAATCTTGGGGAAATGTGGCTTCTTTTCCATCCTCTGTGAATAAAATAGACAAGCAAGCATGGTTTCAGAGCGGACATTCATTGAGTCTTGATTCAAGTTTCCTGACTGTGGGCAAAGCACAGACCAAACCTGGCAGGAGCCAAATGTTGCCTGTGTTGAAAGGTTTGGGGCAGTGTTTGCAACACTGAGACTGGAGTAGTAGGCATTGTTCTCAGAGCAATGCAGGCACAAACAACCATGGCACAGGGAGGATGCCTGTATCTCCTAGAGATGACCGCCTCCTCCTCCTCCTCCTTAGACCAGATGACCCAGGGCCCCTGAGTCCTGGATGCAGCTTTACCATAGAACTGTAGATCTAGCTTTTGGAGACGCCAAACACACAACCTCTCCGTAAGTGTCCCCTTCCAGGAACGTGCTTTTTTTTTTTAAATATAGCTCCTTCTTCCCTTATTTCCCTGTCTCATCTTCTTTGATCTTTCTTCTTCTTTTATAGCAGAGTCTGGCTATAAAGCCTTGATCTTGAAATCACTCTGAAGTAGTGTCATAGGGTGAGCATCCTGTGTGTGCCATTGTCTGCATTTTGAAATTTCCCAGAATGAGCTACGTGCACCCGATCTGCAGCGTTTATTATAATAGATTTCTCCTATAAGGATGCATTGGATAGGATGGAACATCTCTTTTTGTTAAATACTTAGTGACGTGTAGGGAGTGAAGCACAGTTCTCAGACTGATTTTTGAAGGCCTTTGCAGTGGGTGTGGATGCTTAGCACGTGAGTTTAACCGTGAGTCTGTAAGTGCCAGCTCATTTACTGCTTAGCCCTTTAGTGTTAGCGTTTAGCACAAGGTCCAAGATGTGCAAAGGCACCAGTAGAAACTCTCTGAGTATACCAAACACTTACACATCTTTACAGTTTTCTGTCTTGAACTTTATTAACATTACATTTATTTATTACGTGCGTGCATGTATATGTGTGCATATGTGTGTAGTGTGTGTATGTATTTGCATGTATGTGTGTAGGTATGTGTGTGTGCATGTGTGTGTATGTGTATCTTTGTGTGTGTGTATGTATGTATGTGTATGTATGTGTGTGTATGTGTACATATGTGTGCATGCATGTGTGTATGTGTATTTGTATGTATTTATGTATGTGTATGTATGTGTGTATATGTGTATATATGTCTGCATATGTGCATTTGTGTGTATCTGTATTTGTATGTGTGTGTATGTATGTATGTGTACGTATGTGTGCATATGTGTATGTGCATGTATGTGTGTGTATGTGTATGTATGTGTGTGTGCGTACATGTGCTTATGCATAGTAGGAATTCAAACTCTGCTCCTTATGGTTGTTTAGTCACCCCTCAGCCCTGTTTACACAACCTTTCCCACCTGCTAATGCACTGATACCTGTGGATTCTGATCACGTTTATTTGTGATAAGTATTAAATTCTGTTCCTATTTATGAGGCTGGCTCCTGGAGGGACAAGATTCACATTCTAACCAGATGGTAGGGTTTTTGTGTGTGTGTGTGTGTGTTTGTGTGTGTGTGTTGTGTGACATGGAGAAGACACCCCACATAACTCTGTACACTGGGTTTTCTGAAGCCCAAAGCATTTCCTTTACAGGAAGGCACTAAATGAGAGGATTTGAAAACTACCCACTATATTTATCCCTCGACTTGAAAAGCAAATACAAAGTTACAGAGTACTTGAAGATTATAGACAGATATGCAGAATGAACACACAAACTCCTTCAATGGGTCTAAACTTTGTCAATCACTAGTGATTATATTTTGGAAGCTTTTTTCCTGGTCTTGAAAACATATGTCTGTACATCATATATTTTTAGAACCATACGAAGTTCCTACTGTACCACTGGGAAGCAGATGGGAACCTATGCTAACTACGGCTCCTACCCTGTGTGAATTAAATTACAGTAAGACCATCTCTTCTCTATTTTTTCTTTGAATTTTATCATTGGTGTTTTTCTTTTTGAGATTAATCCCCTCACCCCATTCTTTGGTTTTTCAAGTCATGGTTTCTCTGTGTAGCCATGGCTGGAACTCACTCTATAGACCAGGCAAGCCTCAGACTGACAGAGAGCCGCCTGTCTCTGCCTCCCAAGTGCTGGGATTAATGGCATATGTCACCGACATCCCGCTCACTCTCTTTGAGATTCTTGAAGGATATACTTTCAAAGATCTCTATTATTCCCTTGACTGACTTTGTTGAACTGTTTCCATATAGAATGCCTTCGGTGGGTCCACAGTAGTGCCTAGTCACGTTTCTATTCGTTGACCAGGGCTCAGCTCATGGCTCTGTGCTATGTGGCCTGGAACAAGTGAATTACTTCGTTTGGTTTTGGTGTCCTCATCTTTAAAATGGGGACAGAATCCCTTCCACTTTGTGAGGACTAGAGATGCTGTGTGTGAAATCCATATAGTGTGAGGTGAGGCAGGGACAGAGACGCAGTATCCACTGAGCTCCAGACATGCTCTCCTAAAAACCTTGCATGAGTCCTCCCTTATTCCAATAGGGAAGGAAGTCCCCGCCCCCTTCCTTCTCCCTTTTGCTTCCACCGGCTTGCTCCAGGCTCCACTTGCTTCAGCCCCTGCTTGTTCCTGGTTCCCGCTGCTCTGGCAGCACCCCGCTCAATCCAGCCCAAAGTACATTGTAGCTGTCTTCAGACACCCATATGAGGGGATCAGATCTCATATGGATGGTTGTGAGCCACCATGTGGTTGCTGAGATTTGAACTCATGACTTCCCTTAACCGCTGAGCCATCTCACCAGCCCGGAAAGGAAATCTTATTAGTGGAATTAGTACGATGGGTCTTTTGGGCACCCCCCCAACCCTCCCTCCATCCTCTGCCCCCTGTCCCCTAAAGTCTACCTTCTGTTTTTTCCTTCCGTTTTTTCTGATGGGCTCTAGCTATGAATCCAGGTTGGTCTCACGTCATCCTCACCATCCTCCTGTCTCAGCCTCTCAAGGGCTGGGGTTACAGGCACTTGCCACCACACTTGGCCGTTCTAAGGCTTTTGATCAACATTTCAAAAATAATTTTCCAGAAGACTTTCAAGGTTAGGAAGAAGAGCAGCAGGTTCAAGGGCTACCTGTCTCTTGGACCCAGGGTCCTGACAGCCTGGCTTGTTTCCGATGACAGCTGGGAGACATTGGAAGCAGCCGGGAGAGCCAGTGCAGAGTGAGGGTTGTTTGTCTTTTTATCACTGAAAAATTTAAGCAATGCCTGTCTTATCCGATTAGCATGTCTTGAATCAGGATTTCTTAAAATATGTATACGTCAGAATCCAGGGTTTGTTTTTAAAAAGCCAAGTTTCATCCTCTCTGAATCCAGATTCTTCGTGTCAGAGCGGGGCGCAGTGGGGGGTGGGGGTGGGCAGAGAGATCTGTGTCTTGAAAGCATTGAGTCTGGGACTCATGTAGGTGGTCTCGGGACCTAATGTTGAGAAACAGGAGTTGGTCGTTAGAGATGGTTAAATACTTCCAGGGGCTTTAGAGTCTTGTCTTCTGGGGATCTCTGGTACCCCGGGAGCTAGCATTTCTGCCTCCTTATGAGGGCATCTTGAGATTTTGCATCTAGGAGTGTAGTGTCTATGGGTTTTGTACAGTGGCTTGTTGAATGGATTTGGCAGGGAACACACAGCTGTTTATAGTCTAGTGAAGGGAAGAGCTTGTCTCTATTGCTGTACTTCAGTTCAGACTGCATTCGGTTTTTAAATGCTTCTTTAGTGGGTTGATATAATAGCTACTAAGTACTTTAAAAATTAGTTTTAAAAATACATTCTTTTGGGAGGAGGAGTGAGTGGGTTGGGGAAATGGCTCTGTCATTGTTTGTAGGGCCTGAGTTTGATCCTCCCAACCCATCAAACCTAGATGTGGTGGCATGCATTTATAATCCTGGTGATTGGGAGGAGGGGACATGGGACTGTGGGGCTTCCTGGCCAGCCAGCCTCATCCATTTGGTGAGTTCCAAGCCAGTGAGAGATCTCAAAAAACTAAAGCAGATGGCGCTTGAGGGATAATGGAGGCTGGATGGCTGCCATGTGCACACACATAAACACCTGTGTTCTCTCCCACACATGTAGACAGAGACAGACAGACAGACAGACAGACAGACACACACACACACACACACACACCCCACAACAAGCAAAACATTCTTCTTTTTTTCCTACATGGATAATTTTATTAAAAAACTAAAACAATCCAAAAGACCAAAGCACCAAATAGAAGTTCACCCCTCAGAAGGGAGGTCCCTGGGGCCAGGCCACCCTCCACCAGCTGCTAAGTGTCTTGCTGATGCACGAAGGGGTGGGGACGGCCTCCATGCTGTCCTTCGGGCAGATGAGCATCACTGAGGTGCCATGGCACAGCAGGAGTCCCAGTTTCCCTGTGTCCCCTGTCAGCCTGTACCAGTCATCGGGATCTCACATGGACTCAGTGATTCCATCCAGCACCAGGTTGAGCAGTGGGTCACCCTTTTTCAGGATGCCGCTGGACCTCCACTCGGATGGTCTTATCATTGTTCTTAGACATGTCCAAGATGCTTTCTTCCTTCTTTTCCAATTTGTCCACCATCTTGCTGCCACGCCCGCTCTGCCAACACTTTTCATTATAATAGAAATTTAGGTGAAGAAAACATTTTTTTTGATTGTTGTTGTCTTGGTGGTGGGTGTTGGCCATAGGAATCAAATCCAGGGCCTTGCATATGCGAAGAGATGGCATCGGATCCCATGACAGATGGTTGTGAGCCACCATGTCGGGGCTGGGAATTGAACTCAGGACCTCTGGAAGAGCAGTCAGTGCTCTTAACCACGGAGCCATCTTTTAAGCCCCTTGAAGAGAGCTTTTAAAAGGGAGATATAATTACAAGTAATCTCTTCATCCTAAGAACTGTCTCCGCTTCCTGGCTTGAATTAGGGTTACAGATCGTTTGCATAGTTTTTGTGGTTGTTCTCAAAGTTGTGATTGCTACTTTCCGTCCATCCTTTTTGCCTAACTCACCAGCTACTCCTGTGTTGTATTTCTGAGCACATGTTAGAAATATACTTTTATTATTTGTATTTGTGACACATTTGGTCAAAAACATATTCTGACTATAAGCAGAGTTGTAGTGACCATGATTAATTATTACATCATTTGAGGGGGAGGGACTATAGTTTTTGAAGTGTGTGGACTTTGAGGAAAGCATTGGCAGCTTTTATTGATTGCTCACTGAGTCTGAGACGTGGTTCCTAGGGTTCTAAGCCCTCAGGAACAAGCCCAGACAACAGTATCCTCAAGGATTATTCTAGAGTCCAATCTCTAATGTGGGTGGGGTGGAGAGACATCCCAACTGAGTTCAGCATGATATGCCGCCCTCCCCACAGGGTGAAAGACCTTTTGAGTCCTGTGAAAATGCAGAGGATCTCAGTGGTTGGACTCGTGAATGGCTGAGACTCTCAGTGGGAATGTAGGCAAAAGGCTCTGCCTCCTGCTGCCTTTGGTTAAATTGTCTTTCCCTCCTTTGTGAACAGGGGATAATAATGGCCTCTCTTTGGGGCTGTGGTGAAGATTACACAATAGTGTTTATAAAGCTGACTCACAATTGGTACCCTGTGGATGGTCTGTGTTTTTCATATTCATTTTCTTTTTTTTTTCTTTTTTTTTGTATGTAGCATCTAGCCCAGTGCTGTGAAAGAGCTGGACCATATTTCCAGAGTTAACTGGCACATGGTGAATTTGAATTAAACAACTGTCCCGTTTTGGGCTAACGGAGCTAGTATAGCCTTATGGAATGGAACGGTACATCAGGGCTTTCACTTGGCCTCAAGAAATACTTGACAGCTGTGTTTCATAAGAAGACAGAGGTGTCGGTACACAGGGTGGTCTGCCACGCTCAGCTGAGGGAGTTCAGAGAGGATTGTAGATTTGAGAATTGCCTTTTGAGGGGGGACATGCAAAATCAACTCAAGGAAGGGGAATGCTGGGTAATTCACACACATATCTCACCTGGGGTGGTGTTAAATTAAAATTCGTCAAGCTCGTTAGAAAATATCTAATTAATTATAAATACCAGCCCAGGCCTATCTTGTAGTTAGACAAGTGCCTATCCATGGTTAAATATTTTCGTTGCTCTGGCTGGCTTTGGACCTTTGGTCTTTTTGCCTTGGTTTCTCAAGAGCTAGGATTACAAGCAGGCACCACCCTGGCTATCATAAACATAATTTTAAAACCTGTCAGATGACATAAGCCATCCACTCTGAAAAATGAGACGTCTTTCATGTTCGCTAGCTGAGCCTTCCTCTTCTTTTAGTACAGTGCCTGCCGGCCAGCAGTCAGATACAGGTTTGTGGCTCACTCTCGCCATTGAAACTTTGTTTCAAACAAATTCTCAGGGTTTTGGGTGGGAAACCCCTTCAGGACACCTTGAAGCGCCTGCATTCTGAGCTTTTGCATAGTGCAAGCTGCAGACCCACCTGTCCTTTGAATCTCGGTCTAGTTGGACGGTGAGTAGGTACTGTGGGCTCTCCATCAGTGATCTCCCAGGGTGGCAATGGTAGGATTTTACCTCTGTGTGTACCTTTCCCAGGATAGCTGGAGTGTCTTGGTAGTGAAGGATCTAGACTTGGAAGAGAGCAAACCACACACCCTCTTTCCTGGCCTCTGGGCAGGCAGGTTGGCAGGACCCAGTATCCTGTGGGTTGGACGGCAGCTTGATTCAGCCTTTCTATACTAATTGAGTAAACCTTCCTTGGCGCCTGTTAGTGTTGACACATTGTTACATGACAGCAGAGAGTGATCTCTGCCATGTAGCAGGTCCCCTCACAGTTTCCTTCTCTTCAGCCAGTGAGTCCAGTTATTAGGTTTCCCGGGATAGGGTTTGTGCCTACTGGCTATATTCTGGCTTTAAGTGTCATGAGGACACCTGTATGGCCGGATCTTGGGCCGCTTTCAGAATTGTTTCAATGAATTCTTGAGAATTCATTGTTTTCCTCTGGTGTCACAAAAGACCCCCCCCATGTGTGCTCTGCTCTGTTCTCAGATGGCCTTTTAAAATCATGTTCTAAGATTTTTTTTTTTGTTGTTGTCCTTGTGGTTGTTGCTGTTGTTAAAACTGTCATTTACAGCCAAGCCAGTCCTGGTGAGATTCTTCTTGTTAACTGGTTGATTATAACGACTTAATTTCAAAAAGTTAGGAAACTTGTGTGGCCTGAGTGGTATGGAAACAGTCATGAAAAGAAATGTTGGTTTTAATACAGATTTCTAAAAAACTATTTTTGCTTAGTATGTTTTAAGAGATTTACTTTGTTTTATGTATATGGATATTTTGCCTATATGTGTGCTGTGCCCATCGAAGGCAGAAGAGCACTTTGGATCACCTTGAACTGGAGTTATAGGTAATTGTCAGCTACCGTGTGGGTGCTGGGGAGCAAACCCAGGTCCTCATGAAGAGCAGTCAGTGCTCTTAACCACAGAACGATCTGTGTGTATGCGTGTTTGCCTTTAATATGTACATATCTATGTGTGCATTTGTAGACGTGCAGTGTATAAAGGTCATGGAGGTTTACACTGTGTCTCTTCCTCAGCGACTCGCTACCTTATTTTTTGAAATGGATTCTCTCAATGAACCTAGAACACACTGAGAACTGGCTGCTGAGCGCCAGAGATCTGTCCCTCAGCAACTTCCGCAAGTGTTGGTATACGTGTGGGCTCTGGGGGTCTAATCTCAGGCTCTCTTGTTGGTGTCGCATGCTGTCTGATTGAGCTACCACCCCCCCACATCTCTCCCAGGGGGTTTTAAGATTAAATTTGCTGAAATGGGAACATGAAACACAGAATTATTGCAGGTCTGTAGAGTTTTCATTGTTTTTCCCGGGGCTTACAATTCAGGAAAAACAGCGCTTGCAGCCTCACGGTGGTTAACATAAAAAGACTGTTGCAATAAGGTGGCTGGTGTCACAGAGTGAGCATGGGGGTTGCCTTATCTGTGTAAACAATATTCAATCACACCAGGAATCTAGCACTTGGGCCATAAAGCAGGATGGGGTTGGAAAAGCATCTCATGAGAAGCCACGAAAGGGAGATGGAGCAACTGCTCAGCGGTTAAGAGCACTTGCTGCTCTTGCAGGAGCCCCGGCTCTGTTCTTGGAAGCCGCTCAGCAGAACCCATTTGGCAGCTCACAACCATCTGTAACTCCAGTCCCAGGGGACCTGACACCCTCTTTTGGCCTTGATGGACAGTGTACTTTATATGTAAGTGGATATCCAGAGGCTGAGAATGGAAGGGTAGGGAAAAGGGATTCGTCAGTGGTGGTGACAGGAGAGAGCAAGGTGGCCATGTATGTGACAGCCCAAACTGTCCAAGATAAAGAACTGTACAATCCTTTTATATAGTATATATTATTATATTTATATTACCTTATATACTTTATTGTGTAGTAAGAGGGCCTGTCTGTCTCTGTACAGTACATAGTTCCTATGAGTGTACAGTACATAGTTCCTGTGAGTGTACAGTACATAGTTCCTATGAGTGTACAGTACATAGTTCCTATGAGTGTACAGTACATAGTTCCTGTGAGTGTACAGTATATAGTTCCTGTGAGTGTACAGTACATAGCTCCTATGAGTGTACGGTACATAGCTACTATGAGTGTATAGTACATAGTTCCTGTGAGTGTACAGTACATAGTTCCTATGAGTGTACGGTACATAGCTACTATGAGTGTACAGTACATAGCTCCTATGAGTGTACGGTACACAGCTCCTATGAGTGTACGGTACACAGTTCCTATGAGTGTACGGTACATAGCTCCTATGAGTGTACGGTACATAGCTCCTATGAGTGTACAGTACATAGTTCCTATGAGTGTA
>NW_021604786.1:2464438-2508701 GCF_004785775.1 Grammomys surdaster
GGTACATAGCTCCTATGAGTGTACGGTACATAGCTCCTATGAGTGTACGGTACATAGATCCTATGAGTGTACATAAACCTAACACCAGATGCTGAACTGTATCATGTAGACTCTTACCCTATCAAGAAGGAAATAGGGTCTTGACAGTAACGGATGTCAATAGTTCACATTTGGTAACCAGGTTGAACAAAGAAACGGTGCTCTTGAATGTAATCAATGAATTATACCAGATGGACTTGCAGAAGACATTATCCTGTCAACACAACAGGGATTTCTCAAGTACGCAAGGGACGTTCTCCAGGATCGAGCATGCTACTCTATTGCATGGAACTAGTCTTAGCAGGGTAGAGCAGTTTATAGTCATAATGGCTGTCGTTTCTGACTGTAGTCGAATGAAATTAGAGATCAGTAGGTTGAGAAAGCGGAAAAGGCCACACGTCTATGGAAGAGAACAACCCCCTCCCCCGAAGGACCAGTGGTCCAGATGAGAGACCATGAGGAGGATTGGAAGTTATCTTTAGGAAAATCAATAGTGCCAGGAATGTCTGTGATCCAGGAAGGGCAGCAGGAGCAAGGCTTAGGGCAGGGATGTCCAGACTGAGGAAGAATGTAGACCCCAGGTCTACACCCAGTGGAGTGACTGACATACCCAGGAGCAAGAAGAGGAAGAAGAAAAACAGACAAAAGCCACCCCCCCCAAAAAAACAACCCCCCACACACCCCAAAACCAAAAACAACAAAAAAACAAAAACCTACCCTGAATTGAAGCCGCTGAGAGAAACAAGGAAGGACCAGAGCATAAACTAGTGAAACAGAATAGAAAACCAAAGATCTTAGAGGCCAGCCTGGTCTACAGAGTGAGTTCTAGGACAGCCAGGGCTACACAGAGAAACCCTGTCTCGAAAAACAAAACAAAACAAAACAAAACAGAAAACCAAAGATCAAAACAAGCAACATGTTTTTCTTTGAAAACAGTAAATGAAAACTCTCAAAGATCTAAATGATTCCCCACCAGGTTTAGCAGTGATGTAAGAGTCTCTCTCCCACTTCTTTTACCTAATGTAGAACCGAAAAGAAAAGAAAAAACCATGAGAAGAATCAGGTATGGGAAATGAGACATTATAACAGATACCACGGAAATCAAAAGGTCATTACAGCATACCTTGAGCAGTCATGTGCCTTGAAGACTGTAGAAATCTATAATCTGATGAGACAGAATTTTGAAAACAAAACAAAACAGTATTTGAACAGACCTAATAATTAGGTGATTAAGCTAAGATCAAAAACAAACAAAAACCTCCTACCAGAAAACCCCAAGATGGATTGGCTTCATTTAGTGAAGCTTCCAGAAATTTTAATCGGCACTGACCTCGATTCTTCCACAAATGAATGAGGAGGTAAAGCTCCAAGCAACAGCACTTCAGGAAAACCTTGGACCAGGGATACTGTCTCTGGTGTTTATTGCTACAAAATCTGGGCAGACGGAGTTCAACAACACACGTTGTTGGTCACAGGTTGTGGCCTCATGAGGTTCATTCTTGAAATGCAGGAAGGAGACAGCATATGAAAATCACTATAATACCATTTGTGTTTTTTTAACACATTAAAAGACAACAAACACACAGTTCTCTAAGTTGATATAGGAAAATGCATTTGAGAAAACCGAGTTTTCTATCACAAGAAAATATTCAAAAGACTAAGAAGTGAAAGGAACAGCTGGGCAGTGCGCACGCCTTTAATCCCAGCACTTAGGAGGTAGAGACAGGCAGATTTCTGAGTTTGAAGCTAGCTTGGTCTAGAGTGAGTTCCACTCTGAGTGAGTTTCACACAGAGAAACCCTGTCTCGAAAAACCAAAAAAAAAAAAAAAAAAGAAGAAGAAGAAGAGGAAGAAGAGGAAGAAGGAGGAGGAGGAAGAGGAAGAGAAGAAGAAGGAGAAGAAGAAGAAGAGGAAGAAGAGGGAGAAGAGGAGGAAGAAGAGGAGGAAGAAAAAGAAAAAAGAAGAAGAAGAAGTAGTAGTAGTAGTAGTGGAAGGAACAACCCAGATATATAAAGACCACACATGAAATTCCACAGTGTGTGAGAGAGGAGGGGGGCAGGGAGAACAGAATGTGAGAGAGAGCAGCCAGTCACACTCAATGGTGGAAAATGTAAGATTCTCTCTCCCACTACTTTTACATAATGGAGAATCAAAATTTTCTTTTTCTTTTTTTCCCTCTTCCCTTCTCCCTCTTGCTCTGGCCCTGCTCTCTCAGGCCCTGCTTGCTCCAGCCCAAAGTACATTGTAGGTGTCTTCAGACACCCATATGAGGGCATCAGATCTCATTATGGATGGTTGTGAGCCACCAGGTGTTTGCTGGGATTTGAACTCATGACCTCCTGAAGAGCAGTGGGTGCTCTTAACCGCTGAGTCATCTCACCAGCTCCTGAGAACCAAAATTTTCATCAGAGCAACCAGACGAGAATAAGAAATGGATACGGGTATGGAAATGCCACGTTGAAGACCATCACAGGCTTCAAACCTGGGAAGCATCTAGATAGGGAAGGAGGACAATCGGTTTTTCTCACCTTAGGTAATTTTATATTTAGTGGACTTTAGTGAACACAAATACACACGTGCACACGTACATGCACACACACATACACATATATACATATACATGTAAACACATACCCCATACACATACACTGAGGCAAGCAGTAGAAATGTTTAATTCTTTTTGAAGAATTTATGTTTGGGTTTGTTTACCTATATGTGTCTGTGAATGTGCGTGCCATGGGTGTGGGTACCTCATGGAGGCCGGCGGAGGGATTGGTTTTAGTGGTCCACTGTGAATGCTCGGAAGTGAACGTGGGTCTTCTTTCTGTAAGAGCAGTCCATGCTCGTCACCACTGAGCCTTCTCTGCAGCTCCTGGAAGGGGAGTTTTAACGTTGCAAGGTGAAGACGCATCTGAGATCTGTTGAGCAGAGCTGTGCCCATTCTAAGCACCTCTGGGTACACAGCAAGTATCACACACTTAAAATAGTTCAGATAGCAAAAGTTTGCATTACACGGTTTTCCCAGTAAAACAAGATAACCTGATTAATTCTTTCAGACAAAACAGATTTGCCTTAGCATATTCTTTGTATACTACCACGATCTTTGGGGGAAAAAATTAATATTATTTTTAAAGTGGCATGACAGAGTACCGGGCTTTTGTCTGTTGGCGTCACACATGCCTAGTCTGGTTGATCTTCCTCTACCCATCTTGCTTGTGCTTTTACGATGTGCAGTTTGCATCTTCTACCCTCTTTAAGCTTTTTTTCTACTTTTCTGTGTTCTCCTACCCCATCTTTAAAGCTGCCTTTCTGTATCTCCTGGACCAGTTTCCAGTTTTCTGATCTCTAGCCAAACTGACATATGTAAACTTACATATATAGAAGTTAGAGTATATATATATATATATATATATGTATATATATATATATGTGTGTGTGTGTGTGTGTTAGAATATATGTATATGTGTATCTATATCTATTTAATTATCTGTCTATCTATCATCTATCTATCATCTATCTATCTATCTATCTATCTATCGATATCTATCTGTCTGTCTGTCTGTCTGTCTGTCTGAGTCAGTATGGGTATTTGTGTTTCTGACCCTGATTTACTTCACTTAGTATAATATTTTCTAGTTCCATTCATTTTCCTGCAAATTCCACAGTTTCATTTTTTTTTCTTTACGGCCAAATAAGATCCCATCAGGTATACATAACCACATTTCATGATCTCCTCATCTGTGGGATAGACGTCTATGCCGATTCCATAAAAGCTGTTTAGAAAGTACAAGGTGCTTTGAAGAGTTCACCCCATTACTACTTGAAAAGAAAGAGAGAAAAAAAAATCCTGTTTCGTTAGGATAAAAGTGTGATTGCCAAGAAACCTGAGCTCTGAGTATTTGCTCTGGAGACATGTGGAAAGCCCACCTTCCCAAAGGCAGCCAGCCCCCTGTGGTAACAGCATTTGCGTTCAGTGCTGAGGAACCCACAACAGGCAAGAGGATTCCGTTATTTTCAGGCTCTCGAATCCAAATGTGCAGAGTAGACGTTTCTTTCAACAGTGAATGCATGAGACGGATTTGTGCTAACAATCGTAACAGAGCTACGTTCTCGGATTTCCATATTTTTCAAGTAGACTATCATGGTTTGGCCCAACGACTCAGCTCAGTTTCTGCTGGCTTGCACATTCCTCCTGGTTACACTCTGAGCTTTACCTCTACTGGAAAGTATGCTCCCTTTTCAGCATTTATTTTAGGCTGCTTGGCTTGAAGCACAGCCCTCTTTCGTCTCAAAGCATGGACGTATGGATGTGTGGTCTTCGTTATGTGTCTAAAAAGGAAAGTCGAAAAAAAGTTTACAAGCAGAGTAGGTAGAAAACATTAGGGATGTGACAGGCCTCGGGCATGGCGTGGGGACAGAACTCAACTAACTCCTCCAGAATCGGAGAGGATAGTTCTGGTCATACATGTATGTATTCATATGCACTTAGACATGACATAAATGACTGCGTGTGCACACATACAAGTCTACATGCATCACAGATTGGATTGTGTATCTAACATTCAGACCTGGCTCCTTGTGTCTCCAAATGTGATCTCACTGGGGATGGAGTCTTATAGAGGTAACCAAGTTAAAGTATTAGGGTGGGCCTGTGAGACGTGGGGACTGTGACTATCAAGATACATATGGAGGGAAGGCAGTGTATGAGACACAGGAAAAGTCAGCTGTCTGTAGCCAACCGGTCTGTGGAATTCACACATCTCCCTGTGTCCCTCAGACAGAACACCTGTTGATGCATGGTTTGGGGTTTGTATCTTCTAGAATTGTATCTGGACCTGGTTTTGGGGTCCTTACCAAATGACAATTCTAGTGAACCGAAATAAGTGTATACTGCTATTATACTACAAACAGGGGGGTGGTGGTGGCTGGAGAGATGGCTCAGTGGTTAAGAGCATGGGCTGCTCTTCCAGAGGTCCTGAGTTCAATTCCCAGCAACCACATGGCAGCTCACAGTTGTCAGTAACTCCTGTTCCAGGGGATCTGATTCCCACACGCCTGTGCATATTTAATTAAAAAAACCCATTAATTAACATAAACCAGGATATATATGCTTAGCAATATTGAGTCATGCTTAAATACTTTATTTTACTTATTTATTTTAGTCATTGTTGCCTGCCTTCCTATATAACTGATATGCGAACTTAATGTTTACAACCTTATTCGTTTTTTTTTTTTTTTTTCTTAGAAAAGTTATTCAGTTCAAGGCCAGCCTGGTCTACAGAGTGAGTTCCAGGACAGCGCGGGCTATAAAGAGAAACCTTGTCTCGAAGAAAAAAAAAAAAAGAAAGAAAAGTTATTCGGGAAGTTTGGGAGAATTATTTTGCCCATAGTAATCAAAATGAATACTTCTTTCCTCTCTCTTCGTATCACTTAAGTGAATTTATGCTGTTGGAGAGATGGTTTAGTGGGCAAGAGGGCTTGCTGTGTAAGTATGAAGCTCTGCGTTGAAGTCTCTAGCAGTCACATAAAAGGTGTGTGTGCCTATAGCCCAACATTGTCATGGAGCCTGGGATAGAAACAGAAGACTATCAGGGCCTTGCTGGCCTCCTGCCTAGCTGACAGGCCAGCTCTGTATTCAGCGAGAGATCCCGTCTTAAGGGAATTAGATAGAGAACACACACAGGAAGATGCTAAACAACCTCTTCTGGCATGTGCACGCATGTGAGTGCGTGTGCGCGTGCACACAGACGCACAAAACTCCCCCCCACTCCCCGCCAGAATCCGTTTCCTAATTTCTCAAGAGGGAAATTAAACTCATACTCTAGGATGAAGCAGTTATGTGTAAAGTGGACTCTGGCCCTTTGACCCTACTTTGCATAACAATTCTCAGACTTCCTAATTGAGGAGTTTCCATGTTTGCACCAGCTGTAGAGCAGGAGCCGAGCCCACTGACAGATTGGAAAGGCAGAGTCAGAAACAACCCACCCACTCACTCGTATCCAGCACCAAAATTGAAGGAAAAAAAAAAGTCACAAAAGTCCACATGTTGAAATTAAATTGTCTGAAGATTAGAAACAGATGCTGTGTTCAGATGATCAGTTTTTCCACTGCCCTTGGTTCTGTTGACTTGTGTTCATTTTGCCCTCAGTGGGAAAGACATGGAGTTCAGTGCCTTGTGAGGTTAGGTGTGGTGGTCTTCAGCCCCACACCTCCTCCCCTCCTCACATCTACAGAGCTTGGGGCATTTTCTGTGGGGCCCAGTGGGTGAGGAGCACTGGACGACCAGACCCTGGGTTGGGGAAGATACATCAGTGGTGAACCGGAGGCTAGTTTGGTAGGACATTGATTTATGTTGTTCCTGAGAAATGCTAATCTTGGGTGAAACCGGCCCTGTAGTTGCTTGAGTTTTCAGACATAAGAATGAACTTTGTGAAACAGGCCTGACAGATGGTTTCCAACTAAGAAAGTGAAAAGCAGAGCTATGGAGATGTTGAGACGGTAACGTGCTTGTTTGAAAGCACGACGACCCGAGTTCAGATTTCCAACACTGTCTAAAAGCCAAGCACGGTGGCATGCCTCGGTGACTGTGGCGCTGGAGGAGAGGCAGAGAAAGCCAGTTGGAATCTAGGGTCTCAGAGGCCAGCCAGTCTGGCCGGTTGTTGAGCTCCAGGTTCAGTGAGAGATCTTGCCTCAAAAGATTCAGTGGAGACCAAGAGAGAAAGTCACTGATGTTGACTTCCGGTCTCCACACACATGCATGGACAAGCACTCACCCTCACAGCAGACGCATGCCTATAAACTCATACATCTATGCAAACACTCCCCACTCACCCGTGTACACATACATGTGCACATGCAAGAACACACATACAAACACATGAGAGCAGGGTTGTTACGCTGCTGCTTGCATTTGAGTTGTCTGATAGTCTAGGAATTCAAACATGCCAAGGTAAGTCATGTAAAAGTTTTTTCAAGTGCTTTTTAGTGTGAGACTTTATAAAGTGTTTGCTGTAATGCAGACCCCAAACCATTCAGAAATGTCGTCTTTAATATTTAGAGACAAACTTCATCAGTGAGTTCCGAAGTTGAGTGTCATGTTGACATAGTAGTTAGTCTGTTGAGGGATAATCTATGGTTTGTTGTGTTTATGAATTAGAGACTTTGATGACACTATTTTTGAGGGACAGAGTTATTCTGTGCGTCACCATTTGTGAATACGTATCTGTCTGTCTTACATCCCTTTCCCATCTGAGACTTCTGATACCCAGGTCTTTTTTTTAAATTATAAAATATTCCAATTCCTCAGTTCAAAGTTTTTGTTTCTAGCATTTAAATCATGAGGAATAATACATAATAAAAAATAGGCAGAAGGTATAGCTCGATAAATTGTCTTTTATTCGAAAGAAGAAAACACTGCACACAGCTGAGACATCCGCCCTTCCTGCTCACTCTCTCACCTCTGATGATGACTGCCGCTTTAGTTTTGAGGTAATATCCTTTGCAGTTTTAAGGATGGCCCCACTATGTGCAGGGATACGAATCCCTAAGAACTCTGCCTGAATATATTCTTCAGAAATACCGCATTCCATGATTTGTTATGTCTGGCTTTGCTCATTCTACATTTGAGATTCATGAAGGTTGTTGTGTGTAGCTGGTTTACTAAGAGATTTTTTTCACAATCCTTACTTTTGTCCTGATAAACTGGCCTATGGCTTTTCCTGACCAGCTCTGTGGGGTTCTCTCCTGTCTGAACCGGCATGTGTCCTATGGCACATTCGTTCCTCTGCGTTTGGGATATTCCGACATATAAACATGCCAGGGTTCATTTGTGGTCAGTTCTTTATGTCATATTTATCTTTGGCTGTTGGGATGAAGCAGCTGTGGGTGTTCTTGCACACAGCTGTTTTTGGAGGCTGATTTCTCTTGAGTCCAAGAGGAATAAAACAAGGTATAAAGCAAGGATATGTTTAACTTTAGTGAATACTACCTTCTAATTTCCCAAAGGGTTGTTTGTGGTGCCTTGTACCCGCTCTTTCAAATGAGAATTTTCAGCCAGGTGTGGTGGCTCACACCTGTGAAATCGCAGAATTGGAGGGCTGAGGGATGAGGATTGCTACAAGTTTGAGGTCTTGATAGTGGGGTATGTAGAGAATTTTTGGGCTGTGAAGTGAGGTGCTTTCTCAAAAACAGCTTGCTCCAAAACAAAACAAGGATTTTTCCATTTGCTTAGTAAACTTGCCAGTCCTAAGGAGTGACGTCAGTCTTCTCGGTTAGAGCCACTCGGTGAGTGCAGTGGTCCTTCCTCCATCAGGGATTGACTTCTCTTCATGTCTGTTGGCTGTTTGGATAGTCACCTTGGGAATTGCATAGCATTTATTTATGTAACATTGTTTTACATTGCGCCAATGCCTGGCTGGCTCTTTGCATCTGGATGAGAGTCTGTTAACCGGGTGACTTGGGCTCTAATGTTACTCTCTCCAGAATTAGCATCTGTTCTCATGGATAATACTTTTGGTGGAGAGCCTCACCGGCTCAGCTCTCTGCTCTTTTACTGGTTGCTGGCTTAGCAAGTCTTCACTTTCTTGATAATTTTCTATTGTTCCTGAGCATGCATATGTGTGTGTGTTTGTGTGTGTGTGCACAAGCAGGCGCAAGCACATTTATGTGTGTGCATATATGTACTTGTGTGCATGTGTGTGTTATGCCCAGGTTTTCCAGTCAGTTATCCACAACAAGAAGGTCCATATTGTTTGTTCTGCTATTAATTAAAAGTTGAATTTTTAGGTTTGAAAAATAAAATCAATCCCATTTTTCTTCTGGCTTTAAATATAAAAATGAGTCATCAGATATTAGTATTTAGTGAAAACAAGTTTTAAGGCGATTTATTTAAAACTTATCTGTGTTTTTGTTACAAAACAGCCCTTGATGTTTTAGGAAATTTCTTGTGTGAAGAAAGTACTTATATTTCGGCTTCTGTTTTTTTTTATATATATTATTTTTCGATGTTTTAGAAAAATTAGAGCCAGTGTTTTAAAGTTAAAATTGAGCTTTTAGGAGGCCTGATAGAGGACTATGAACTGAATTAGTCTGTGCCTGTCATTAAGGCGCTAGTGACAAAAGCAGATTCCTTTACTTCGAAGTCTTAAATATCAAACGTCCTCATTTTAGCTGATCTGGTATCAGTTTGTGTTCTGTTTACACAGATGTGGCCAGTGTTTACAAGACACTCCAAGAATGTGTTACAGTGTCAGACTGTATCTGAAATGTAAGTGCATTTGAACACTATTCATTATTAAAGCTTATAAAAGAGATGTTTATCCTGCTGGTAGCGGCACATAGCCTTTTCTCTGAGTTTCCGGCCAGCCTGGACTTACATAGTGAGTTCCGGCCTGGAGCAAGCTTGTGTAGACAGGGAGACCGAGTCTCAAAAACAAACAAACAAACAAACAAACAAACAAACAAACCAAGCCAACAAAACAGACAACCAATAACAAAACCATAGAAAGGCAAAACCAGGGGGCTGGAGAGATGGCTCAGTGGTTAAGAGCACTGACTGCACTTCCAGAGGTCCTGAGTTCTAATCCCAGCAACCACATGGTGGCTCACAACCATCTGTAATGAGATCTGATGCCCTCTTCTGGTGTGTCTGAAGACAGCTACAGTATATTCATATGTAATAAATAAATAAATCTTAAAAAAAAAGAAAGAAAGAAAGGCAAAACCAAAACCAAACCCCACCCATCACCACCAAAACAAAACTAAAAAACAACAAAAAAAGAGAAAACAGAAAATCCCACAAAAATATTAAAATAGAGAATTTTGACTTTGTGGTGTCCTTATGACACCCATTGTCACGGCCATGAGCTGTTTGGGGGTGTTACGATGACTCCTTTAGTAGACAGAAACACTTAAGATTGACTATTTGTTTGGCTTAGTTGGATAATGTCCTTTGGGAAATACGCTGTGTCCCAGGTGATTTCTTTTAGGCTGGTCTCTTCTCTGATGTAGGTAGCGCCGTCCTCCCTATGGTGAGAGGCCAGGAGTTTCCGTAGCTCACTGTTGCCCCGGAGCATTGTGGGTCTCCAGTGGACAGAATTAACAATTGTTTAAATGAGGGAATAGGATTTAAATGCTCATACACAGTCTCCTGACTTTTATTACTGGCAACAGGCTCAGATTATGGAAATGTTTGTTACATAATGTCACCCCACCAGTTGTTTTTGCCAATGTCTTTAAGATCCATCTCTGGGACTCTGAGATTTGAATAGCCCCTTCATTATGGAAAAAGGCCCAGGCCCAGACACTGGCCACAGTTTTTCCTGATGAAAGAAAGGCTCTCTTGCTATTGTAGTTTATTTACTCTCTCTCTCTCTCTCTCTCTCTCTCTCTCTCTCTCTCTCTCTCTTTCTTTCTTTCTCTCTCTTTCTTTTAAATATTCATTTATTTTATTTATATGAGTACACTTTAGCTGTCTTCAGACACACCAGAAGAGGGCATCGGATCCCCATTACAGATGGTTGTGAGCCACCATGTGGTTGCTGGGAATTGAACTCAGGACCTCTGGAAGAGCCGTCAGAGCTCTTAACAGGTGAGCCATCTCTCCAGCCCTCTACTGACTCTCTTATCAATAGTTTTAGAAGCTCAAAAAAAAAAAATCAATATTCCAGTTTTGCGACCTAGAGGGCATGTAGATTATTCAAAAAAAAAAAAAAAACGACAGACTCAAAAAATGTTGGCCTTCTGCCTCGTCAATGTAGCGGCTTGGGTTTCTTTTAATATTTCTTTTAATATTTAAAGAGTGAGTTAAGCTTAGGCGAACCGTGATTAGTTAAATTGGTGTTTGGAGGTGTGGTGGAGGCTTCTTCATTCCTTCATTGGTGTGAACTTGTAATTCACTGAAGTAGATTTAAAATGGACTGGAGTCCTCACATACTGCTTACGCAATTCTCCCTCGCTACTCACAACTTACATTAACCAATGAACCGTAGTGACACGTGACTCTGATCCAAAGACCATGCTTCCGCCCGGTTTCCGTTACTTATCTTGTCTCACCTCTCCCTTCCCTTCACCTCAGTCTTCCTTTTTTTTTTTTTTTTTTTTTTTGGTTTTTCGAGACAGGGTTTCTCTGTGTAGTCCTGGCTGTCCTGGAACTCACTCTGTAGACCAGGCTGGCCTCGAACTCAGAAATCTGCCTGCCTCTGCCTCCCAAGTGCTGGGGTCAAAGGTGTGCGCCACCACCGCCCGGCTCAGTCTTCCTCTTTTCTTCCCTTTCTCCATCCTTTCCTTTCTGCATTCCAGAATTCTGCCCAGGACCACACCTTGTGCTGACAGGAGTCCCAGACACCCCCCTAGCCCCCCAACCTCCTGAACTGTGACTGTCTCACACTTGCCTTGCTCTGGTTGATCTGACAGTTCTGAGGCTCACCGGTCAGGTACTCTGTGAGAGACCTTTGGCTGCAATTTGTGTTATTCCTCACCCCTGCTTCGGTCGCCTTCCCGTGGGTCATAAAATGACATCCTCACAGTACCAAGGATGCACACTGTGGATGTGCCCTGGTCCTAGTGCTGGTTCCTGTGTTTTTGGCTTGTCTGCTGCTCTTGTGCTGCTCTGGGGTCATAGAGTCTGGACTGCCCTTCAGCCATAGGTATTCGTTAGGCTTATGTCATTGCTGTTCTTATGTTTGATCCCTCAGACGGTTTCAGTTTTGACCATCACGGCCCCTTTTGGTTTACCTTCTTCTCCCTTTGCACACCCGGACCTTTATACATTGTTTTTTTTGTTCACCTTTGAACCCGGTTCTTATTCTGTGGCATCAAATGATTGTCCAGGTTCCGGTGCTCAAAGCAGCCATAGTGCCTTGATGGGAAAATGGTGTTAGAGCTAAGATCTGGTGCTCTCATCCCTAATGGGATGTTCCTATAGGTCCTTCCAGCTGACACAGCAGGGGGATAGTTTGTATAATACATGTCTATAAACGATTCTGTAAGGATTTGTGATAGTCTCCATCTGTAGCTATCGTAAGCCAAACATGAGTTATAGGGAGGCGCCATCTCTAATCCCCACAGTAGAGGTCAGTTGAGCGGTCTCCCTGGCTGCTAACAGGGTCTTCCTGTGATCTATGTTCATGTATTGTTTGACTCAGGATACAGTGTAGACCTGTCTTGGAATTCTTGGCCGATACCCCATGAAAGACAGTGGGATCAGCAGAGCCCAGTGCATAGTTTTTTTTTTTTTTTTTTTTTTTTTTTTGTTTTTTTTTTGGTTTCAAGCTACATACCTTATTCCCGTCTGGTGATGTGTAGGTCAGCACCTCTGTCTTTCTTTGACTTTGTTTCTCACATTGCTCCTTCCCATCTGGGAGATTACAACTCCCGGCACAATCTCTCACAGCGTGCAGACAGTAAGGTCTGCCCTGTGCTCCTGAGTTTTGACGGAAGTGCACAGCGCATCGATACAAATAATTGTTTAGTATGTAGCCTTCTAGACTGGCCCTTTTTACTTAGCTCTGTGTATCCAAGTACCAGTTATTTGCATTTTTGCATGAATTTGCACAGTCTATTTCTACCCTGCTCTCATTAGAGTAACAGGATGGATGATTTGTGTGTGTGTGTGTGTGTTGCACACATGTACCCATTTCACACATGTTGAGGTCAGAGGGCAGCTTTATGGGGTCTGTTTTCTCCTTCCGCCTTCACACGGGTCCTGGGGATTGAACCCAGGTCACCCAGGCTGTGTTGCAAGCTTCTGTATGCGCTGAGCCCTCTTGCTGGCCCCGATACTGCATTCTTGTTAGTTGTAGTCTGCACTGTGCACAGTAAATGTTTTCAGTTTATTTTTCCTAACTCAAATTTCAGGTCCTTTGAATAATCTCCTTAGATATTTTGCTAATTCTCACTAGCTCCCCAAATCCAGGCCCAGGAAATAACCATTTTTTTTTCCTTTCATGAATGTGACACTTTTAGATTCCATAACTGAGATAATGCACACTTTGTCTTTCTGGGACATTAGGAACTTAATAATTACACAGATAGCCGATATTTTCAAAGTACAATTAAACGTTGCCCTTATTTTTTGGCCAGAAACCAAGAAATTCATTAATCTCCTATCTCTGAAACTCCCTTCCCATGTGGCCTCAGGAAAGTTATAATTTCTCTAGAACTCAGCTGAATGTCGATCGTGGGCGGTATGGTGAAGGGACACACAGACCCTTCTTTGGGTTCTTGATCTCATAGATAAAAGAATTTAAAAAATTGCCTCAGAGGGACGTCAAGGACAATTTTATTGGAGTCAATGGGAGAAAACAACAGGACAGGAAGCTGGCTATCTAAGTGGGTGCTGGGAGCAGAGAGGTGGGATGGGAAGGGATAGAGAGAGGGAGGGAGGAGAGAGGGAGGGGAAAAGAGACGGGAGGGAGAGGGGCTTACTTTCTGAATTGAAAGTCAAATTCTCTTTTTAGTAGTCAAGTTACTCTGAGTCAGAAGTTAAGGCAGGTTGGTTTTGTTTGTTGATTTGTTTTGTTTTTCGAGACAGGGTTTCTCAGTATAGCTCTGGCTGTCCTGGAACTCACTCTATAGACCAGGCTGGCCTCGAACTCAGAAATCCGCCTGCCTCTGCCTCCCAAGTGCTGGGATTAAAGGCGTGCGCCACCACTGCCCAGTTATTAAAGCAGGCTGAACAGCAGAAATCTTTGATCATTTACTTGGGTGGGGTTGGAGTGGGTCACTTCAGAGGCTAAGGATGCTGTGGGTATCTGTGTCAGGTTGGGACGAGAGGAGGCTTAGGGAGTGAGTCTGTGTTGAGGAAGGGCTGAGGGGGGTGTGATTATAAAGTCATTGAGTGAGTGGCTCCTGCTTCTGTTTTTCCTGTATTTTTCCTAGGCCAGAAGGTAAACTAGGATTTTCTCTTTATGGAGAGAGGGGGGTCTCTGCCTCATCTGAAAAAGTGTTAGAGGTTGGTCTGGTTCTGCTATGTATTCAAATGCTAAATTCTGTACCCTAAGATCTGGTTACCCCCAAGACAGTTCCCGTGTACACCAGCCTTTGTTATGTAAACCTTGCTCCCCAATTTAAAGTTAATTGGTTAACAAAAGGCTAGAGCCTGTGATTGGACAGGAGAGAGAGAAAGGCGGGACTTGAGGTTCAAGTGAGGGCTCTCAGGAGAGACCAGGAAGGAGGAGAAAGGAGACAGGAGAAGAGGTTGCCATGAGACTGGATGGTTCATGAGCACCTGGCCGGAAGTGGGCCTTTAGGATAACCGGGAAAGAATCAAACAGCAGGTAACAAAGGACGTAGAGCTTGGATGTAAATTGGAATACCTCGAAACCTGCCCAATCTAGGCTTGCAAATAAAATACCAGGATTTTGTGTCTTTTATACAGGCTAGCTAGCATATACAATTCATTTTACAGTCAAGGGAAACACTGTCTGCATCCAACTCTGACCAGGCTACTTGTAAAGGGGGCTGCTGACCACCAATCAAACGATTTGTGTCAAAGGATGTCACCATGTTGGTTTTTATTTGTCTCAAAAAGGCCTTCACTGTCGATATCAGACAGGATGAACTAACTCCACCATGCTCTGCTCAGTTGTACCAGGGGAAGCTTATGCAGTGATGTGTATGGGAATGGTACCTGGGATGCACCTGTCCGCCAGTGTTCCCGGCATCCCTTGTCACAGTAGATGCAGTCATGTGGAGTCAGGTACCTGTACTTTTTGCTATTATTAAATATGTCCTACGTTCGGTGGGCCGGGTAGGAAGACAGCCACAGGCCACGAGTCTCTATGGTGAACAAGTATGTGGTGGGGAGATGGGAAGATGGAGAGTCGGAACAATGAGGAACAGACTGATGTGAGAGGTCTCATTGCCACCTGAGGCCATGGTGATGTTCAAGGGCTTCACTGAAGTGGCCCCGCCCCTCACCAACCACTGCAAGGTGGCACTAGTCAGCGGGGCGGGTCACCAGCAGCTGGCTCCGCCCCTTGCCAGATGAGACACGCCCTCTTACCATGCCTGGGCAGCTTGCGAGTGCTGATTGGCTGATCAACTCGGCTACTACCCAGGCCCAGATATGAGCTGCCGGAGCACTATGGGGCTGGTCATGTAGAGCCAAAGCTGCAGGACCTCCGTGACTTAGGGAAGCGGCAGTATGTCTGAGAGGAGTCCAGCACTGATGGTGAGGGTTTAGTGTTGATGGTATAGCAGAAGCCAGAGGCCTCCGAACCAGACGGATGACTCATTGCAATGAGCATTTGCAAGTAAAGCTGTTTGGGCAAAACGGCATACTGTGGCACAGCACACACCGTGATACAGCATGGCTTCCAGAGCGATACACACACACACACACACACACACGTGTGTGTGTGTGTGTGTGTATAAATTTTTATTTTCTTTTGGGGGAGGGACGATATAGAAGGACTGGGAAATGTGTGGGATTGGGGTGCATGACATGAAATTCACAATCAATAAAAAATATGAAAAAAATGTCCTGCATTCAGCTTCTCTTTGTTACATTATTCTGCATGTATCTGTTTACCCACCGGGCTGGGAAATTAAATTGTCTTCTCCAATTAAATTGCCTCTGCTGGGCTGGCATAGCCATATTTTGTTAGTGCTTTTTCAACAAATGTATAAACGACACTGTGGTCTTCTTGGGTGTGCTAACTCAAATTAAGATCTTACAGTAGAAGAAAACACTTTTGTCCCTGTTAATGTAATGACATATATAGACTATTAAGTTCGGCTATAATTATTGGGTCTCTTGAAGTAGTGGGTCTCTTTAGTTCTAATTTTAAAGGACTGACAGTAAAATTTTCTAAGACATCCAGAAATCATCCCGCCAAACAGAAAGCCAAAAATATAATTTATATTCACTTTATAAGAATCCCTGACTAGCCAAGGACTACTTTGTAACAAAACCACAGATAAAGCTCTAAACAAATTCCTTTAAAACTTGTTTTCGTTAAAAGTTAATATCTGATGACACTCTTGTATCTGGATATTTACAACTCACAGGGGAAAACTGGGAGTCACTTTTTCTTTCCTTTTTTAAAATGGAGAGGTTCTACTTTTAGTATAGTGGACCAAGCCGTGTAGACTGTCTTATTGTGGTTATCTGAAAACCCAGGCATGACATTAAATGGCTATCCGATCAGAAGAACTAGGAAAATCAGAAGGGAAAAATCAGAAGAACTAGTGAAAAATTAGCAACAGCTGGTAAGGAACAAAGGCGAGGCCAAGGGGATGGTGGTAGCTCTGGTATTTCCCAAGAGAATACATGACATTTCAGCAGGCCTTGCTTCAATTGTTCAACTCTGCTGCAAATTCTTTTACATATGTGTCTTTTTCGATCGTAAGAATTCATTAAGATTTTACTACTTAAATCAGCGGGTTACATCTACCATGTTTGTTTCTCTTTTGGCCTTGTGCTTGATTAAGAACGTAAGTAAATGTGTGACTGCTGAACTCATTGTTTTCAACTTGAGAGGTTGTCCTGATGGGGGGGGGGTTAAAAATTCCCTTCAAGAATAAAAGTGAAGTAATAAGGAGTAATTCACATAGTGGGATTACTTTAGCTAGGATTATGTCTATTTTTTGAATAATCATTTGGAAATAAAGGTGCGTTTCTAGATTTTTTTTTTAAAAAGTCGTATGTTCTTTTGAATTGTGTGTATATTCCTGTATGTGCCTAAGTGCCTGGGGTGTGGTGATTTCAGAGACTAGAAGAGAGAGTCAGACCCTCCTTGGAACTGGAGTCATAGAGTTGCCCAGTGTGGGTGCTGGAAACAAGATGCTGGCCTTTTTGCAAGAGCTCTTAACCACTGAGCCATCTCTTTGATCCCCTTAGCCCCAGTTTCAGTCTCCCCCAAATTTTAATTACATTTCCATAGAGACTTCTGAGGCTTGATTCTGTTCTTGGGATGCCCTCGTGGATGTTGAGTCTGTTTGAGGGCTAGAGAGGGGAGGCTGTTGGTCTCTTTTCTAGCAGCTGACCTAGGATGTAAGTAGCACACTCCAGGTGTGGCTTATTATCTCCAAGCTCTAACTGGATTCATTGTTACTCCCTCAAATCATTGACCCCACGGCTAGTTAAAGAATACAGTTACTGCTAAGTCCAGCGGGAGTCTTCAAACATCAGGGTAGATAGGCAGTTTCTCTTCTCATCATCATGATCAAATACAGAAAAGCTGAGGTCTGATTAATGCCGTCTTCTGTTAATTCTCGGTGAGCTGATCAGAGCTTTCAGCTCAGTTCACCAGGATGATTGGCAGCTTTATGTCAGGGGAGTTCCAGTGAATGACGATTTGGGCCACTGGAGTCTCTCATGTGAAACCGCGTGTTGGCCTGGAATCTCTGGAACTCAGACAGTGGCCGAATGGGTTTTAATCATTATTGGAAATGGGCGAAACTGCCGAGGAGAGCGACTTCAAAGCCTTCAGCTCTGTTGGAGGCAAGCAAGAATGTGTAACCCCCTGCATTATTACCAGAAGGAATCGCTTTTGTGGAGAGGACCCCTTTCTCAACGTGGTGGAACCAACCCCTCAAGTCCAGTCACACTGGAAGAAGGGATATTAAATTTTATGCTTAAAAAAAATGTTTATTTGGGTAATTCCTGCGTTATAAGACAATCGAGCCTGTTCGTAAGACTTTGGAACTGCTATTTAGAATTGGGCAATGGTTAATTTTGTGACAAATTATTAACTTGAGACGACTGTACAAGTTATACCTCCTAGGTGGTGTTCAGCATTCCAGTCTCTTCTGGCTGAATGGAGCCTTGCCTGTGTCTGGTGTCTCACTGGTATTAGGTGGAGGTATGCAATCAGAAAGTGATAATTTTTCTTTTCTTGCAGTTTTTCAGAAAAATCTGAAATCGCATTGCTAGATATTAAAACAAGCATAGCAGGTCAGTTTTGTCGTGCAGTGAAGCATTTTGTGCAAAGAAAAAAATGTCTGCTCAATTTGATTGAAAGATTTAATGGCTCATAAAGCCACTCTGCATAACTTTGTGACTTGGGCTCACGGAAGGGTAGGGAAGCGAACTTTGGCCCAGAAAAGTTACAAGACACCGAGACACAGACGGTAGACTCTTAACCTCCCTAGTGGTGAATTTTCCCGTTCAGAATGAGAAGGCTGGGTTGGTGGGATGACTCTATGGGTCAAGGTGCTTGACCCCAAGCCTGATGACCTGAGTTCAATCCCCAGTCCCACATGTAGAAGGAGAGAACCAGTTCTTATAAGCTGTCCTCTGATAGCCACACTTGTGCTACTCTGGGCCCTAAGTCTACCATAATTGTAAACCAAGAAGGAATATGATATAACTTAATCAAGCCAGGCAGGCACATTGGGAATTTTGTATTACATCACTTTTCTTTCTGCTTAAGTTTTTTTTTTTAATGTTTTAAAAACGACATTGAAAAATTATGTCAATATTATTTGCTACCATATCAAATAGTGTGCCTGCAGATATTATAAAAAAAAAAAACAACCATCCAACCAAACAAGCAAAAAATCAAAACAGTTTTAAATTACTAAATGAACAGGACAGAGAAGACTGTCCTAGGCATAGGATTATTTTTCTTTAAATGACTGTTTCCTTGGAGTACTAGGTAAGTATCTGTCGATTCATTCTTGTTGTGTCCTGAGAGAAGGGATAAAGGAGAAGAGTTTTATTTTGATTTATAGTTTGAGAAACTCCAGCCCATCATCCTTGCCATCTCTGATTCTGGACCCATGATGTTAACTAGGTAGGGCTTAACAAGTGTGGGAGGAGCTTGCAGAGGAGAAGGCTCATCTCAGGGAGGACAGGTTAGAGAGGGAGAAGAAGGGACTGGGACCAGGTGTAATACTTCAGAGATGTGCCCTACTGACCCACTTCCTCAGTTAAGACCCAATTCCTAACATTTCCAGAACGTCTCAAAATAGTACCACCTGCTGGAGACTGGGCACCCGACACACGAAGTCTTGTTAGGGAAGAGTTCCTATTCAAGGTGTAAGGCTGCCTCTTTTTGCTGTCACCTGAAACTTGTACCCAGATCAGAGCAGGGTGATGTGTGCCTCCCTCTTTGTTTCCTGTCTTTGCTCTCACCGGTTTGATATGTAAAGCATTTAAGATGTACTGCCTGTTTTTAAGGTGCTCAGATGTGAAACTAAGTCCGATCTGCTTCTTCCTGCCTGTTGTCTTGGAGATCTTAGCCCCCATCCCCAATAGCATTGCTAGCATCTTGATCTGTTTGGACTGCTATAACAAACCCCCCAGAGCAGCAGAAATCTGTCTCTCCCTTTTGAGCAGTGGTTCTCAACCTTCCTAACGCTGTGACCCTTTAATACAGTTTCTTCTGTTGTGGTGACCCCCCCCCCAACCATTAAATTATTTTTATTGCTACTTCATAACTGTTATGAATCATAATGTAAATGTCTGATATGCTAATCCCAAAGGGGTCACAACCCACAGGTTGAGAACCACAGCGTTAGGGTCTGGAGGTCCAGATCAAGCTGCTGCATTCAGATGTCTGGTGAAGGGCCTCTACTTATCTTGTCGTTACATGATGGATAAGGCAAGGCAGCTCTTGGCCATCTTTGTATGAAGATGTGAACCCAATTCAGAAGGCTGTGGTCCCTTTTCATAACTTCTTCAAAGCCCCACCTTTTGCTACCTTCTCGGCGGAACTTAGATATCAGCAAATGGATTTTGGAACGATAAAAGCATTTAAGTTTGGGGACACAGCTCAGTGTTTGCCTGGTACGCACAATGAACATGTTTGGTCCCCAGTACAAAAAAATACAAGAAACCCATCCAAGAGCCAGATGGTGATGGCCCATATCTTTAGTCCCAGCACTTGGAAGGCAGAGGCAGGGGGATTTCTGAGATCCTGGTCTATAGAGCAAGTTTCAGGATATCCAGGACTAAACAGAGAAACCCTGTTTTGAAACAAAACAAAACAAAAATCCAAAACAACAATAAAAAAATCCCTTTGAGCAATAGTCTGAGAGATTACTCTGTTGTGAGCTTTATTTAATTTATTTATTTATTTATTTATTTATTTATTTATTTATTTTTGGTTTTTCGAGACAGGGTTTCTCTGTGTAGCCCTGGCTGTCCTGGAACTCACTCTGTAGACCAGGCTGGCCTCGAACTCAGAAATCCGCCTGCCTCTGCCTCTCAAGTGCTGGGATTAAAGGCGTGTGCCACCACCGCCCGGCTGTTGTGAGCTTTATAATGTGCCTTGTTAATACAACAAACCCAGGTCCTCACTCTTCTGTTTAAGACTGAGATGTAGTGTCTTCATGTGCTTACACCTGAGTTCCTGAAGGCTATGCAACACAGAGTTCAGTCTTGGCACACTTCAGCCGTGCCTTAGCAAACTGTAAAAAAGAGAGTGTACCTACTATGTTTGTGTCTAAAAGTTAACATTGAAGTGCAGCTGCTCTCCAGGTTGTGTGTCTCTATCTTGTGGAACACACAGGACTTAATATCCAGAAACAGCAACTTTAAAGTCGCCTTTGCTATCTTTGGCAACGGCACACGAATAATTTTCTTGGAATTGCATGTTTCATTCCAATTTTAGTATATGTGCTGCCGAAGCGAGCAGGATTACATATTTCATAAGTGATAAAAGTTTTAATGCCGTGAAGCAGCCGTTGAAACTTATTGAAAAACGTTCTGAGAATTTTCCTAGTGTTTGTCCCGAGAAATGGATTTCAAACTTAGTACCCTGAGGATGGGATCTGATTGCTTTTAGAATCCTCTTCTACATTTTATTAAATGTGACTCTCGATTTTTGAGTTTTTTTTTTTTTTTAAAGCCTTGTGTTATTTTGCGATGTATCTGACCAAGGCGTGGGGAGGGGAAGCCATCTCAGCCCTTTCCCTTCTTTTGGGGACTGTATTAAAGCTGTCTTTACAAAACTTCCCCTCTCAGCCACTGTTTATTTGCTGTGGCTGGAAATCAAGTCCATAAACAGAGAAAATGGTCTTGGCCTCTTTAGCGAGACCACAGGGCCCAGCCGTGTCTGGACCAGTGTGGCTGGGCATGGCTGTGTAGAATTCTAGTGGTTCGTGTGTGTCATCCCCCAAGCTAAGGCAGGGTCCCCATAGCACAGATGAGGACTTAGTGGAGTCATAGTGAGCTTTCCTTTCCAAGTCAGTGAGTCCCAGGCAGGCCGTAATAGTGGGGCTTCCCACTTTCCCCATGGCCATGCATAGAGACCAGTCTGTCATCCTAATGGTTACTTATACCGTTATCGCTGGGAGCACCAGCTTGTCAATGTTCTGTCAAAGTTAGTCAGTGCTTTATAATGAGGAGATCAAAACCACTCTATCTGATTATCGTAAAGTGGCGATTTGAGAGAAAGCCTATGAAACGATAGACTTTTAGAAATAATCTGTCAGTTTGGTTTAGCACTTACTTGAACTTTTTAAACTATAAATATTTCTATGAGAAGTTCATACGTGAATGCTGAGTTTGTGTAATTTCCTCCCCGTCTGTCTCCCTTTCAGCTTCCCTGACTCCCTTTCAAATTCATGATCACGTCATCTTTAATTATTATTGTTAATTGTTAAATGCAGTACCCATGGACACCAGAAGGGGGCGTTGGATGCCCCGGAAGTGGAATTACAGGTGATTGACTGTAGGGATAGTCAATATGCTGGGAACGCAGGTTCTGGAAGAACAGTCCATTCTCTTAACTACTGAGCAATCTCTCCAGCCTCCGTGCCCCTTGTCCCCTGAGAAACTTTTATTATAAACAAAGTCCCAACACTCCTGAGAACCTCCTGTTTACTTTCTGACCTACTGGGAATATTCTCTGCAGGACAGGGAATTAGAACGGCCAGTTGATGAGGACGCACAGTCTGCATTTAGGATTTTATTGGCCCATGTACTTTACGTGTGGCTTCTGAGGCAGCCTGTGTCGGTCATTAGGTATGTATGTCACATCTGTGCTGGGTGACATTGCAGATAAGACAGGCTAAGGACTTCATCTCTGATTATCGGGTCACGGGGGTTTTGGAACCTCGATGATGAGGAGAGCTCATTTCTTCTCGTCCTCAGGGGAGCTGTCAGTTAAACTGGCTAGACACCTCGACTCTGTGGAGCTGGTCACTTGAGGATTTGGGAAGGAAGGCAAGGCTGTGAGGCAGGGATGAGCATCCTCCGGCTGTTCATGGCAGCTGGATTCATCACAGCTGGATCCTGTGTGCCATTTGCTGCCCCAAGAAAGGTGCCAGACATGCAAAGGCAAGAACTCTTTGCTCTATCACTTTGTTTCAGGCTTTGAGGCTGGTTTACATTCGGAAACTCCTGAGAGGTCTGTGTTAGCTTTGAGCAGGCTATGAAAGAAAGTGGGGATGTTACTTAAAAAGAAGAGTTAGTTGTCAGAGCAGGCCAGGTTAAGATTCTGGTGCAAATTTCAAGTTTGTTCATCCATCCATCCATCCATCCATCCATCCATCCATCCATCCTTCCTGTCTGTCTGTCTGTGTCTCCCTTCCTTCCTTTCTTTTTTATCCTTCTCCTTTTTTTTTTCATATAAAGCCAGAGGTAAAATAAATGTGCAAATAACACATCTGTTTAGTAGTCCTCCCTGAATGGAGGACTGTCTACCTCTGAATGATATTACCACATGTGAAGTATGAGGTACTGATTTTATTCTTGTCTTTGAGGGGCTGAACACACCCTGGCTGAGGTTCCCTGTGTCCTCTTCTGTGCTTTCTTAGCAATAGTAGTTATCAGCTCCAGGGCCTGCTGGCAAATGTTCTCCTAGACCCTATGCTATCGGGTGAATATCTATACATTGTTTCTGTGATTTGCATAATCTAACTATTAAATACCGGATGCATATTTGTATCTGTTGATTCCTTGGGAGGGGGTGGTGTAGATGTCCTGTTTAAGGGCTGAGCAGTCAACAGTCATTTTTAATTAACACTCTGGCCAGTTAAGAGTCTCTGCATTAACTGCCACTCATTGCAAAGGTTTCTCTGACTTGTGTGGAAAACAACACTTAACCCAGGGATATGAAGGCAGTTTGACCCAATCCCACTTTTCTTGCCTTGTCACCTGAGGTACCCTCAGAGTCCAGAAGAGGGCATCTTATTGACCTCGGACCCTTTCTGTCACCTGACTTTAGAAGCTCTTCCTTGGAGCCCATGTATGTGTGCTTCTCTTACCACAGCAAGAGCATTTCGCTTGCCTGGTATTGGAATCCACAGCTAACTAGACAGGAGTCACTGGAAGGTTGGAAAAAGAATTCTGCCAGTTACTCACGGCATTGACACAAAGCACAGTTGAAGTTGAGAAGTATAAAAATGCATAAGAAGAAACAAATATTATCAGGATGGCGGAGAGCTCTGGGAAAATGGCAGCTGCTGCTTATATCCCAGAGGCATCCAGCTTCAGAGGTGTGTGTGTGTGTGTGTGTGTGTGACTGTGTCACCTCTCAGGTATTATGGAGGTCCAAAGAAGCTATTCCGATACCTTGAGAGGACTTTTGTTTTCTGGGATTTGTCCCCTACATCATGACAGCTCATAGGACCTTATGCTTACCTACCTTAAATTTTATCATCTTGGTCAAAGGTATAAAAGTACAGTTTTTATGAGAGCCCAGTCTCCAAAGTGAAGGTTTTGATGTGTATGTATCTATATGTATCTCAATAATCAACTTTCTATATTAGCCCTAAAGATTATTTCACCTCCATAAAACAATTTACTCTTTAAGAATTACATGGAAAAATGATAGTGATGTGTAATCTTTTGGAAATTGTGTGTATGTGTGTGTGTGTGCACATGCACGCATGCACGTGTGTGCATATGTGTCCACATGTGTGTCTGCATATGAGTGCATATGAGTGCATATGTGTGCGTGTGTGTGCATATGTGTGTGTACACATGTCTGTATCTGACTTATGTGGCTCTTGTGTTAGTGTTCACTTCCTGTGTCTTTTTGACCTCTTGGTCTTATGCAGACAATGGCTTAGCCAGGTAAGAGTCTAGACAGCTAGCTGCCGGCCACTTGAAATTGGGATTTAAATACTTCTAGGTAGACAGTTACTTCTAATACCATTGCGAAGTTCTTTGTGTCCAGGGTACCCCTTAGCCAGCTGTGCCCGGAGAGTGGAAGGCAAGCCCAGAGGAGGTGGCTATACCATCCGGTGCCAACTTCCTGACCACCAGGCAGAGAGGGCTCTCAGTGCAGAAGTGGAAAGGACTGTGCTTATAAGGCACTCAGAGTTTAGGTGGTCTAGATGCTGGTGTGTGTGTGTCTATATGTGTATGTGTGTGTATCTGCATGTGCATATATATGTGTGTTTATGTGTATATATGTGTGTGTGCCTATATATGTATATGTGTTTATGTGCATATATGTATATGAGTAAATATATGTGTGTTTGTATATGTGTGTGAATATGAATGTGTCTATGGTAGTGTGTATGTGTGTATTTGTGTTTATGTGTATGTCTATTTATGTGTGTATGTATGTAAGGTTGTATGTGTTTACATGTGTGCATGTATATTATATATATACGAATATCTGCACATATATGTATCTGTGTGTATATGCATGCATATATGTATGCAGGTGTTTGCATATATGAATGTATGCTTATGCATATGTGTTTGCATATACATGTGTATACTTCTGTTTGTGTGTGGTCTGTATGTATGTGTATGTATGTTTGTGAATATGTTCTCTGTGTGTATGTGTGTATATGTGTTTGTGTGTCTAAGCGTGTGTGCATGTTTGTATATATGTTCATATGTTTGTGTGCCTCTGTGTGTGTGTTTAGAGCAGAGCAGAAGTTGGAGAAAAGTTAGCCCCTCCTGGAGTGGAAAGTTTGCAGCCTTTGTTTGCTGTCTTGCTTTGGTGAATGCTGTCCTGCCTTCCCCTGGCTTCCTTCTCTGTGTAATCAGCAATGTCAGTCTGGGTGAGCATCTCAAAGGTTGATGGGAAGACAGACAAGCATTGAGCACAATCTGGAATGAGGTCCCCAGTCCTGTCTTCCTGTTTCTTGCTGTCCTCAGGGAGTCTCTTGACTATCACTAGAACTCTCGGGGCAGCCCCTGGAGTTACTGCTTCTAGGGCAGAGGTCGCACTGAAGTCTCGGTCGGATCTGTTCCCCAGTGCTCTAAAGATAACTCTGTATAATGGAACATTATTTTAACATTCTGATGTGTTGTTGCTTCACCTAACTTAAGATGAAGTTGAGGACTCTCCTGGCAACGATGGAGGGAAAGGAAGAGGGGTATCTGGCCAGCCAGAGAATCATGGAAGAGAGGCATGTGTGCAGCCGCCCACTTGAATGCTTTCCTGGGGTCACTGTTCATGTTAGCTGTTTTCAACTATATGTTTGTCTTGGACGTCACACACTCTTTCCTTAGCTCAGGCCTCTGTCACCCGCCCCCACCTTCTCTCCACGCAGGATTATCAGAAGAAGGGAGCTAAGAACCACAAATAAACCGTCCCATTTGTATAAACGACAGGCAAATATCAGGCTCTCTAAGGATGGAAGAGGTCTCCCCACAGCCACAGCCTCGGGCTGTTGGAGCTGGCTTGGAAGTGAAGAATATTGAGGCCACTCCACCCACCCCACCTCCACCACCTTCTGAGTTCTCAGGACAGCCACTCGCTAGATGTCAATCAAGATGTTTTACTTTTCCGTTAGTTATGCGTAAGAGTACTCAGTTACTCAGTTTGGGTTCTGGCTTTTTTTTTTTCTTCCTTTCTCCAAATGGTTCAGGTTGGGAAACCACTCTGAGCAAGCCTAGTAAAACTCCAGCAGACATGCAGATTGTATGTTCATAAAAAATACATGACGGTGTGAGATACAAACGCAGACCATGGCCTTATGCTTTCCCCCCATCAGATATGTATGCATACCTATTAAATCCTGTCTACTAACGAACACCAACTTATTAATACAATGCTCATATACATAGCCCTTCCTTCGACCTTCATTGGAAGTTTTAAAACCTTGTCTCCTAAGCAGTGTGTGTGCGTGCACGTGTGTGCATTTCAAATTTCACATCAAGTCACACGTGCAGAATACTGTTCATACATCCAGTAATAGTTGCCTGGAGATGGCGTGACTCAACATCGTCTGTCCAGTTTCCTGGAAGTTCCTTAGTCGAGAATGTCAGTAACTGTGCAAGGTTGTGTTTTCTTCTTGCTGTAATCCCCCCTCACCACCGGGAACTCGTGTCCAAGTCCTGATATTTAAACACTTCAAATGCTCCAAGCTGGAACGGGGATGGAATGTCAGGAATGCTTTTGGGGGGGGGGAAATACTCATTTTTATGAGTATTCTTCTAAACTCTTGCTTGGGGAATTGTAACGTAAGATATTTTCCCAATGAAGCACACCGAGCATGGAAACAGGCAAACATGGCCGCCTAGCAGGAAGCAGGGGTGAGGTGGGCATCCCTTAGTGTTTTTATTTAAAAGCACTTTTGCCAGTGAATTTGTTTTAAAAACAACACGTATGGTGTCCGGTTCTGATGCCAGGGGTAGGAGGAATTATCTTTGGCTAATGTTATCTTCTATCTTGCTTCGAGGCATCGATGCACATGCAAGTCGCGTGATGCCTACGTGTGTTTCTACTCTCTAGTTGATCTCCTGGGTTTGGCTTCTCTAGGCTGGCCAGCCCTTTTAGTGCACTCTTCAGTGTGATAGGCTGGAGGCCAGGGCCAGAACAGCCACAAGGACTGGAGCCTGGTGTTGAAGGTGACAGACAGAAAAACAAACGGCCACAGACTCTTTCAATCCACCACATCCTTGGAGGTGGCTTTTCCTTTTTATAAATAGCTGTTGTCTACTTGGTTTGTATGTGTTTACCTTTCCTTTAATTCTCTAGCCGTGAGATATTTGAGTCACCAGGGTTTAGAATTGGCGCCTAATTTGTACAAACACGTTTAGGGAACTTAAAGGTTAGGAAAAGTTATGTGCAAATAGGAAATCTAAACCAGAACTGTGTGTTGCCCGGACCTGAACCCATTTAACCTGGACTCACAAAAGCCAAATTCTAATTTAGCATCGACACAGCCTAAGCAGAAACAAATGCGTGTCGAGCCTGGTTTCAAGGCTCTCACAGATGCTCTAACTTTAGGTGAAACGTGAAATAGGGGCTTAGGCACCTGTGTGGGTGAACTGCTTCCTGACGCTGTTTCTGTTTGAGGCTTACAGAAGGGCCTCTGCTTTTTGGGCCCCCGTTTGTAACAGACATGCTCGCTGTATTCCAGTCTATTCCATGATACAGGAAAGGCCCTCCACCTCACTGTTTTGGGTGTGAGACGTTCATTTGAAGGGGAAGGGGATTGTTCAAGCAGCTTGGTCATCCATCCATTAGACTCAAAAGCCTAAGCTGGGGGTCCCATCTAAAGGCCCTAGGGACATGGTTTTCCTCGGTTCAAAGGCCTCATCTAACAAGAATAGAACTGCTGGGCAGTCTTTTTAACCAACCTATATTTTGATATCAGTATTCCATGTATTTATCTATCTTGCTGATTAAGACAACCTGCATCGTGGGCCTGCAATATGGCTTAGTAAGTAAAAGTACTTGCTGCCAAGCCTTGTAATAGGAGTTCGAACCCTGGCAACTCGTGTGGCCGAAAAAGAGAGCCTTGCTCCTGTGACCTTCACACACCACACACGCTGTGGCACAAGTGGTATGCACACACATATAAATTCCAAAATAAATGGAAAAAACGAAAAGGAAAGAAAAGAAAACATGCAATGTTTTTCCGAGATAAAGAATACAGACTTTTTATTAACTCGGCATGGCAAACAGGGTGGAGGGCTCTCAGTACTAAGGAAGCCCTCTAGGGCCAGGTTCAGCTGAAGAATAAGCCTTTCCTGAGAGAGGTGAAAATTAACCCTGACCATCATGTGTGTGGGTCCCATGAGGCATGTTGAAATACTTGGAGAATAATTACAGGCACCACAACAGGGAGATGTTTTAAGATGTGTCTTGTGTGTGCCACTCAGATCGGGAGACGTCTTTGGACACAAAAATGTTGAAATATAGGGAACATTCTTGTGGTTGCCGGGGGGAAAAATTAGAAACAGATTCGATGTGAGGTTTGTCCCAGAAAACTTAGGGCCAGTGGCTGCCAGAGAGCTGTTTGAATCTTGTTTCTTTTTGGAGCAGATACAGCTGAGCAGCGAAATACAAGCATAGAAGGCAGGCATGTGCTTCCTTCTCGTCAGCTATGTGTAGCTAGCGCATCCTGTCTGTTAACAAACACCAACTTAATAAGACATGCTTCAATACGTAGCCCTCCCCCTCCCCCTTCATCAAAAGTTTCAAAACGTTTTGGTATCAGAGCCTCCCTTCACTGAAAAAAAAAAAAAAACAAACTATAAAAGACCCCAAGATTTTACTGTTACGAGCAATAGCTGTTGCTATTGATTATAAACTCAATACAGTAAGTTTGTTTAATGCCGTTATTAATATACTTCTATGTGAGTCTGAAATGGGTACACGCAAATAAAATAACTTTGTATAAAAGTTTGTTTTTTAGTATTTCTTTATATGTGTGTGTGTTTGTGTGTGTGTGCGCGTGCATCAGTTGAGTACAGAAGAGGGTGTCAGATCCTCTGGAGCTGAAATTAAAGGCAGTTGTGACTCATTTGGTGTGAGTGCTGGAAACTGAACTCAGGACCTCTGAAAGTGCTCTTAACTACTGAGCTAGCTCTCCATCTACAAGTTACCATTATTCTTATTTTATATTATATATATTCTTTTTATTTTGTACGTTATTTTATATTATAGATTATATATTAATTGTATATTATATTACTAATATTATAGTAATTATTATTACGTTAATAAAACCCCCTCAGTTTTCAAATTAAATGATATTGGGCTATTTTTTTTTTTTTGCAATCCCAGGCAGATTCGGAGTATTAGAAGAGAAGCTGAATGTCCATGGTGTAAATGAACTTGACCTGCCTCTTTAATGATTCACTGATGTTAGCTTCGTAACAGGAGATGAATCACTTGCAGAGACAGCTTCGGGTGGTTTTAAAGTCATGGCGGTCGTGATTACTATCTTCCTGTATCGTCTTGGTGTATGATTTAAGTTGGTTATGCAAGGGCAGTATTTTAATGTCTCATCCGCACACGGGTGACTTTTCCCTTCCTAGAAGAGCGTGTGGGGTTGGCAGGCTGTCACCTGGCCCTAACTGGCTGTGTTTATTCTCTGCACAAGCTGGTGTCTGTCCTTGTGGAGGTCGGGGCAGGTCTGTCTTCTAAGCAGGAATACAGTTGCAGGCTTGCGTTTTTAACACTTTAATGTTGCCACGTGTGCTACTAATCTTTTAATATTTGATACGGTGAGTTGTGAGAAAAATGAAAGTCACTAGGAAAACGATCGACATTCAGGTTATGGCCCTGGACTTTTATTGATTTACCCTGAGCACAAGCAGTAGCATTTGAAGCTACTGCCAGAAGAGCTAAGCACCTGTCTCCAAGTTCTGTGCTCTGCCCATCCATGGTTGCTTGCCAGGAATGCGCAGTTCACATGGTGGCAGTGGTCCAGTCCAGACTTTGACAGTGCCCGTCTCTCTCTCCCCCCGCCACTCTCTTTTAAAGTGATTTATTTATTTATTTTATGTATGTGAGTACACTGTTGTTCTCTTCAGACACACCAGGAGAGGGCATCAAGATCCCATTACAGACAGTTGTGAGCCACCATGTGGTTGCTGGAAATTGCACTCAGGACCTCTGGAAGAGCAGTCAGTGCTCTTAACCCCTGAGCCAATCTCTCCAGCCCCCTTGTGCCTGTGTCTCTAATTGTTATCACTGTGCCTTGTGTAATTCAAGGCCGGGATTTTATTTATTTATTTATCTTATATCCTGTCTCTTTCCTTCAGCCTCAGATGAGGTTGATAAGGACCCTCTTTGTCTTCTTAATAATATCAAGTGATGTTCAGCACTAGAAACTGTTAGAAAAATCCAGGTGTTCACGTTCAAAGTATATGATTAAAGAAGCAAGCTGTTTTCAAACCTCGTAGGCAGTGGTTCTCAACCTGTGATACCCCTCAGGATCTGGGTATCAGATATCCCACCTATTAGACACTTACATTACAATTGGTAACAGTAGCTAAATTACAGTTATGAAGTAGCCATGAAATAATTTTGTGGTTGGAGGTCACACAACCTGAGGAACCTTATTAAAGGGTCACAGAAAGAGAACCACTGTCCTAAGTAATGTATTGTCCCTGCTTGTTTGGAAGGCACGAGATAGTGAACAACCGAGTTTCCCCAGGTGTCTGTCATCAAGGGAAGAACAGGGTAGTTTGTTTTTCCTCCGTGGGTTTCGTGGCTGTTTGATTGGAGGCTTGGGGAGGGGGAGGAAGCTATAGCTGGTCTGAAGGGCCAGCAGCTGAGACTATTAAGGCAAACACATAAATAGGCTGGCTGGGCTAGACCAGGCACCAGTAAATCGTCTTTGAAAGGGCAATGTTCATACCTGTGCCCTGTCAGCTGGATGACACACCATGGCATGTCACACCTTGGTCTCTGACACTTGTCACCAGCAGGAGTGGGTTCCTTTTCCTAGAACCTCAGCCTTGGTAACAGCATCCCTCAGGAGGAGAAAGAGAACACGGCCTGTGAGGTGAAAGACTGCATCAAGGCAGGCTGCACAGAGGAAGAGCTGGGTGAAACCCACCTCCATCTGATGCTGGGGGCTCCTGCTCCCTGCAGGTTTCAAAGGTATGGAGCTGGGACTGGGGGATGCCCATGAGCATGATGCAGTACACGTGTTCCAGTTTCATGGCATTTCCTGGTAGCAACTCCTACTGTATTCCTCCAGATACAGAAATGAGCGACAGAGCGGTATCCATTTGTAGAAACGTTTTTAAAGGAAGTCAGAGAAAGGCCAACAGGGACTTAGGTTTCTCCAGAGAGGAAGTTGAGTAACTCAAGGAATACAAAACCCCCATGGCCAGATGTTATTTATCCAAAAGTTTTCTTGGCTGTCTTTCCATACTCTCTGGATCTCTGCTCCCACTCAACGATCTGTCCAAAGCTGCTCTGAGCTTTTAAAATATACATATGTGAATTTGAAACCATGCTCATGTAATCCAAAATATGCTCTTAAAATTCTACCTCCTCTGGAATAGCAATAGTGGGAGCGAGAAGGGGATCAGCCCAGATGGTTATTACAAGTATTTCGTTCCAAGTGGAAAAGATATTTCTGCACTGGCAATCCTTGTAGCTAGTAGAGTGAGCCTTATTTTTGCTTTAAAAAAAAAATTGTCCTTAGTTCTCTCTTACCACATATACATGGAATGTTTCCTACTTAAAATCTTAATTATCTCGTAATGGATGGGAACGGGGGCTAAAAGGAGATTTCATTACGCCGTCTTTGTACCTAAAGGCACACCAGCTTTTTGGTTGTCCTGAGGGGAAGGTGATTACTGTTACCGCTGTAGGATTCACAGAGGTGGATGAGAACAAGGCCATTTTTTTTTCTCTTATTAAAGGTCTGTTTTATTTGTAATCTCTGTTCCCTAATTATCCTTTTCCTGTGTGTCGCAGTCGTGACTAAGGTAGGGGCTTGTGTGGCTTTGCTTTAGGTCAATATTTTTCCCGTTTTCAAGAGAGTGTTTTTACGTTACTCGGTTTCAGCAATGTCCGCCCCTCCTTCTAATCCTTGTTTATTTCATGGTATTATTATCTTGTTTCTGAATCCTTTGTCAAAGAGTCTCTTCCGGTTGTGACTTTCTTGTGTTTTTGTTTCGTTGCTTTTCTATTTTGTCTTTGATTTTTTGAGACAGGGTTTCTCTGTGCGTCCGTGGCTGGCCTGGAAAACTCTCTGTAGACCAGACTGGTCTTGAACTCACAGAGATCGGCTTGCCTCTGCTTCCTGAGTGCTGGGATTAAAGGCATGAACTACCACTACACATTTGACTTTTATTAGTTTGAATATTTTTTTCTCCCTTTGATAGTGTTCTGCGACAGGGTCTCTGTAACCCAGGTTGGCTTGGTACTCACCATGTAGCCCAGACTGGTCTTGAACTTGAGATAGTCCTTCTGCCCTCTTCCTGCTGAATGCTGGGATGATGGGTGAGAGTCACATACCCTGTGGGCCTTCCACCACATACTGTACTCTCCTTTCATTTTATCCTGATAAAACTGGCTACGAATTTCATCCCAATGTTCTTTAGTTTACAGGAGACTTAGAGGGCTGGCTTCCAGTTAACCTGTGTTGACGTTAATTAAGAGTTGGGGAGAAGTGCTTTCTCTACCCTACGATTCTGATTGTTGGACCCAAACTAGTAGCCCTCATGGCTGTTCATGACCTCAGTTGTTCGATTCGTGACAGCCGGCCCCTCTTTGAATGACTTTTGTAGACTTCCCTCTTTGTGTGTAAGTAGAGATTTGAAAGGAGTGAGTAGATAGCGCTATAGGATTATCAGGGAAGCATACGACCTGGCTCTAGAAGCTGACCCCCTCCCCAACCCCCTGAAGCGCACCTCCCTTCACCTGTGTGCAGCCCTCTCTACCTTGATTCGGCTGCTCTTCATTGGAGTTCATCTTCCTCGCTTCATGCTCAGGAAGTGAGGAGGAGGTGTTCACTTGGTGGGGCCTTTTAAGATACTAAGTGGCTAGGCAGTGGGCTCAGCCACAGAATTATGGCTACTTCTCTTATCTAGACTTAAGAATTGACTCTTCACCAAAGTTTAGTTCATAATGTTTCAAACTTGAAATCCGTCAAAGAGTCTAGAGGTCTTCACGATGCCATCGTGATCAACCACAGTCCCTGTTGCTGGTCACCCCACCTCCAAGTCACACCCTTGGCACTGAGCTGAGCTCAGGGCTGCCACTATGCCCCTTGAGCTAAGTCACCATTTTTCTTAGGACTGAAGGTGTTCACTAGGAAGGGCCACTCTGCTGACACAAGCCTTTGTCCCAACTCTATCGTTCTCTTGCTTGTAGAAGACATGTAGAAGTAAAAGATGATCTTGCATTGATGATCAACTCAGAATCCTTTCCACTGGTGAGTCGCTGTGTGGATATGGGTATCATGTGTTATAAGCCCTTAACACTAATGCTACAGGGCAGATCCCAGAGCCGAGCATCATGAGGAAGAGCTCTCCCTAGCTGCTGAGCTCTGATTTTACAGGATCCTATTGACTGGTACCCTGTTCCCACCATCTTCTGGCTTCTGTCTTTCAGGAGGTGGCTAAGTGGGCACTGTTCATTCCTAAGCCATCCTTGGTTTTTGAGGCAATTATGTATATTTTTTTTCTGACCAAGTCACGGATGGAGCAATGTCCTGGCTCGTGTGCATCGAGCCTGCTATGGGCTGACTTGTCTTTCTCAGAGGGAGAAAGGGCTCAAAGGGGGACTGATCATACAAGGTGAATTCACAGCTCTGCAAAAGCACGAATATCATCTCAGCGATGCTTTGGATCACCCAGTATTTGGATAATAAAGGGAAGATATTACACCCCACTCTCAATTGCTTTTGTTTTATGACTGGATGAGCGCTGACTAGGATATATTTTGTCCTGATTTCTTTCTAGGGTTAGAATATAAACAGATTCACTCTGTTTACATGTTTCAAATCATCAACTCACTTCTTTTGAAGTGGAGAACACAGCCTCCCACGTTTTAGGATCAAGAATTTCCATTAAATTTGAACCCTCCTTATCAGTGGAGGGCAATTGAAAGTTAACTCGGTGTATACCAGAGGGAGGGATTTTTTTTTTTTTTAGGTTTTTTTCTAGATGGGGTTTCTCTGTGTAGCCCTGGCTGTCCTGGAACTCACTCTGTAGACCAGGCTGTCCTTGAACTCAGAAATCCGCCTGCCTCTGTCTCCCAAGTGCTGGGATTAAAGACGTGCGCCACCACTGCCTGGCTAGGGAGAGGCTTTAAAAGACACCTTCAGTTGGGGGGCCAGGGATGTGATATTCAAGTTTGGGAAATTAACTGTATCTAGAAAGTTGCTAGGGTGGCCTAAGAATTTCTTTTCAGAAATACTCATAATTCTATTTTTATGTGTATGAGTATCCTGCCCATACATGTGTGTGCATTGTATGTATGCCTGGTGCCCATGGAGGCCAAAAGAGGGCATTGGATCCCTTAGAACTAGAATCGCAGATGGTTTTGTGTGACGTGGTTGCTGGGAACGGAATCCAAGAGCTCTGAAAGAGCAGCCAGTGCTCTTAACTGCTGAGCCATCTCCTGTCTCTCTAGGCCGCTACTTTCTTTTTAAACAATAAGTGGTACCTTCGTTTTCCTGTGTTTTGAAATATGTAAAACCTTAAGAGTTTTTTCCACGGAGGCAGTGAGAATCTCTACAGAACTGGTTTCCTAAGTATGGTTCAAGTCTCTGGCTGTGTTTACCAATAATACAAGTCAAATCATCTTTTCGGAGGAAGCTAATGGAGCTGTCTTTAATAACTTTACTTTTTCTCAATCTGAGTATATCATAGAACCACAGAAATTAAGTGGTAGTGGTGGTAATATTTACATTGAAAATGATTATATATTTTGATACTTGTTATTCATGGCAGTTTTTTGTCAATATATATGTACTCTCTCTATACTGTATAGTCTGTGTATTTATATTATATATTAATATATTCTATATTATTCTATATTAATATATATTATAGAATATACTATAAACATTAATATATAAAGACAATATATAGACTATTGTAGAATATATATATATATATATATATATATATATATATATATATATGCTTAATTGCAGTTTTATCAATTTTTGAAGGACTTTTCCCCCCTTGGTGAGTAACATGTCTGTTACTTTACATTTACAGTAGGGTGCTTGCATACAGAAGTCCAGACAATGATAATGAGATTCTTCTGTGTGAATTGCCCACTTTCTAGTCACGGCAGTAAAATGTGACGTCTTCACTGTTGTAATATCTCACCAGCATTGTCTTTCTTATTTCTCTGCTCTAAATAAATAGTATTTCATGATTGTTTAACAGACATTTCCTTGGAGTGAGAGTAAGCTTTAGCTGTCAGGATATAGGACTGGATCGTTAGCTTCTAGGGTCTATTCCAGGGTCTTCTCTGAGGATGCTGGACACGTATATCTGAAGGATACTCGTATGAGTTTTCTATTCCTGCCATAATAAGTCACCATGACATTGGTGGCACTTACTGGCATGCATTGATCACCTTACAGCTTTGGAGGCTGGAAGTTTATAGTGAACATCACTGGGCTGAAGTCAGGGGGCTGGCAGAGCTGGGAATTCTCCAGGAGGCTCTGGTATAGAATCTGCCTATCTACCATTTCCTGCCTCCCAAGGGTGCTTCCCCAGGCTCATGGTCCCTTCTTCCACCTAGAACTTGAGTATTTCTGAATCTCTGACTCTTCCGCTGTTGTGGCTGCTCTCATTGTGGTCGCTGTTGCTCTTCCTCCTCCTCCTCCTGCTGCTTCTCTTCCTCCTCCTGCTGTTCCTCCTCCTCCTGCTGCTGCTCTGCCTCCTGCTGCTGCTGCTCCTCCTCCTCCTCTTCCTCCTGCTGCTGCTCCTCCTCCTCCTCTTCCTCCTGCTGCTGCTCCTCCTCCTCCTGCTGCTTCTCTTCCTCCTCCTGCTGTTCCTCCTCCTCCTGCTGCTGCTCCGCCTCCTGCTGCTGCTGCTCCTCCTCCTCCTCTTCCTCCTGCTGCTGCTCCTCCTCCTCTTCCTCCTGCTGCTGCTGCTGCTCCTCCTCCTCTTCCTCCTGCTGCTGCTCCTCCTCCTCTTCCTCCTGCTGCTCCTCCTCCTCCTCCTGCTGCTGCTCCTCCTCCTCTTCTTCTTGCTGCTCCTCCTCTTCCTCCTGCTGCTGCTCTTCATTCTCCTGCTCCTCCTCCTCCTCTTCCTCCTGCTCCTCCTCCTCCTCTTCCTCCTGCTGCTGCTCCTCTTCCTCCTGCTCCTCCTCCTCCTCTTCCTCCTGCTCCTCCTCCTCTTCCTCCTGCTCCTCCTCCTCCTCTTCCTCCTGCTGCTCCTCCTCTTTCTCCTGCTGCTCCTCCTCCTCTTCCTCCTGCTCCTCCTCCTCTTCCTCCTGCTGCTGCTCCTCCTCTTCCTCCTGCTGATGTTCCTCCTCCTCCTCTTCTTTCTCCTCCTGCTCCTCCTCCTCCTCCTGCTGCTGCTCTTCCTCCTGCATGTGGAGTGTGTGTGTGTGTGTGTGTGTGTGTGTATGTATGTATGTATGTGTATGTCCACATGGAGACCATAGGTCAACATCAGGGGTGGTCTTCTATTGCTCTTCACCTTAATTTTTGAGACGGTCTTTCGCTGAACTGACTGGCCTGCACCCTCCAGACGTCCACCTCTCTCCATGCTCCAGTGGTACACTTACACCCATGTAAATGCTGAGCATGGTCACCCTCAGGTTTTACATGGGCATGGGATCATACACTTCATGTGCGTGTGACTAGGACTGGACCGACGGTGACATCTGCACAATACTTTCTCTCCCAGGATCCTTTGCACTGTATGGAGCTCATCCAGAGAATCCAGTGCAGTTTTCTATTTCGGTCGGCCACTCAGTGACCTTACTTTACCTGTAACCTCTGTCCGTCTCATCAGGAAGCTAGATGAATTCTGTTCCCAGGAACCAGGATGAGCACTGGTCTTCCTACCGCATTGCCAAACCCAATGTATACATCCACAAGAGTAAGCCTTGCTCTCTAACCTACGCTTCCTCTACACTTTCCTTAGACACGGGCAATTGAGAACAATGGGACCAAGGAGAATTCTTAGGTTTCTATTAGACGTGACCTTCTGTAGACCAGGCTTCCCCCCCCCCCCCCCGTGAACTCTCTGTAGCCACTCTGGCCTTTGGATCTCCACACTTCCACCTCCCAAGTGCTGAGACGGTGGTGGTGGGCGTGTACCATGATAATTTATGTGGTCCTTGGGGCTTTATATACTGCCGAGCAAACACTTTACCGCCTGAACTATACTCCTCTCCTTCGTTTTCTAGAACTAATTCATCATCTCTCTGCATGGACGCCGTTGCCAAGAGTGATTTTTTTTGTTCCGTTGACAGCAAGGTACCTTTTGGTCCCGATCGAGCCTTTGCCAGAGACTTTGTTTTCCTAGTATGTTCTTTGACTTATCTTCCACCACACTTTGGTTGAAGTGGTCAATTTGAATATGCAAATATGCAGGTTCTAATTCCCATCTGTAAAACTTGGGAAGGAAAAAAAAATATGGGTGTTGTCTCAAGAACTCCCCCTCCTTTGCCCTTAGTGCTAGCTACTTAGATTATGTTTAAATACTGCGCTCAAAAGCATCGTAAGGAAGAAAGGGTTTATCCTGGTTTATGGGTCCAGAGGGGTAGTCTGTAATGGTGGGGGGAAGGCATGGTGTGGTGGCAGGAGCAGAAGGCTCACATTTCATGGAGGAGGAGAGAGTGTGTATGCCGGATGTGTGGTAAGGCCAGGGACCCTCAAATCCTGCTTCAGTGATGTACTCCCTGCCCCACCCCCAGCAAAGCTGTACCTTCAAAAGGGTTTTATCACCTCCCCAGTCAGTTCCACGAACTCAGGACCAAGTGCTCAAACACTTGAGCCAGTTAAAGGGCCACAGCCCTTCTCCAGTTCACTCTTTGCAAGGTCCCTGCTTCCAGTCTCTCTGCCATGAAGTTGTCTCACTCCATTCTTGCCCTCTTTGCCCAGTGAACTCTGTGAACTCACACGCTTTGGTTTTAATCAATACCCTCCTTTAGGGGAAGGGTTCCTTGTACCTTGAATTTGTGTCGAAGACTCCAGTCGGATGCTCTCCAAACTCTTTCCATCCATCCTTCGTATAACTGCTGTCAACATCTGCGATCGATTGTTACTGTCTTGTTGAGCTCAGAGCTCAGATCTTTGTTTCGAATAAAAACACGGAGCGCTACACACACCACACACACACATACACACACAAAACCCAGAATGTCTCAGAATAACTTATCTTAGCTGTGCTGGGGTGACACTCTTATTCCCAGAAGATAAAAATACAGGATATTCCTTACTGATATCTGGAAAAAGACTTTGTAATTTCCCTTTCTCATTTCGTCTCATATCTCCTGCCTTTAAGGAAGGAAAGAAATAGTTTCTCGACATGAAACACACTAACCTCAAAGGCTGTCCAGGCCCCGAATTCCTCATCTGCTTGTGTTGGTTGAGAGGAATGCTGGGTATTGGAGCTAGAGCCAGCCCTTGCATCTTCTGTAGGCTGGGAGAAGGTTCTACAAGGATCAGTTGCTGGTCCGGCTTTCAGTGGCTGTACATTGAGAAGCGTTAATTCTAGAGCCAGATCTTTGGGTAGGAGTGTCACGGCTTGACCACGTTAATGCCATCTGTCTTTGTGGCTATTAACTCATTTTCCCTTTTCCTTATTGGCCAGGAGAGCTCACCAGGAGGGGGAGTATGCCTTGCTATATTTTCCTTTCCCTTGACTTCTCCCTGTTATAAGACTTGTTCTACATAGTTCAGGACTTGAGTTTTCTAAGGACATGGAGCTTTCAGTGCCGAAGGCAGGAAACCGTTGTGCTCATTGTTGTGGGCAGCTTAGTCTAAGTGTTTTCTTTGTGCTTTTTAAAAATGTATTTTTTATGGAGGCAGAGGCTCAGGCTGCCCAGGCTGGCCTGGAATTTTACAGTGTAGCAGAAGATGACCTTGTACGTCTGATCCTCCCGCCCCTGTCTCCCAAATGTTGGAATTGGGGTGTAAATACTCCTGCGTGCTAGTTTATGGAATGTTGGTGTTGGAAGGCAGGGTTTCATGGATGCACACATGCACCCTGCCAATCTGAAGGGCATCTCCAGCTCCCTGTCCTAGCCCAGCTCCCTTACAGTTTTAATGAGTGAGCGTGGGAGAGTTTGAGGGTAGGTGACAAGGTAGGTTATTCATTTTCAGATTCCCATCATTTCTGTTTGTCTCTATTAATAAAAATCCAGAACAAGTAAAGCCAGTCATGGTCCAATTGCATTTGTTCGGCGATTAATTTCTTTCGCCTTATGTGATGGCTCCCTTTGATTTGGCAAGATGAAGAACCACGTGGGACAGGAACGTGTCATAGGGATTTTCTGAGCTGGGTTGGCCTGTAGGCATGCCCCTGAGGAATTTTTCTTCAATGGGTTAATTAAAAGTAGGAAGACCTGTAGTGGGAGATATTTAAATCTCCAACCTGAATAGGACCGGGCAATGAAAACACAACTCAGTAATTATGAATATTTTCTGTAAGCCTAGACTGAGCAGATACCCCTACACTACTCTGTTCCCCAGCTATGAGACCCTTATAACTTGAGGATTTTCCAGACCCTGCGTCTGTCCTTCTACCTCCTGCTTCCCAGTCGTCCTCTCCTTCGTCATCTTCTTCCTCCACGGTCTTCCTCCAGTTCTCCCCTGCTCTCTTCCCACCAGCCTTTATTTCTCCACCTCCCCTTCTTCTGCCCAATCACTGGCTCCAGCCTTTATTTTACAAATTAAGATGGGCAGAAGGTTCACTAGAAATCACTTGTGTAATGACTCACACCTCCTCTGCAGCCCTTCACAGGAAAGGGGAATTAGTATCAAAATACAAGGCTGGGGCTATCCACAACACAACCCTGAGTGTGTGTGGTACCATCTCATGGGCTGGACCCTGGACCGAATGTAAACTGGAGAGCCGTTTGAACAATGGCATATATTAGTTAATTCATTGCATTCTGCTCTCAACGATGGCTAGGATTGTGTGTGACTAGTTGCTTCACGATCCTGCCACTCGATTTTCCCCACAATGATGGGCTGTCACCTGGAATTGTGAGCCAAATAAATCCATTTCCCGTTCTCTCTTTTAAGATTTTGTTGTTTGTCAGGGTGTTTATGTATTTATTTACTTTTTTGTTCTTAATCATAGCAACGAAGAGAAATTAAGGCAACTCAGACGTTTAGTTTACAGATTCCCTTTGAAAGCGATAACTAAGTATTGCAGAGGTAAAGTGTGATTTAATGCTTCTGGAGCCAGAACAATGAATAATTCAGTTCTGGTTTTCGGTGTGAGGAGAGCCGGGTATTGAGGATAGATTGTGGCACTGCTGTAGTTCCCCTTCTTCCCCAGCAGTGTTTTGCCTTTGCAGGGGAGGCTTAAGTAGTCTGTGTGGTCTCTTTCCATCCAGGAAGAAGTGTACTCCTGACGTGATTGTTTGCACTCTGTTAGGATGTGCTTGGTCTTAGTCTTGTGAACAGTGTCTGAGAAGAACAAGTGCTGTCATTAAAGATCATGGACTTTTAATGAAGGTGTAGACCTAGTGTGCATCATAGCAGGATGCACAGTAGATCTAAACCTTCTTAATAGTTTGTTCTCTGAACATCGCAGTATAGACAGGTGAATGGAAAAATGTCCATGTGTTGGTGAACTGACAGTTATTTTTCTTGCACCTTCTATCTGTGTTTTATGTTTTCTTATTTGCGATCTTCGTCAGTAATGTCCTAAGCTTACAGGGGGAACAAGTGGAGCGCATTATAAGATCTCAGACTTCCAGCCGGGCGGTGGTGGCGCACGCCTTTAATCCCAGCACTTGGGAGGCAGAGGCAGGCAGATTTCTGAGTTCGAGGCCAGCCTGGTCTACAGAGTGAGTTCCAGGACAGCCAGGGCTACACAGAGAAACCGTCTCGAAAAAAACCAAAAGAAAAAAAAAAAAAAAAAGATCTCAGACTTCCCTGTCTAGAAACAGCAATACCTTATGCCCCCTGACCTCTCTTTCATACAAACAGAGGGCAAACTGTGGTTTCTGTTTTTTGGTACAGCAATCAGGAGAAAAATGGATTTCCCCATGTATTTATTTATACATTTGATACATTTTAAAAATATTTAAAATATTTAATAATATATTTATTATTAATATAAGTATATAATATATAACTATAACAGCATAATTATATAATATTATAACATAATATTATTGTATTACATATTATATGTAATATTTAACATTTACAATAATGTTATATATAATATGTGATAATATAATTTATAATATATTATATATAAGATAATTATAATATATTATATAATATTATATATTATACTAGTAACATATTAATATTACAAAATATTTTAAAATATATTTAAAATAATTAAAAACTATTATGCATGACTATGGTTTACGTGCCATAACACATGTGTTGAAGTCTATGACAGTTTTTAGGAGTTGGTTCTCTTCTTCCAGTGGGAGGGGTCAAACTCAGGTCACGATGACAAGTGTCTTTACCTGCTGAGCCATTTTGTCAGCCTGGCTAATTTATTAATAATCATTACTCATTAGTTCACCTAATTAAAACACTGCACCTCGTGGTACAGGTTTTGTTCCGTATGGGGCAGGTATGCAAGAGCTGCTTAAGACAGTTCATGGTATGCAATATGATGATAAAATTACCGACTCTCTTCCAATGGAGGAAGATGCTTTGCTGTGTACACTATTCCAGGGTTTGCTTTCAGGATTGTACCAGTTATTTCTCTGTGGCTGTGATAAAATTCCATGACCAAGACAACTAGGAGAAAAGTGGTTATTTGTTTGTTTGTTTGCTTGCTTTTTTTTTTTTTTGCGGGGTGGGGGTGGGGGTGGCTTACGATTCCAGAAGGATGAGAGTCCATCATGGTGATGGCAGCAGGCAGCAGGCCGCTGACAGGAACAGAGAGAGATCTTAGGAATCTCATCTCTTACTGCAAGGATGGAACAGAGAGATTGAACTGGAAACAGAGGAGGCTGTGGACTCTCCAAGCCTGCCCCTACTGACCCACTGGCTGCACCTTCCCATAACCTCTCCGAACAGCGCCCCCAACCGGGAACCAAGTGTTCAAATACCTGAGCTTATGGGGGACATTTCTCGCTCAAACCAACACACGTTTTCTTCCATTTAAATCTTTTAAACGATACCTTCATGTTACACACACACAGAAGATACAGCACATTGGTACGCACAGAATCATTTGCATGTGTGGGTTAGGAGACACACACTCGGACATCTAGAAATGCATGTTCATGCATCTGTGTTTAAATCGGGATCCTCGCTGGTGTGAGTGGGATTGGAGAGATGAGGGATTAGCCAGCAGGGTTAACCTGTAGCCATGTTCCTCTCTGGCCCGGTTCTTAACTCTTCTCCTGAGACGGAGGGGGTCTGCCTGTCAGTCTGATGAAGTATCTCATAGCAGAATCTGTCCTAAGTATGCTCCTCTCCCCTCAGTAAACACCACAAACCAATTATTGATCTGTTTCACGCAGCTATGAGTTCTTGAGGCCTCTTGAGCGGAGAACAAGAATGGATGTTAACATGGTACTTAAGGCCTCATGAATATTCAAAATCACCCAGGGATCACATAATTTATGCCTCATGAATATTCAGTGCCTCAGGAGCCTGGTGCATATTTGGTACCTTATGAAGATTAGGCCCCTCAGACTTTCCTTTTCTCCTTCACATGTGGCGGTTCTTGGTCCTTCTAGAATGTCTTATTTCTTAACCTGTGCCTAAAATCTCCTGGGTTACTCCGTTCCATTCATCTCCCTGTCTTAATGAGAAGAATTGAATTTTCTCAAGCAATGTAAAAAAATGTACCTCATAGCTACTTGATTATAAAGTTCTGTCAACCTAGTGCCTACAGTCTTCAGGGAAAATGATTTTTCATATTTGAAGTTTTAAGTCAGTACGTACTCTATAAATATTCCATAGAATAAGGGTTTTTAGAAAAACTTGCGTTTGTTAAACTAAAAATGAACAAATACTCTTTGGACAAGACTCTGTTCTTTATTTTTTATATTTATTTAAATGTTTTACATTATTTGTTTGTGTTTTGTGTGTGCACGTGTATATTTTGTGTTTATGTGTTCAAGTGTGTGTTTTGTGTGTGTGTGTATGTGTGTGTGTGAGAAAGAGAGAGGGGGGAGAAGGAGAAAGAAAGAGAGAGAGAGAGAGAGAGAGAGAGAGAGAGAGAGAGAGAGAGAGAGAGAGAGATATCTCTTTGGAGGTCAGAGGTGTTGAATCTATAGGCTGGAGCCATAGGCAGTTGTGAGCTGCCAGACATGGGTGTTGGGAATTGAACTTGGGTCATCTGCAAGAGCAGAATGTGTTTTTAACTGCTGAGCCATCACAGAGTAGCTCAAGCCTGTTTTTTCAAGCATTTACTCATGGGAATTTATGGTTTGGCTTAAAGTTTGTACCAGGAAGCTTATGGAAGGAGAGACTATGAAAGGGTATCCAGAATATTCCATCTTCCCAGCCACTTGTGGAACGGTGATGATGATGTCACTGTTCACTCTGAGGAGGGCCCCTCAGAATGGGTGCTATGGCTGTGGCAGGGCCCACTCGCCGCTCTGCAGGCTGCCTCCTCCTCCCTCCTGGCACCTCTCAAATTATTTTATATGAAATGTCTTGACTCTAATACCTACCACAGGATTTGCTTCTGAGGGAAACAGCACAACCCAATGTGTCACGATGTCACAGGTGTCACGTAAGAGCTAATGAAGGCAGGGGAAGGCTCTATGGTTGCTAATGCAGTGTTAATAACAAACTCCCAGTCATTGTGATGGTCGCAGCTCTTGTTCCTGTTTTTGTCGTTCATGGTTCTTTACAGAAAGTCTACAACCCCACTTAATTTATATGGGATTAACACTAAGCAATCAGGAGACCGTGGATCTGTATGCTCCTAGTGTGTGTCTGGTGTACTCTGAGGACCGAGTGTGCCACAAGAAGGCCTTGATGCTAGTAGTTTTAGAGGTGTCTTTCTTAACCCATATAGGAAATAATCTTTTATATATATTTCTAAACCAAGAGCAGTCACTGAGTGAAACTAAGCACTCAAGCCTTCCATGGAGGACAGTGGCTTCTCTGACCAGAACTAGATATAAACTGCCTGTGTGGTGTCCCCAGGACTTCTGTGTGCCTGTCTAGGCTCTGAACTGGAGTTCTGTATCTCCGGTATCACCATTATGAGGATGTCTTGGATCTGGAGTGATAGCTCTGTGATTAAAGACCACATATACTGCTTTTATAGAGGACCTGAGGTTAGCTCTTGACTCCCACGGTGGCTCAAAGTCTCCTGTAATTTCAGCTCTGGGTATCTCATACTCTCTTCTGGACTCCTCTGGTAACTGTGCTCATGTGCACATGGTTTCCCTCACTATATATAATATACATATTATATATAGTATATATGTGTATATATACATATATATGTGTATGTATATATACACATATATGTGTATGTACATATACATATATATGTGTATGTACATATACAT
>NW_021604786.1:2508711-2511190 GCF_004785775.1 Grammomys surdaster
TATATGTGTATGTACATATACATATATATGTGTATGTACATATACATTTATGTATATATATGTATATATACATATATATGTGTATGTATATACACTTATGTGTATATATGTGTATGGATGTACATATATGTGTGTATATTTGTGTATCTATATGTATATACATATATGTATGTATATGTATATATACATATATGTGTGTATATGTTTATATACATATATATGTATATACACAGATATACACATGTATATGTATAGACATATATACTATATATTATATATTATACAATTGTATATATTATACAATATATAGTGTGCACAAGTTAAAAATAAATTGAAGTTTTAAGATTTTCTCCCTATGATTAAAGAGTTTTAGGACCTTCTGTTACCCTTTTACTGGCAAGAAATTTAATGCACAGAGAGGAAGGATGAGTGCTTGTCTTTTTTCTTGCAAAGAAAAGAAGAAGTGAGTGTAGTTTCCTTTACTTGACAGAAAGACTCGGGAACCGGACCAGACTTGGAGGAGATGTTGGTAAACCCAGCACCTAACGGAAATTGCTCCGTGTTTCTCTAATAAAAGGGACTTCACTTACCTTAGCGTTTAAAGATTCTCTTCCGCCGCCTCTAATCCCTCATTGTAATTTTATTAGATTTTCAGATTGACTGTCAGAAAAAGGAGACGGTTTTTATGACCCACTGACATGCTGAGACGTTGCACGAGTGCAGACAACAACCACATGCCCGTGCTCTGGAATCCGCCAGACGTATTTCACTGCATCGAGGATGCTAGGATGAATTTGTTTCTGAGAAACCGGTCTTGCAGTGGAGACTCTGCCGGAACCAGGCTTGTCTTCCCCAGACTTCAGATCTTTTCTGCTAGCTCACATCTCCCTTCTTTCAAAGTTCTGGGCAGGCATTCCTCGGCTGGAGCGGTCCTCCCTTCCCCGGGCATACTTGCTGCAGCAGTCTTGCTGAACGTAGTGTGTTCTACAGGGGCCATGTGCGTCTCTCCCCTTAGCCTTGATTTAGATGCCCGGTTGAGAAGGTTAGCAAGGCTAGGACACGTCCAGTCCTGTGTGGAGCTCTTCCCTCTGGGTCATTTCTCATGACCAAGATTGGAGAGCAGATCCATCTTTCTAGTTGTTTGCAGGGGGGAAAACCCCTCTATGGGAGATGTCTTTCAGGCATGCCCATCCTATGACCTGCAGGACTCAGGAAGCCCAGATAGTCATGAACAAGGTCTAACATGTTGGTAGATGATAGAGGATGTCATGTTACAATGTCCCATGATTGGAGACCCCCATGAAGATCTCAAGCTTATAAATGATAGGACATTATTCTCATCCTCTGGAGACTGAGAGCAGCAAGGTCAAGGCCCATTGCATTCTGTCTCACTTTCTTGGCTCACGGCTCAGCCTATGGCTGTCTGCCTCACATGATGACAGCTCTGAGGAGAGGTCTCTTTACAAGGATAACCATTCTATTCAGGATGGCATCCCTATATGACTCAGCCACCCTGCAAATTCTCTGCCTCCCAAAGCCACCACCTTCAAAGTTAGGTTTTCAGCTTAAGACTTTGGGGGTCAGAGACATTTAGAGAACAGCAAGAGGCAGAAGCTTCACTGTGAGGGACTTAAGCACAGTAAAGAGAAGGAGTCAGGGGTCTTACGGTAAGCCCTCAGCAGTGGTACTAGAAAACCCTTTGTCTCCTCAGGGTGTAACTATGTGTTTGATAACCCAGCATACACCAGCCTTTCCCTATGAAGCACATGAATTCCTCTGGACAGGTTTCTTTTTTAAAGAATTATTGATTTATTTTATGTATACGAGTACAAGGTTGCTGTCTTCAGACACACCAGCAGAGGGCATCAGATCCCATTACAGATGGTTGTGAGCCAGCATGTGGTTGCTGGGAATTGAACTCAGGACCTCCGGAAGAGCAGCCAGTGCTCTTAACCACTGAGCCATCTCTCCAGCCCATGAATTCTTTAACTATGATTATATTTTCAGCCCATGTCTCCAAATGTCTCCAAATACACCACTTGCATCTGAAGGAGGGTTTAGCAGTGTTTCTCAAAGGGAAATGAAATAGAGAAGGTTTTTTTTTTTTATAAGATGATAATAGAACTTTGTCTTCTTTCCATATTGTGTGTGTGTGTTTGTGTGTATATATAAATGTAAGTATTTTACTCTTCTCTGGATGGCTCCCAGGGCTTCTTGCATGCTGGGTAAGTGCTCTACCATTGAGCCTCAGCACCCCTAAAAATTGAGAGACAGTCTGGCTGCATTATTTATTGTGGCTCTGATCTCACTCTGCATCCCTAGCAGACCTTGAAGTCAGGACCTTCCTGCCTCAGCTAGAATTACAGATGTGTGTCCACACACACACACACACACACACACACGTACACACACATGTATACACACACACACATGTACCCACACACATGTACCCACCACACACGTACACACCACACACACA
>NW_021604786.1:2511590-2549370 GCF_004785775.1 Grammomys surdaster
CACACACACACACACCACACACACACTTTTGAGATGGAGTCTCACGTAGCTCACGCAGGCATTGAATTATCTGTGTAACTAATATAGATAGCTTTGATATCAACTCCTGTTTTACTTCTGAAAATGTTTTTATAATCTCTTTAGATTCTCTAAAAATAAGTGACATATCCGCAAAACAGTTTAATAAGAAAAACATTAACCTCATTCTTCATGCTAAGCACTCTCCCACGAACAGGGCCTTTTCCTCATGTGGTATGATGAGATATACAGGCCATACGCCAAGAAAGGTAGAATAGTAATGTTAAAAATCAGGATTTATTTTTTAATGTTTTGGGAAAGCAGTGGTAGAGAAATTTGCAGATGGTTTTTCAGTTAATTTCTTCAGAGAGTAATCTGAATCAACATTGATTTTTCTGACCTAACTATAAATCTTTTAAATTATTGAAGACTCAAATGAAAACAACCATTTCTCTCTGAGTTCTCTCTCTTTCTGTCTCTCTGTCTCTCTCTTGGTGTCTCTCTGTGTCTGTCTGCCTCTCTGTCTTCTGTCTCTCCCTCCTTCCCTCTCTCTGTCTCTCTCTCTCTGTGTCTCTCTCCCCCACCCCCTCTTTTTGTTCCTTGCCACACCTCATCCCTGGAGAGGTTTGGGTATAGCACCAGGCAAGTGGCTGGTGGCCTGAGTGGAGACATTTTCTTTTAAGAACTCTGAGACCAGTTCCTGGGTTCTTTCTATTTCAGCAGCAAAGGAGGGCCGAGGGAAAGGGTTGGTTTTCTTACCCAGGGTGGGAGTGTTATCTATGAACTGAAGCCACCAGATGTGTCCACGGAGGTGCTCTGTGTAATTTTGATCATCTTTCATAAAAACCTAATAGAAGAGGGAACTACCAGTGTCTCTGTGTATTTTCTGATTCATTACATTCTTAGAACTTTTGACGAAGATTTTGAAACAGTTGCTGTAGCATTCTTGCCAGGAGGTTTATGTTTCTCCATCTCCATTGCTGATGGGCCGGACTTAGCGCCCCTTTATCTCCCATGATCCTCTGTAAGTCATGTTCTTAAGAGTTCATTCAGAGGGTGACGGAGTTCTGCTCACAGCTATTGCTGTAAGAACCAGAGCGCAAGTTGGCACCCTATTTTTCAAAATCATTTTTTGCTGGCTGGTGATTATTCTCCCAAAGGTGGTTATTTGGGAAGCCCGCAGCTGTGCAGTTCTGTTTATAGCCACCGAGTAGGTGCAATTAAGCTGAAGGCATTTAATGTGGTGAGGACAGCTTCAGGGATTGGAGAGTCAGGCTGCTGTAGACTGGGTTGGAAGGAGGGCCTACCAGAACATGAGGGTCTGGGGCCTGAAGAGAGAGCTGAAAAGTGCACGTTCATTGTTCATTTTGACTTCGTCAAGCTTTAAGACAACCTTTCTGGAGAGCTGCATTTAAAATAGGCACCTGGGTTTAATTAGATCTGTGAGTAATGACCGATTCGTGGTATTTCATGTTTTTCACAAACACCGAACGGTATAATTAGATTTAGGAAAACCCTTAATTGGTTTTACTTTTTTGTGTGTAAGTGTGTGTACTGTTTGGAAGAGCCCTTTTTTAACTTAAAAAAATTTGCTTTCGTGTGTGTGTGTGTACACATGTGCACACGCACGTACACGTGTGCACACATTTGCACAAGTGTACGTGGATTTATGTGTGTAGGTGTGCATATGAATGGAGGTCAGAGGACAGCTTTCGAAAGTTGGCTTTTTCCGTCTGGCTTGTATAGCATGTACTTTATCTGCTGAGCCATCTTGCCAGCACCCAGGAGTCATTTTCAATAGTATATCTATACTGTAAGAAAATTGAAGGCAATAAAATATAATCATAACCTAGACCTTTCCATGAATGTCTCTAGTTTGTGTGTGTGTGTTTAAAAGATAATTGTTAAAATCATATTTTAGTTTTATGAGCTCCAAAAACTATGCTTAGTTTTTTTTTTTAGTAGTTTAGTATGTCATTTTCTTTAATTGCCATAAAAATGTTTGAATAAGTGCTTAAGTCAGTGGTTCTCAACCTGTAGGTTGCGACCCGTTGAGGAGCAAATGAACCTTGTATAGGGCTCTCCTTAGACCATCTGTCTATCAGATATTTACATTATGGCTTACAACAGTAGAAAGTTATAGTTATAAAGCAGCAACGAAAATAATTTTATGGTTGGGGGGTTCACCACAACATGAGGAACTGTACTAAAGAGTTGCAGCATGAGGAAGATTGAGAACCATTGGCCTGAAACTAAATTTTTTTAGTTCTCACATCATTTTTCTCTTTGCTTTTGCTGACTGTATGTTTGTCAGATGAACATATGTGCGCCAATAACTTTTACATTTTTGAGGCCCAGTTCCCTAGGAGTAAAATTATTGGGTCAGGTACAGAGAAGAAAGTCATGCTTGTTATAGATCAAATTAGTCTACAAGATGCCTGTGTATCATATGTATGGCATTATGCAGATACCATTCATTGCTGATTATGACATTATTAAATTTTCAGTGCTGCATATATCATAAAATAACCCCCCTCGATAAAATTCTCTGGGAGATCATATCTAAAAAGAATTACTTTTCAGAGCTGGAGAGATGACTCATTGGTTAAGAGCACTGGCTGCTGTTCCAGAGGACCTGGGTTTAGTTCCCAGAACCCATAGAACCACTGACAAATGTCTCTAATTCTAGTTCTTGGGGATCTGTCATTCTCTTCTGGTGTTTGTGGGAATTGCATGCATATGTGCATTTAAAATATGCAGGCAAAACACCCATGCCCATAATATGAAAAAGAAAAGGACAAAACAGGAAAAGAAAAGAACCTAAGAAAGAATTTTGCTTTTTAAATATTTCCAAAATTAACAGATTGCATTAAGGCAACCCAGGGACAGATTGGTTTTGACAGAGGCTTCACTACACAGTTTGCTCGGCCCCATTGCTTTGGGCCTGAGGCAGAGCATCATGGTGAGGAACACATGGCTGAGGAAGGAAGGGAGATGGGAACGGAGACTGTGCTTTGAAGGATATGTCCATAAAGCCCTGACCTCATTTGTCAGGCTCCACCCTTTAAAACCCCCACCTCAGCACTGTTAGCTAGGACTGAGGATTTTTAACTCAAGAACCCCCAGATCCAGATGATAGGAGACTTCTCAGAAACCAGAATAAGGATCTAGAAGAGTTATTTTCACTTTATTATTTTAATTATTATGTGTTTCAGAATGAGAAACTCAGGTTGAGCACCCAGAATTTCATAGACTGTTGCCAATTGGCAGGGAATAAAGCTGCCATTAAACTTCCAGGAAAGCCTGACTATCCCGTGGCAGATGGGTATTCTGTATCTTTGACATCTGAATTCCTTGAACTTAAGAGAAACAAGTTTCAACAGTATTAACAGCAGCCCACAGAATCATCCAGGAATACAAATACACACTGTCCCACTCTGCAACTTCAGTGGATACCTTTTAATCCAGATAGAGTGTGACTCTGTAACAATTCTGGGAATCAGAATGCATTTAAGGCTTAGGATATGACCACCAGGTTTGGGTTGTTAGATGTACACACACATTCTTGTCAGGAAACGGAGGCAATAATGTCCTGTTAGAACTTTTATCTGAAGCCAAAGACTATTACCCTAAAATTACTCTCCAGGCTTTATTTGAGATGGAAACCACATTTAAAGGTGATTCTCCTACCTACCAAGGAAAAACAAATTCATGTTAACACACAGCAAGGGCTTTAAATGGACTAAATTATAGTCAGATGTGAGCTTCAGAGATGGTCGAACCAAAGCAAACAATTTTTTTTTTAGAGATATAAGTTGATGGCTTAGTCCTTCATACCTTCTTTGTTTTCAACCTAAACATCTCAAGTGGAGGAGGTCTGTATAATTTTATATAAATAGGCTCATGATTTATCAGCCACAAAATGCTTAAGTTAGGAAATGAGATCCCTTGAATGTTTTCGTAGGGTTTCTGAGTGGGCTTGCCTTGATTTACAGTGAGTTGATTATGCAAAGCCACGGTTTTCAGAAGGTTGAAGCAGAACCTTTTGGGATGGCAGCCAGGTCTGTGAGGACTGACTACCAGCCTCGCCTTTGATTTCAATCATTTCATGTGACTGTGGGTCATGGACTTGATCTTCTGGAGCAGAGGATGTCCCCTAGTTCTACTGGTTGTCTGCCCAGTTGTCCCATAACTGGCCCCTTCTAATGAGACAGAGCACGGGGCAGTCTTGGAGACACAAATAGAGGGGAACAAATTTAGAGCTGGAAACAGTTCTGTGTTAAAGCAAAATTGTTTTTTATAACTCCTTAGTCTCAAATGGCAGCTTTTTATGTTGTGATATTTTATGCTGAGCACCCTGTAGGCCTCATGGCCTTCCTGTGTAAAGTGATGGATGTTCTCAGGTTAACTCCTTCTTGGCATCTCAGTAGCCATTTTTCTTTATATCCCAAAGTGAAGACACAATGTAGATTCTGTGGAGAGGAACCACTTGCTGGGGTTATAGGAAGCTGATCTGAGTTTTAGCTGTTCTTGGTGATATTTAAACCACTGAACTTCATATTCTTCAAAAACACAACAGAAATACAAATAATGCTAGGTCAAAAATGAAAAAGTATAATTTTAATATCTACTAAGGCTCAAAACATTCCACTTTAAACTTAGAATATATAGTTGTGATGGTGTGTTGGCTATTTTGAGTAGATACAATAGAGTATTATAGGTTAGATAGCTTGTAGACATCAGAGATTTAGTCTCGGACTTCTGGAGACTAGAAAGCTCAAACTGAAGGGGCCTCCAGATTTGATTTCTTATGAGTTGCTACTTTGTTTCATAGGGGCTACCTTTGTGCTGGCCTTTCAAGTGTTGGAAAACTTGAGGGATTGTCCAAGGTACTGTTTCATAAGGTCCCTAATCTTTTTGATGACAGTGCCACATTCAGGATCTGACAATGCCCCAAAAAGTGCCAAATTCTAATCCTACATTTCAGGGAGAGGATCTCACATAACTTTTTCAAGAGGGCATTTGAGCCTAAATACAGTTAAGACAGATAAGGTACTTTTTTAAATTTTTAAAATTTAAGCTAACCTAGGATAGTATAGTAAAATCATCCAGCAGCACGTAAGTGATTTGAAAATGAGATAATATAAAGTGATTTGTGGGGCAGTAATATCTTTTTCCTGCAATGTCTTATTTCTTAGTTCCAATCATGTTTTGGCTGTGCTGTTTCGGGCCTCATAGCTGTCTATGTCCTGAATCGCTTAGATGTATAGCTTCCACCCATTCGTTAATGTTAGCTGTCCTCAATATATAGGAGAGGTGGTCGTCTTATATGTAGATGTCTTCTTTTATAGGAGAAAGGTTCCAGTTCCCCCTCCCTTTTTTCCCCTCAGTACAATGGAATATCAAGTTTAGTTAAATCTGTATTCAGAGTTTCCACTTTCTGTTGTTACCTGAACATGTCAGAGAATATACAAGTACCCTATTTTCGTCAGAAGTTTGTTTTTCCTTGAATTGGTAAATTGCCTTCTTGTTTTTCTGCATTGCTAACAATTTGTACTTTTTTTTTTTTTGTCTAACAAAAATTCTTTCCACACCCTCTAAATCCTCTCTGATTTATCCTTCCCCACATAGTATGTCATCAGATAACAAATCAGTTACTTAAAAACACTCACCTTTCTGTGACAAATCAGTTACTTAAAAAAAAACTCACCTTTCTGTGACATGGACAACTTGCCCTCTTGAAACCTGCTGCTCCTCTCCATCTTTTGCTTTAAATGTCTGTGACCTTATTTTCTCCCTATGTCAGAGACTGAACCTAAAGACTTGTATTTGCTAGGCAAGAGATCTACCACTGAGCAAACTTCCAACCACCTTCCTTTACCCCCTTCCTTCTGGTCTGGCATTCATAGCAGCGCCTTTGAGACTTGGAGATTTTGCTTTTGTCTTTGAAAGCTCCTCTATCAGCCTTTCTTTATTCAGTTCCAAGTTTCCTGAGTCAAGGAAAGTCCCGCGCTCTCTCTGTTCATTCTTTCTCCTTGGAGCATGCAAACTCTACCAGTGAACCTTTCAGGAAGAGGATTTCTGTTTGGTTTTGTTTCTTTGTCAACTTTGCAAGCCCAGAGACATTGTTACATCCTTCCGCTGTGCTGAGACTTCAGCCAGTAAGGAATTTGGGGTTGAACGTTGTCTCCTCTTAGTGCTTAGGGCTTTTTTCTCCATCATCAGGAAGCTTCCTAGGGTTTGAATGAAAGTTCTGATTCCATCCTAATTGGCTATGATTGTTTTTGTTTGTTTGTTTGTTTTTGTTTTGGTTTTTGATCTTCCTGTAAGCTTTGAAGGCAATTTCTCTTTCAGATAATTGTGAACTTTCAGAAGCATATGCCTTTATTTGAGTGATTTTTTTTTCATTCAGTTGTAAATATAGTTAGCCTTGCAGACCAGGGAATGCTACTTTATTCTGCAGGACCTCTAGTCTATCTCTCTGACTTTAAAAATAGTTACTATTTTATCTGTTTTCATAGAAATGTACAGTTGGTTGTGGACTCTTGGTTTGACATTTAAGAAACGTTTTTCTCTGTTTCATGTATGTTTTCTTTTCTTTTTTTTTTTCTTTTTCCCAGTCTGCTTTTAAACCGTTTTAATTACACGCAAGTATTAAGGTCAGTTCTAGGTTGAGGAACTAGCAGTACAATAGATGCAAATAGTCAAGGAACAAGCAAGATAATAAACAAAGTCACGTGATCACTGTTTCTAAGGGGGTATCAGGATGACCAAAATATCTGAGCCTACTTCCCTGTTTGTGTATGTTTTCTTTTTGGAAACACACACACACACACACACACACACACAAAATCCAGTAGAACGTCACTGTTTCCATATTGTCTTAGGGTTTTACTGCTGTGAACAGACACCATGACTCAGGCAATGCATCATCAAGGTAGGAGCATGGCAGCATCCAGGCAGGCATGGTGCAGGAGGAGCTGAGAGTTCTACATCTTCATCTGAAGGTCTCTGAGAGAAGACTCCCCTCCAGGCAGCTAGGACTGGGGTCTTAAAGCCCATACCCACAGTGACATGCCTACTCCAACAAGGCCACAGTTCCTAATAGTGCCACTCCCTAGCCCAAGCATGTAGAAACCATCACACATATTTGAACATAAAGAATTTCTCTCTTGTTCTTTTAGATGTCCCCATTTAAAAGTATCTTTCTTTCCAAAACATTTTCTTTTGAAGGTGTTCATTATTATCTCCTTTCTGATAATATTAATTGGAAATTAAGAAAGACATTCTCCTCTCCCTTCTCTTCCCCAGTCCCTTCTCCTTCTTTTCTCCTTTTTCTCTCTGGTCTTATTTTCTCTCCACCCCCTTTCGTCCCTGCCTCAGTCTCCTTCTCCACCCCCCTGCCCCCTTATGTTTTCCTTGTCTTCTTGCCTCTATGGCTAAGACCACAAGAAGAAAGGGGGTCAATTGTTAATCCATGGGCATTTAGGCCAAGGGCACAGGTAAGCAGCAGAATGGCTACAGTAACTTCAGATACCCACTGACACTATTTTTAAAAGCTCTTTCCCCGGAAACAGTGTTTTCTGGTCACAACGAGACTTAACACACATATGAACCCACAGAGACTATGGCAGCACACGCAGGGCCTGCACAGGTTCAAGATAGGCCAGACAGGGTCCCAGTGCTGAGAAGAGCAAAGTGCACACAAGCTCCCACCCCTAACCTAGAGCTAGCTCCACTTGCTATCTGCTTGGAAAGGAAAAACTGATTTTCTCAAGTGGAGTCTTATTGAGTACATAAACCAGACTTAAGGGTAGATCCCGTGCTCAGCAGTATATGACCAACACAGAATGGACTCGATGGTATTTTTGTAGACTGTTTTTCTCATATGGTTTTGTTTGGGATATTTTTGTCTTAACGGCCTTTCCGGTTTTGCTTTTGTCTTTAAATCCTTTCTTGAGCTTTTCGTGTGTGTTTGTTTTGTTTACTTTTAAGGTTTACCCTGGTTCTTTTTGTTGGCTTGTTTGTTTTCTGAAGACAGAAGAAGAAAGGATGTGGAGGTGGATGGGGGTGGGGTGGGGAGGATCTGGATTGGGGGAGGGTAACCTGTGATCTGAGTATATTGCATAAATTTTATTTAAATTATATGCATCTAAAATATGTAGAATTTGCATTTCCAAGTATTTTGACAAAATTAAGAGCCACGACAAAAACTATGGAAGTCATTGGAGGAGTTCTGACCGACTTGATCCACTGAGGACCACTGGGACTTTTGTGAGCTGGCTGACTATACTGTTCAACACATGGATAACACATCCAGTTTCTTGAGGGTGATGAAGCCTTTCTGATATCCTAGTTCTGGTCATAGTCTCAGTGATTGCTCCCCTATACCCAGAATCCAAAATTCTCTATTATCTACAAGATTTTGTATTAGAAAACATTGATTGCTATAAATATAAGTTAATAGATATTCACAAAAATCTGAGCACTTAGTACCTTGCATACATGTCAATAGTTTAGCGTGAATCTTCCTAGTAATTGGGGGAGCATCTGCTCAGACTCATTACATAGTAGTTTGCTATGATGTCTTTCTTGTGGATTAGTGATGCCGACACACATTGATAGAATTTCAGTCCAACTGGTCGACCACAGCTTGGGTCATGGTACAGTCTTATGTTGAGGTTCTGTTCTTAGCTACATTATCCCTAAAGCATCACTGAGCCCAGCTAATACTGTTTTAGAACTCTGGGTGTTTGTATAGCATCAGTCTAGTTCAAACTATTCTGTCAGTAATAGCTAAAGGATATTCATTGCCTTTATGTAGTTTGACAGAATTCTGGACACCTAGCATCTCACAGTGGACTTACACAACCTTCCAGTCAAGCCACAGTGTCCAACCCAGCAGTCACTAGCTACATGTGGCCAAGAGCACGTGAGACACACAGTCTGAGAGTTCAGAAGCACAGGATGACCAGAGCAAACAGAGGACTTTAAAGACACAGTGCAAAACAAAAGCCCAAAGTCTCATTAATGTTGGAGTACCTGTGATGATAAGACCTTTATCTGGAAGACTTAGCAGATAATACTAGTAAAACTGATTTCACTTGCTTGATCTCCAGCCCTCTTAATATGGTTATATAATACTTGGAATTGCGTCAGAGGTAAACATAGTCTTTCCACTCTACTGCAGCACTCTGGGGAATAATGATTCACTTTTGTATTATCTAACAAGGACTGGAAAGACTCAAGTGGCAAGCACAGCCCCTGGGTCAAAAGGAATTAAGACAAGAAACATTTCCAAATGGTGGGCATCATGAAACCCAGGCTGGGGCTGGAGAGATGGCTCAGTGGTTAAGAGCACTGACTGCACTTCCAGAGGTCCTGAGTTCAAATCCCAGCAACCACATGGTGGCTCACAACCATCTGTAATGAGATCTGATGCCCTCTTCTGGTGTGTCTGAAGACAGCTACAGTGTACTCATATATAATAAATAAATCTTTAAAAAAAAAAAAAAAAAAAAAAAAAGAAACCCAGGCTGTAGTTGTCTTAAACTCCTGGGGACATTTGAAAAAGGGAAGACAAGGGCTTGTGTTGGTATTGTGGGAAGGCAGGAAGAACCGGAGCAGTTTGAATGAAGCACGCAACATTGACGTTCATTTCTTTAATGTCTAGTCCCACCTACAGCCATGAAACCATTTAAGAGTTTTATGTGGATGGCTGTTTAATGGGCTGAAGTTTCTATTTCTTCTGGTTTGCAATAACACGACAATAGGGCAAGTCAACTTGTTTCAACTCAGAAACAAATGTGTTCCAGGCATATCTGAAGGTCTGTGCATAGGGGCCATCTGTTTTATTATCTTTCCCACAAAACCAGGGCCCGGGGAGGGCATGCATGTTTTCCATCAGGGCTATATAAAACCTTTGTCATCCGAGACCTGAGTAATGTCAATGCTTCAGTCTTGAAAGTACTGGCAGGTCTGGGACCCAGGCCTGGCAAGATGCTCTCTGCTTCCACTGTGCTCTTCTGATATGGTGCTGTCTGTCCCGCCTCCTCAATTAGCCTCTGTCTTATATATTTTTCCTGGCTGCCATCTATGCTGAAATGGCATACTCACTAGCCAGAAATGGCAATAACTTGTTTTGCTCTTCAATAGGAAGGTCGATTTGAAAATGATTTTATTTCAACCAAACAAACCGACGCAAGCTATTTGAATGCTTTTTCTAAAAGATTCTAAGAACTGAGAAAGTTTCTACCCCTCAGATAACAACAGTGAACATGTTGACCTTATTTGCTGTGCTTTCCTAACATGCATACACACACACAGAAATACATGTGTGTGTTTCTATTTGTGCTCATGTGCACATTCATATACAAGATGGCCATCATCCTGTGATTTCTCCTTTTTAAAGTTATATATATATGTGTGTGTGTGTATATATATGTGTGTGTATATATATACATATATATATATACATGTACACATATGTATATATACACATATATACACATATGTATATATACACACATACATATATGTATATACACACTATACGTATATGTATATACACACATATATATGTGTATATACACACATGTATATGTACACACACATGTATATATACACATATGTATATGTATATATATGCATATGTATATGTATATACACACATGTATATGTATATATACACATTCATATATGTATATATACACACATATGTATATGTGTATATATATACACACACATATATATATAATTTTGATTATATTTTTTCCATCCCTCAGATTCCCATCCCTCTCAGAATCTCCTTACATCCATAACTACCTGACTTCCTTGGAGGAAATTGATTTTCCCTCTGTAAGTAAGTGGATGTCAGTTGGAAATAGCTTCTTGGTTAGGGATGGGCATCTCTGTCTTTCTGTGAAGACCCCATGCATGGTGCCATGGAATCTGTGAGTTAATATGTATGTCACTTCTGTTGTATCTGGAAGACACTGGTGACTTGGAGTCCCCATCACCTCTCCGCCTTACAGTGTTTCTACTCCCTCTTCTGCTTAGCTCCCTGAGCCTTGAGGGAGGGGTTTGATGAAGACCTCCCACCGAGGGATGAATGCTTCTAAGTCTCTTATTCTCTGTACATTGTCTACTTGTGGGTCTGTGTGTTAATTGCCACCCACTGTTGGAAGCTTTTCTGATATGGGCTGAGCAAGACACTGATCTATGGGCAGAGCCATATCACACGAGGAGTCACTTTAGTGCTGCTTTGTTTAGCAGAATAGTAGCAGACTTTTCCTTAGGCCAATGACCTACTTAATCTAATGCTTTGGGCCATTTTAGCAGTGTCAGCTATGGGTTCCATCCCATGGAGTGGGCCTTAAGTGCGATCATTAGCTGGATGGTTGGTCCTATAACTTTTACGCCACAGTTGAACCAGTGTATCTGCAGGAGGTTACTGTTGTAGGTTGCAGGTTTTGTATAGCTGGGTTGGTGTTTACATTTCTCCTGTGGTAGAAGAAGTCTCAACTACATCTCATTCCCCTTTCAGTAGAACTGGTCGGCTCCCAGGGAAGTTTTCTAGAAATGGTTAGTATGTGGAATACAATGTATGGCTTTTTTTCATAGATAAGTTAAAGTGATTTGTAATTAATCATTTTGTAAACACCTCAGGCAAGAATTGTGCTTCTTGAATGGCAACAGTGTGTCTGTGCGGCAACCAGAAAACAATTTTGTTTGCATGTATGTAGGTCCAGCTCGAAGTAAAAAAAGAAATAAAAAAAAATTAATGAGATGGGTTTCAAAACAGGGCTGGCTGGAGAGTTATCTCAGTAGGTAAAGTGCTCACTGTGAAGTGTATGGACCTGAATTCATATTCCCAAAACCCATGTAAACCAGGGCAGGATAATGTGTGTCTCTCATCTCAATTCTCCTCTGTGAGAGACAGAGGCTTCCCCAGGAGACCTCAGAGTTAGTGTGGTGAACTCACAAAGACACTATCTGAAATAAGCTGACTGACACCAAGGTTGCCCTCTGAGCTACACACGTATGATGTGGTACACATTTGCCCATAGTCAAGCACACACTTGCACATACATCTCTCTCTCTCTTTCTCTCTCTCTCTCTCTCTCTCTCTCTCTCTCTCTCTCTCTCTCTCACACACACACACACACACACACACACACGAAAAGGAAACAAAGAGGAACGTATGTATATATTTGAAAAAAATCATCTTATAATTATTTAAAGAAATGTATTACATGTATTTATTTGTGCACACACACACACCTGTGTGTGTTTGTGTGTGTGTGTGTTGTGTGCCACAGCATGTTTATAGAGGTCAAAGGACAATTTGTATTCTTTTTCTCCTTCAACTTTGTGCATCCCAGGATCAAACTCAGGTCATCAGCCTTGGTGGCAAGTACTTTACCCATCTTTCTGGACTACAATTATTGTTTTTAATTTAAGCTTTTTTTTTCTGCTTCAGGGAAATCTCATTGTTTGTCTAGGAAATGTTGAAAGATACTTCATATTATATTTTAAATCTAAAATTCCTCATCCCTGTGTTTTTAGATTTAGGTCCATGAGGCATCAAACGCTATGAAAGAAAGACAGTTGGAAAGGAAAAGGATATTTAAACAGAAGTTTCCATGAGACCTAGGAAGACTTTTAAAAAAAAAAAGAACCCCCATCCCCTTTAATTCAGTAATTACCCAGGAGTGCTCTGGAGTTGGGGGGCTGTTCTGGTAATAGTTTACACCTGTTTCAACCTCTCCCGTTTTTATTGGCAGGAACTATGCCATCCCATATTTCTCGTGAGGCAAAAATATGAACTAAAACATGGCAGAGCCCTGGAGAAACTATAATAAACATAAAAATGAATAGTTCAGCTCAAAACACGAAACTCATCGCCTGCACGTTTAGCCAGCCATATTTCAGTAGTATCGAAGGAATTGAATCCTGGAGTTGTGTGTTGGGAAGGAGGGAGAGAGCTGCTTTCATTGGCAGGAAAAAGCCAAGGTTTGAAAAATCCAAGAGCAAAGTAAGCCTTGGAACATCATGCCAGAGTCATGTTGTATAGGTTGGTGAAAAAAAAATAAAAATAACATTAAACTGTGATGCACTTTCCAAGTTATTGTGGGAGAAAGGGACAAAGATGTCTTAGCGTGTAAGATTGCAGTCTTAAGCTTAAGGGAGAATAGTTTCCCCACAGAATATAAGAGGACTTTAGTGGTCAAGCAATCCCCACAACATAGAACATAGGTCAGTTTATTTCATAGACAACATTTTCCTGTCCAAACATATTGAAATGCTTTGGGTTAAGATAGTATTATGTTTCTTTTTTTTCCCTTGGAATCCAGCTCTCTCTGGTGGTCCTCTCGAAGTCCTCTTTCCTCATCAGGGGTAGCAGTAGCTTAGCTGTCCTGCTTCCCTGTGGGAGAAAGAACAGGATGTAGCTTCTATTACAAGAAGAGAAATAATCAAATTCATGTAAAGTTTAATCTGGACAGCGCTGGAGGTATGCAAAGGTCTCTGGGAAGGTTGGTGGTCAAGCTAAATTGTCATTCTGGTTTTTTTCTCACTGGTTGGGTGGCTTTGGCTCTTAGCATGGTCAGGGTTGGGACTTGGCTGTTTCTTTTCCTTGGCATAGAACCCAGATATTTGTGGACTGAGAGTAACCATCTCTGTTTTATCACGGGTCTATGGACTCGGCACGTCAAATGTCTTGAGTTTACATTGAGAAAAAATATGCCATGTTGATCTCGCCCCTCTGTCCTCAAACTATAACTTCTTGGGAGGAATTTGAGGTTTTCATACTGAGAACGTAGGGTGCGTTTGAGAGGACTCTCCCGTGAGAACTCTGAAGGATCCATGTTTGAGAGAAGAGAAGGCAGGGCACGTTCTCTCTTGCCTTCTACAGCCTTGACAGATGTGTTTCACAGAGTCGGTAGAAATCTTCAAGGAGGTCCAGCAACCTCAGGCTGAAGTACAGATATTTCTTAAAAACATGTCAATCATAGATGAGCCTGAAGTGGCGTCCGAGACAGTGATCCAACCAAGAATCCAACCAGGGTGTTTTTCTTTGACTATAGGAGCTTAGGAAACACACACATCGGAATTTAAGAAAAGCCAGCTCATCTGTAGTTTCTTGCACAGCTGGCTTCCCTTGTTCTAGTTTCAATTGTTACTGATTAGCTATGATCTGAAGATACTACATGGACTATTTTAGAAAGAGATTAACTTTTAAGAGTGTCAGTCCGAGTGGCATGATCCTTCTTGGGATACAAATAATCCCTTTGTCTTGTATATCCACACTGTATACCCTACCTACTTGTTTGTGACTGCCATCTCTCAGTTATCCTGTAGACTCACAGTTCCAAGGAGCTCATGTTCAAGGACCCTTAAACAGTAGCCTAAAGCTATTTGTCAAGACCCATGGCATCTGCCTGACTTTATCACTTCACACAGGCATGGCGGCAGTTCTCACAAGAGGCTTGAGTATCACAATAAGGTGTTGCTGGATCCTATTTGCCGCAGTAAATTTAATTACAGCATATTTTTAATTGTTCATTCTATGATTACCTGTTAATTGTTTAATCGCTTACTGTGTTTAATTTACAAGTTAAACTTTATGCCAATGGTATTTGAAGGGACAAGTTGGCATAGCTAGGGTTTCTTAACTGAGGTTCACTCTTCTGTGGCCTTAGACTGTACCTCTTTATATAGACTTGGATGGAGGTGTTCAACAGAAACTTTTCAGAGTCAAAATGGGCAGTGATCTTTGACACCAATGAACATCCAGTTGTTGGCTTCCTGGTCTGCTGTTTCTTTTCAAACTCTAACAGCATGCTAACAAATGTGTGTTTCTGATTGAACTTCAGTGTCCTACTCAGTTCTAGAACATAAGCCATTATATATTGGTTCCAATTAGAGAAATTCCCTTGCTGCTGTTCTTTGAAGGTATTTTGAGGTTTTGACATGGTGAACTGGTCCTGAGTAGAGCAGTACTCTGAAGGGAGAATATCTGTCGTAGAAGTAGACAGCCTTTGCCTCAGGGACTTGACATTTGCAGTTAAGTGCTCTGAGGGAGAACATCCAGTCAAAGACACACACACACACACACACACACACACACACACACACACACACACTTTTTTTTTTTTTTTTACAGTATGGACTTTGGAAAATATTTGAGATGTTAAACCTTCTCTCACAGAGTAAACCACAGAGGCATTCTCTGTGGCAGCATCTGCTGAGTGTGCATTGACTGTACAGGATTGATGCAGAAAGGGGGTGTACAGGTATTGGCTTCAGGGATTAGTGTCTCTATTGCTGATGTGTCAAACTGCCACCATGCTATTGGCCCGGCACAGGTGACATTCATCATCTTACAGCTCTGAGGCTAGATGTCTGCGGTAAATCTCTCTGGGCTGAAGTCAAGGTTTTAGCAGGGCCATGTCACCTCAGAGGCTGTAGGAATCCTGCGTTTCTTTGGCTTCCAGTTCTGGAAGCCATATGTATTCTTTCTCTTGTGGCCCCCACCTCCTCTTTCAAACCTTTCTCCTTATTGATCTCTGTATTGTTTCCCCCCGTTGCCTTTACCGTTGTGATGTCATGTTGTATTCTGATCCTCGTGCTTCATTATTATAAGGATGAGGTGATATTGACCTGTTTAGATAACCCAGGGCAATCTTCCTCCCTCTATCACGTAATCCCAGGTCCCAGAGGACATGAGTATCTTTATTATTTCAGCCCCGTCACACATTAGATAGAATTATTGTCTTTCTTTCTAGCTCCTATTTTCATTGGTTTTATCTAATTGTCTTCGGAAATCCCAGAAACATGTTTTCTGTTCTGTTGTTTTGATAAGAGAAATGTTGGTTAAAAAAAAAGCACTCGTTATGCTAATCATATTCTGTTATATCATACTTATATTAAAAATGTAAGTAGTTGTGAAATTTCAGTTGATGAAAGAAGAATTTAAGCTTTATCAGTTGTTTTCTTCCATTTGTGAGATTCATGATAGGTGCCTGTCCTAACTTAATGACAAGTGTCATTCTTAAGGGGACATGTGCATGTGAACACACATGTGCATCCACAGAGGCACATAAACATACACATACACACACACATATATGTATATACATATATATGTATATATATACGTATAAGCACATACCCACATATGCAAATACATGCACACATACACACATATATATATATGTATAAACACATACCCACATATGCAAATACATGCACACATACACATATTCATGTCTGTGTACACATTACTCTTGTATACATGTGGTCATGTGGACATGTACATACATACATGTATTCATATGCACATGCCCACATGTGCACAAACACAAACACACATGCTATACAGAGCACAAATCACCATATCTTCTGGACTTTAACATCCCAGGAGCTAGTGCCCCTGCTTCTGAGTCTTTGCCTGTCCAGTCACCGCTACTACATCTTTGCGTCTCTGTTAGAAAGATTCAGCTTGGTGCTGTGATAACCACGTGCTGATGGCTAAGTCTCTTCCATCTTCTCAAATTCTCTACTCATCACCGCAAGCCAATGAAAATGCCCACAGGTCACAGGGTGTTTCAGGTCACAGGTCGGGGACTTGGGCTTTCCTGTTTGTAGGGTGCTTATAGATAGGCGGCAGGGGGGGGTGGTTGTCTAGCTGTAATGACTCCATCTATCTTACAGGAAGTTCATAGAGAGGACTGTATTCTGGCTGTAACAATCCCTTCATCCCACATGAAGTTTGCTGTTGGTCTTGACCTTGACCGCCATGGCTTATTCTGTTTCCCTCTGTGGGAGCAAATGGAGGAGGAGACTGAAGAGATGAACTGTGGTCCCAATATGGCATTTAGTCATTTAAACTATTGACACAAAACACAGCCCTCACCTCAAAGAGTATAAGTCTATTCTTAAGCCAAACATGAATGACTTGGCCTGGGGGACATGGATTCCAGTTGCCCCCAGGAACATGTTTCTACAAGGAAATGGTTTCATGAAGAGCTCTTAGTAACAGGACAAAAGACCTGTTTCTAAGGCACTTTTGCAAGTGGATTGGTGGAAATATCGGCACATGGGTTGCATCGAAGTGGGGAACCAGCTGTCGTCTCAGGTGCTGAGGGCCTTCTTTGGTTGGACTTGATAGAAGCTAGTGGTTTGCTAAGTTAATAAAATCACAAAAGGTGTCACTCCGATAATCACCAGGATGTTGCTACAGACACAGATGTGATAAGTGAATTAAGAAGACCTAAAGATAACCTAAGCTTTCTAAGTCTCTATATTGAATTAGTTTTAGTCAGATATCCAATATAGGCATACATTTTACCTCCATGGAAACTTGAGTTCACATGGGCACAAAACTTAACCATCTCAGAGGTGGGCTATATAAGGATATGCCTGGGACCTATTACAGGTGGGGAGTGTGGGGAACACAGACTGTGGCTTTAATTATGGTTCATTTTTACAGTTTTGCTAGTGTGGAAGGGTAGGGTGGCTTCCACCTCAGTGTGGAGACAGAGACTTGTGGGTCTTCCACTTAATCAAGGATGTGTAATCGGTGAGATTTTGTATCTCATGCTTCAATAATTTGGCGTCCCCAATGAGGCCAGGATGGAATTGTCTTTTATCTTGGGGATCACAACCCTGGTCCTTGAGGGTTTTAAATGGATACATTGAAATGAAGAAGGTCTTTTAAAATGTGTACATTTTTTATTTACAGCTGCAGCTGAAGGAAAAGGCAAGAGTGGGGAAGACTTTTTTCAAAAGGTGAGTGGCATTTTGCTCTTCTCTGGCTTGGGGGATGTATGGGAAATCGCCTTGTGTCTGCTGCTGTGCCAGTGATGTTGGGCCGATTTCTCACACCCAGATCAACACAAACCCGTTCTGTTTATCTGCTCTTGGCATGTTCCCGCTCAAGCCATGTCTGGCCTGGAGGTGGGTGGGCATCTCTTACACTGTCCTTCTTTCTGGTGAGCAGAACATGGGTTGGGGTCTGTAACAAGTACCAGATGTCTCTTCAGACCAGCTTGCGCGAAGCCAGCACTATGTCCACTCTGTCTCCACTGTCCCCTGAATGTTCTGACCTTCAGTGAAGCCAGTTGAGCCCGCTGTACACATAGCACGAAGAACTCTGCTCGAGTCCAGTTGTGAGGAGGATGTTGAGAAATTAGAATGCTGGCTGAGGAATTTGAGTTCTCTTCCTCCGAAAGTCTTTGATTTGGGAGGTGGCCTTTCCTTTTGAAAAGTTGAGCTGGAGTCCACGGTTTTTATTCCTTTTCTTATGTCAGTATGCTCAAATCCCTGTGTCTGGATTTGGAGAGCATATCGGGAGAGACAGCCATGATATGTGGATGAGGTTAAATAATAATGGGGAGGACCCATTGAGAAGTCGTCTTTCTCTTGTTTTCCATACAATCTACATTTCGTGGTGTGTGGGAGGGGTGTCAAATTCATCATCCATCCGTGTCTCTGTCCAAGAGTTTTAAAAGCAAGCTTCCTCACATCCAGGGCTCAAACTGTTTCTCCATTTTGAAAGTATTTACCTGTCATAGGCTGCATGCTGGAGAGATGGAAACCAGCCAGGCAAGTGTGCTTGCTGCCTACATGTTACCTGGTGTATATGTATATATATGTATGTATGTATGTGTGTATATGTGTGTGTGTGTATACATATACACACATATATGTTTACATATATACATATATGTTTACATATATGTTTATATGCATATATAAACATGTGTATGTATATATGTATCACATCATATGTGTATATATGCACCATATATCATATATGTATATATGTATCACATATGTATATATGTATCATATATGTGTATATGTATCATAACTGTGTATATGTATCATATATCATATATATGCAACACATATAAAATATATGTATCATATATATGTATGTGTGTATCATATATGTAACCTATATACATATATGTATATATGTACATATGTACACACATATATATGCATATATCATTCATATATTTGTCTATCCATCTATTTGTTTGTGTCTGTGTGTCTATCTGTCTGTCTATGTATCTCTACACACAGCAGTGTAAATGGAACCATGTGTTTAAATCCCGGCACACATGTGCTGCTCGGCTCTTCCTTGGAAGTGCAGAAGCCACTTTTGTCTTTAGATAAAAAGGTCTGCAGCTTTGTTGTTGGAGGGACTGGTGCCCGAAAAGCCTTCAAAAGCTCATGGTGGAAAAATGAACGTAATAAAAGACAAACGTCTGAGGTTACAGGAGAGAACATGCCAGTGTTTGGACTAGACAGAAACAGAACCAGGATTCTTTTGCAGAGGAATGAGGCACAGAAGAGCTGTCACCCAACTTCACACCCTCCAGTCTCCCATAGTGGCACGTTGGTGCTCCTGAGCATCTGTTTGTTTGAGACAGGATCTTGTTCTGTTAGCTCAGGCTAGACTTGAACTCAAGGAGGTTCTCCGGTCTCCGCGTTGGTGCTGGGATTACAGGTATGAGCGAGTACCCCTGGTGTTCACTGTGTGTCTGTAAAGGGACACACATTCTCTCTCTTCTAACTGCTGGGTCATCTTTCACTCTGTGTGTGTGTGTGTGTGTGTGTGTGTGTGTGTGTGCCAAACAAACATTTAAACCCCTCTGTTTCTGAGATTCAAGTTCGATTTACCTGGAGATTTTCAGACATTTTCCAGGTCAGGCAGGGTTGATTTTTTCTCCTTTACTGTGACCATTCTTAAGCAGGGGATGAAACATGTTTGTTCCACTTTGCATTATGTGTCGTGGAAATCTACGTACAAGTCGTATTTAAACACGAGAGTACTCGCTGCAGTGTGCTAAATTGCTCTCTGTCATCTTTTTCGAATTAGAAAAATAGAATATATCATTTGGAATAGGGAATCATGGAAGCCCACAGAGTTGAAACTAGAATTTAGCAAGAGTAAAATTGTCAAGTACTGTATCTTTGAAGCTATCATGGCTACTGTCTCTCTGTTCCTTGAACTTCTCCCACAGAATTTCAGTTACTGTTTCTACCAAAGATGTACTTGGTTCTCTCTCCCCTCCCCCGTCCTCTGTGTGTGTGTGTGTGTGTGTGTGTGTATGCACACATGCATTGATGTGTATGCTAATTTGTGTGGAGGCCAGAGATCAGCATGCAGAGAGTGTCTTCCTCAGTGGTCTGTTATCTACCTGCCTGTTTGGGACAGATTCTCTTAGTTGACCTGGAAGTCACTGCTTAGCCAGTGAACCTCCTGGTCTTGCTTGTCTCTGCCTTCCTGGAACGGGGAGTACAAGTGTACAGTACTATGCCTGTGGTTTTTTTTTTTTCTTTCTTCTTTAACTATGGGTTGTGGAATTTGGCATTACCAAAAAAGCCATCTCCTAGCTCTGTGCCCATTATTTTCCCATACCAGGCATGTTTTTTGAAATGCTTTTTATCCCCAGTGCTCTGCTGGGGTAAAAGACTTAATTTTCTGTCGCAGGGAAACCCAAGAATACAGTAGCTTAAAGAATGGATTCGTTGAGTTTTGTGGGTCGGTGCAGACTTGGTTTTTCAAGGGATGCTGTTCCAGGTTTCTGGTGGCTTTGTCCCATCTTACAATTTCTGTTGCTGAGAAAGAGACACCATGACAAAGAGAAACATGACAGCCTCCAGGCAGACATAGTGCTGGAGAAGGAGCTGAGAGTTCCACATCTTCATCCAGCTGCAGCCAGGAGAGGACCATTTCCCTGACAGCTTGGAGGAAGGTCTCAAAGCCCACCTCCACAGTGACACACTTTATCCAACAAGGCCACGCCTCCTAATAGTGGCACTCCCTAGGCCAAGCACCACAGACACACTATTGAAATGATTTTATGGGACGTTTCTGCCCCCCACTCTTTCCTATTTAGCTCCCACATAAATAAATATCAGAATTTATTAACAAGCAACAAACCTAAACTAGGGAAGTTCTGAGACTACTCTGACCTACATCCCAGGAATAGCCCCCCAGGTTACTTGAAGTCTGAATTTTACCTGGCACGCTTTGTTTCATGTGTGACCTCAGGGTGAGCTTCTCTTTGCCAAGAGCTCATGGTCCCTCCAGCTTCATGGCGACCTTCTTCTCCCCCCTCCCCCCCCCCGTTTTCTCGTTATGGTCTCAGCCTGGGACTCCCCACAACTTGATTTCAAGTGCTCCCCTCTCCTGCCCAGTCACAGGCTCTAGACTTTTATCCCCCTATCAGAGATTACTGGGGAGCGTTCTTTACATCATGTTGGTCAGTACAATACCCATGTCCAGACTGCAACCTGATCCTTGGTTACAGTCCAGAACTCGGAACTTGGCATCAGAATACATGGCCCACGAGACTAATCCCAACAAGAGACCCAAGTTCTTGCTGTGCAGCTGGGTAGCTCCTGAAAACATGGGACAGTTGTGTCCCTGTTTGAATCTGGCTGCCACTACATGCATGAGCTCTGAGAGAGAGAATGGGTCTATCAAGGTATCTCATGCTGTGGTCGTAAGGTCAGGCCTAGGCGGGAAGTTAAACACATAACCACAGATATATTAGGGCATGGAGTGAGGAGACAGCTAGGGGTGGTCTCAAAAAAAGGAAAACCAGGTTCTACCAGTGCTACCCACCAAAGCAAATGGTTAGGAAGGCGTGTGGTTCATGTGCAGAGTGATCACATGGCACACTTTTTGTGTGTCGTCTGCTATTGGGACACACCTAGGAAGCTCCAACCTCATGAAGAGTGTGTTTTCTCTCAGCTCTAGAGTCTAGCGCTCTAGAGTTGGGGCTGCAGACAGAGTCCACTCGAGGACCCCTGGGTAGGGTCTGATCCATGTGGGTCTTCTCATTTGCTGAGGGGTCATCTGAGCAGCAGCTGATGTCTGCTGTATCTTCACGGGGCTTTCTTGTTTTGTACATCTGTGTCTAAACTTTCCTCCTTGGCTAAGAACACCATTTGTCTTGGTTGGGGTTACTGTTGCTCTGATGAAACATTGTAACTTAAAGCAACCGGAGGGGGAAGGTTTTTTTTTCCCCCTTAGGTTTCAACATCGCTGGTTCATCATTGACAACAGTCAGCGCAGGTGCACACAAACGCAAGGACCTGGAGACAGGGGCTGATGCAGAGGCCGTGAAGGGATGCTTGTTTCCTGGCTTGACTTTTCTTCTTCCAAGATAAAAGAAGCAGGGTGCAGTCACAATCAAATCATAGCAAAACCAAACCCCTACAGGATAAATAACTCTGCATCCAGCATCTGGGATTCACTCACAATCTTCTGGGCTCCTTTAAAGGCTTGTCTTATAGGTTCAGACTGGTGCCCCTCCATGGCTGCTGCTGTCCTAGGCCATTGTCCCATAGTATCTTCCAAGTGCTGGGGGGAGGGGAGGCTGTAGCTTTTCTAATCGCCTCTCCTGGGCTCTCTTCAAGGACTCAACTTTTCACCTGGTACCAAGCCTCAACTACTCTCCATGACCCCATCAATCCTGGGGCTTCAGCTGCCACTGAGGCTGCACTTTGACTAATGGCCTCTTCTGATCTCTCACAGTGCTAAGCCTCAGCTGATTTCCATGATCCCTTCACGCCTTTAAAACCAGTACAACCTGGGGAGACTTACTTGTACACATGACAGAGTTTAGCTACCAGCACTGTGTCCAACCCTGGCCACCTCTGGAACATAGCTTCCATGTGCTGACCCCGAGGAAGCACTTCCTAAGAAGATTTCACCTCAGTGATGCTGGTCTCCTCTTAATCCCAGTGGATTCTTTAACCACAGCTGACCAGCATTTGTTGTCCCAGCAAAGTGAGGGCTTCACTTCAGCAGTGTTGGTCTGTTGTTAATCGCTGCCGACTCTTCAGCCCCAACTGTATTCTTTTTTTTTTTTTTTTTTTTTTTGGTTTGGTTTTCCGAGACAGGGTTTCTCTGTGTAGCCCTGGCTATCCTAGAACTCACTCTGTAGACCAGGCTAGCCTCGAACTCTCGAACTCAGAAATCCGCCTGCCTCTGCCTCCCAAGTGCTGGGATTAAAGCGTGAGCCACCACCGCCCGGCTTCCCAACTGTATTCTTAATTTAAAATGTCAAGCAGTCCTGAGAGTCCTTCCCTCTGTGAAGCCTCCAAAGCCAGGCCTCCACTTTCTCCATTTCTCTCAACACTTCCAAGCTCCTCCAGAACAGCTCCCAAGCATTGAATACTCAACGGCGTTTCCAGCCCTGGGTTCCAAAGTCCTTCCACAATCCTCCCCAAAACATGACCAAGTCTATAATAGCCCTGTTATCCTGGTGCTAGTTTCTCTCCTAGTTGGGGTTACCGTTGTGCTCTATGATCATGGCCAAAGGCAAGTTGGGTAGGAAAAGATTTGTGTTGCTTACGTTTCTACATCACAGCTCATCATGGATGGCAGGAATTAATGCAGGGCAGGAACCTGGAGGCAAGAGTTGATGCAAAGCCATGGAGGGGTGCTGCTTACTGGCTTGCTCATCATGATTTGCTCAGCTTGCTGTTTTTTAGTGTCTGGACCACCATTCCAGGGGTGTACCGCCCTCTTCAATGGGCTGGGCCTCCCTTCTCAATCACTAATAGAATATAGACTAGTCTACAGCCTGATATTAAGGAGGTAATTTCCCAATTGAGATACCCTTTTCTCAGGTGACTATAACTTGGGTCAAGTTGATATAAGCCTAGGCAGCACATTTTTCATATGAGATTAGGGGCCCACCCTCTTCTCTCTGGTCGCATTTTAACTTACTACATCTGTGTGGTCCTGTTTCTAAACAGGCTACTGGGGATTCAGGATTCAATGTATAACATTCTGGAGGGAAAACTTAAACCTCTTCACCTTTTAATGTAGGAAATGATGCTTTAGAAAATATTTACTGTCACAGAGAAATAGACCCAAAACAGTAAAGTGTCGTTTATTAAATGTATGTGTTCGGTTTGATTGACATATTTCAGTGGCCTGTCATTTATTATTTTTTCTATTGCCATCATTGCAAGTCATCTCTAAAAAAATGTGATCAATCTGAGAAAGGAAAAGACTTGGCCTGTGGCCCCATACCTCATGTTAAAGGGAACCGTACATGCAATGTTCATCTTTTTGCACACGCATATGAAAGTGACTTTCAGTATTTTCTGGGTAACAGGGTATGGATTAAGCTATTTGCAAAAGGTGCACTGTGTGTGTGTGTGTGTGTGTGTGTGTGTGTGTACGTGTACATGGATGTGTGTGCATCAATGTGTGTGTGAGAGACTAAGAGGGACAGGGAGAGAGAGAGAGACAGAGAGACAGAGACAGAGAGAGACAGAAAGAGGGTGCAAGAGACAGAGGGTGCAAGAGAGAGACAGGGGGTGAGAGAGACAGCTATAAGAGATAGCTACGAGAGATAGCTACTAGAGACACACACACAGAGACACACACACAGAGACACAGACAGAGACACACACTGAGACAGAGATACACACTGAGACAGAGACACAGATACAGAAAGAGACAGAGAGAGAGACACACAGACACAGAGACACACACAGAGAGATAGCTACAGACACAGAGACACACACACACAGAGACACAGACAGAGACACACACACACAGACAGAGACATACACAGAGACAGAGATACACTCAGAGACAGACAGAGACACACACTCAGAGAGAGAGACAGAGACACAGAGAGACAGAGACATACACAGAGACAGAGATACACTCAGAGACAGACAGAGACACACACTCAGAGAGACAGAGACACAGAGACATACACAGAGACAGAGACATACACAGAGACAGAGACACACACAGAGACAGAGACACACACAGAGACAGAGACACACACAGAGACAGATACACAGAGAGAGAGACACAGACACAGAGATACACAGAGACAGAGACACAGAGAGACAGAGAGAGAAACAGTTGCCTTACAGTGCTCCCTAAGAATTCTGTCTTTCGTTCTTTGGCTTTGTCTATTCTCCACAAGGGAGGGAGTGGCTCTGGTTATCAGTGGTCTCTAGTTTGTTCTCCACGCCTAACAGCAACGTTCATCTCAACACATGGAAGCGATCTTCCGGGTTGTTTTCTTCCTTGTGGGTTTTTCTTTCGGGCAGTTGTTCATGGCTTACTCATTGTCTACTCTGTTTCCTCTTCATCTCTTCCCCCTCCCCCCCGAAAGCGATCGCAATCAGCTCCTTCTTGGCAGGAAAATGTGTTACAGTGTGTAAGATGGGGATGGGTGCGGGGATAGCTTCCCAGTGTGACTCACCCAAGCCAGAGGTCCACTTAGCATCTCTGTGGCCTTTGAGGGGAACTCCAGGACCCCCTTTGCACAAGGCTAAACACAGTAACCCCCAGAGCACGCATCACATATTTTAAACGGAGTATTTTGTTTTTGTAATCAGATATTGGATGTCTCTTTGGAAGTCGATCAATAAATCGTGCCTTGGCCCAGGGCTAATGGCATAACTAACTTAGAAGAGATACTCCTTGGTGGCTAATATTATATTTTTATCATCCCAAACTCCTGCCCTTTGGGCCAAAAGATGGCTTTGGGCATTTTTCTTTTAAACTAGAAAGTTAGAAAGTATGAATGTCTAGAGGAAAAATTGCTTCAAGGAAAGCTTGGTCCACTGTACTCCATAATGGATAGGTCAGTTGTCTCAGATGGGACAACCTGAGTCTTTAGTTGGAAGGGGGGGGTGAGGTAGAAGTGATAAAATTCACAATGTGTCCTCTACTCTCCATTGTTCTGTAAGTGTTGGAAGACTGACACGCCTCTATATTTGTCTTACCATTTTAAAAGTGTGTTCAGTTAGCTGTCCCTTATGAAGACACCTTTTCAAATGCTGAGTCTTTATGCTCAAATGTGGTCTTTTTTTTTTAGATTTTTAAAAAAAATTTTAAATATGTATCTGTGTGTCTCTGTCTGACAATTTGCATGTTGGGTGCAGTAGTACCTGCAGAATCCAGAAGAGGGCCTCAGATCCCCTGGAGCTGGAGTTAGAGGAGACTGTGGGCCGCCATGGGTACTGGGAACTGAACTGGGCTTCTCTAGGTGAGCAGCAAGTGTTCTAAACTGCTGTCTGATCTCTCCAGTGTGCATTGATACCATTTTTAATCCGCATGCGTGTGTGCATGTGAGTGAGTGTGTGTGTGTCCAACACACAGAGAAGTCAGTACAGTATGTAAATATTTCAGTTTTCCTTAATAATGGTCCAGGGGGGAACATCTTATTACCTTATGCTTCTCTAAGTAACTTGACCCTTGAATTAAGTGATTGAATATCCTGGTTGTTATTGTCTGTTGTCAGATATGTAGCCGTTGTGGCTTTTCTAAACCGGCTCTTGGGCAGTTTAAAATAATTGATTTGGATGTAAATTCTTTCCTGAAAAAGAGTGGTCTGGGGCATTTTCGTGGTGGAGGAATGGATTCGGGCGTGTTTTCTGTTCATTTCTTTGCGGCTCCCCCCTCCCCCCCCAAGTGAAATGAGAATGGTCAAGAACCACATGTGCATGCCTTCCTAGCCTTTGCATTGTCTGAGGAGTTTTGTCATCGTAGGTGACCATGGATCACCCACAGTCTCTGTTGTTTGTTATTACCATGACAACAGACCAGACAGGTGTAATGTAGAGTCCATCCTCCGGACCCCGGGTTTCCTTTTGGCTTTCTTTCCTGAGTTTTTCCATTACTTGTTTTGGAAGAAGATGAAAAACTGTATTTCCCATGAGCCTAGTTACTCTGGAATTCCTGGGGAACCTTAATCTTCCACAAGTAAGAGAGCAAGAGACGTTGGGGGCTTGGCGTTGTTTTCGTAAGTTAAGTAGATCTTCTCTGGTGGTGGGTGCTGTTGGGAAGCCATGCAGTGTGGCCTGTTCCCCAGCTCTGGAGGTTGGGAGAGGCCAGGCTCTTCTTGGCTCTAGCCAGCTCTTGAGAGGGAGGTATTAGCAAAATTGAGGCAGTGATGTTTCTCAGGACTTGCTGGGAACATGGCTGTGAGTTTCTTCCTATTTGAACACTTCTCCCATCTTATCCTCCTCGTGATTCCTGTTCCCTCGTGAGTGGGGAATCCTAAATCCCTCCTGTCTGATGGGTATCTTGAGAATGCTAAAGAAGAGGCAAACCTGGCTTCCAAAAAGCTTTATTCTGAGGAACCAGGCCCTTAGCTAGAGGCATCGGAGAGAAAGGGAGAGAGATAGTTGGTGTGTTGAGGGAAGGAAGGTCCTGTGGATGAGCCGCTGGGCAGGGTTTAATGGGGTTACAGTATCTTCCAGACCCATGGCCCCATAGTCTCTAAAGGGGGCTCTGGGCTCTGTGGAAAGACATCTTTACAAAAGAACCAGTGAGAGCCTTTGCAGAGGCAGGGCAGAGGGGCAGGGATACCCCTTTCTGTATTTTTTTTTCCTTTTAGAAAACAGGTTAAACTTTATAAAATCATTTCATGTGGGCTAATAATGGTCTCTAGTTTTCCACTGGAAAGTCATAAGGATGAGTGGAAGGATTTGAATCTGAGACTCAGCTGATCATCTATCTGTTCCATGTGTTATTTCTCCAGAAAGGGTAAAAATTTGAGAACAGTTGCAAATGCTGCTGTGGCTCACCCCTGTAACCCCCACACTTGGTTGGCTAGAGAATTACTGTTAAGTTCCAGGCTAGCCTGGGCTATATAGTGAACACTAGGCTAACCTGAACTACAATGTCAGTCAGACCTTGTCTCAGAAAACAAAACAACAACAAAAAACCCCCCCAAAAAAACCCAAAACAACACCCCTCCCCCAAGACCCCAGAAAAAAAACAAAACAAATCCACAAACCAAATCAAAACAATCTTCAAAATGACCAGATACTTGGCAATAAAGTTTGCTTTTCCAATACTGATGGCTGTTGGAGTTTGGGTCCAAGAACACAGGCCTGCTGGGAAGATCTTCTTCCCTGACTCTTTTATTAGCTTGGGGTTAGGGACACGTAAATACTACTCTCCTGAATAACCATGGCAGTCTCAGCAAAGAATATTTTTTAATGAGATTTTGCAACATGGGTTCTCAGCTATTGTGATACCTTTATTATATTCTAGATCATAAAATCGCCAAGTTCACAATGATGGCTATAAAATAAATAGTTACCGCATTTAACTTACGTTCTGATCCCTGTGTGATATGTCACTTAAAAATGTATTTTTGGGGGGGAAAAAGTCGAAAGTTTTGGCTGCTGTAGTTTCTTTCTGGCCCCGTTTTATGGAAAGGAAACAAAACTTTCTGAGAAATGGATACAAGAGATTTAGATTTGGCAAGGCGTAGGAAATTGGGTTCTGTTTGTAGGATTAAAGAACAGTTGGCTATCACTTTAGGGTATGTTACGATTAGCATTAAACCACCAGGGTAATGATAAATGCGTACAAAGAGGCCAGGCCAAGAGTGTCTGAGGTCTAGGAGCTCTTGCTGGGACGGATCTTCCAGCTCAGTCACTGACGGGAATTCATGGTGCTGCTTTTCTCACTTTTTCAATCCTGGTGTTAAATATCAGAGGGAACTTGAAACCTCAAAGTCATGTCTCCAAGTCTGCTTGTAAGATTTTTAACCTGTTGAGACGCCAAGGGCAGGTTCTGGCTTGGTTGTCCTGGTAGAAAGGCATGAACAGGCACTGATTCTTTAAAAGGCAATCAGGTGACCTTAAGCCAGTGTTGGGAGGCACTGGGATGGATGTGGATAACAGCAGGGACAGATTTTATACTCATGTCAGTATCCATGTTGATCACTAGTGCCAATAAAAATGATTTATGTAGTCAGTTCACTATTAATTATATATAAACGATATACCTTACTTAAAGCTCATGTGTCATTTACTCACAACTTAAACCCTGTGTTCAGCTTTAGTCCCATAAAATTTAACGTTACAAGTCTGGGGAGATGACTTTGTGGGTGAAGCACATACTATGAAGTCTCCGGTCTTCACATGCCAAGAAACACTCAAAGCCTGGGCAGGTAGAGCGGCTCCCTGTCACCTGAGGAGGCCGAGACAGGAGCTTCTGGGAGCAATCTGGACAGCCAGACTAGCTGACCAGTGAACTCTAGTTTCAACTGAGAGACCCTCCTGCAGTAAATATGACTGGAGGGCCATTGAGTTAGACTCAGACATCAACTTTGGATTCCCACTTGTGCCTTCATGCTCATAAACACACACACACACACACACACACACACACACACACACTCAGACTATATAATTACACAGAAAAATTCGATGTTGTGTGGTATGATTTTTCAGGAAGGTCTGCTGTGTGGCGCTAGTTCTGTATGGTATCAAAACTTATTGTATGGGGAAAAAAATTGCCACAGGTAGATCTTAAAGATGCTACCCTATGCAGTTGAAAAACTCTGCTAAAAAGAACAGTTTCTACCATGTTAGTCGTTTAGTGAGTCAGTATTTTTAGAAATTTGGTAAGGAAGCATAGTGACACGTAGCTCGTCCAGATATTATTTCATTAAATAGATTTTTGTTGTTGTAAAGAGCTGGAAACTAAACTTACAGAAAGACCAACAGAGTCAACTAACCTGGGCCCTTGGGAGTTCTCAGAGACTGAGCCACCAACCAAAAAACATACATGGGCTGGAACGAGGCCACAGCTCCCCCCCCCCCCCCGCCAGCACATATGCACCTCAGTCCCCATGTGGGTCCCCCAACAACTGGAGCAGAGTCTCTCCCTAATGCTGTAGCTTGACTGTGGTATCTGTTCTGTAAGAGGGTTGCCTTGTCTGGCCTCAGTGGGAGAGGATGTGCCTAATCCGGCAGATGCTACAGGGATGGGTGATACCCAGGGTGGGGTCTATTCTCTCAGAGGAGAAGGGGAGAGGGGAATGGGAAGAGGGACTCGGGGAGAGGGGGACTGGAAGAGGGGCACCATTTGGGATATAAATAAATAAATTTAAAAAGCTGGAACTTGAGGATTCAGAAGTCAGTGAGTTGCTTGGAAACTCTTTTTCCTTTGCTACATCACTGTGGGACTTCATGAAGCTCATCCTCAACTTTGGAACGGGATGCTACTCACCAGTTTTTAAGTACACACACACACACACACACACACACACACACACACACACACACACGGCGTCTCCCTCAAAACACAGACTGTTACCACTTTGTATCTGCACTCAGACTTTTTTTCTTTTTTAAGATTTATTTATTTATGTATATGAGTATACTGTTGCTGTCTTCAGACACACCAGAAGAGGGCATCAGATCCCATTACAGATGGTTGTGAGCCACCATGTGGTTGCTGGGAATTGAACTCTGGGATCGCTGGAAGAGTAGTCAGTACCCTTAACCGCTGAGCCATTTCTCCAACTACCTCACCTCTACCCCCCAACGCACTCAGACTTTATCCACATGTCTCTTCGGTCTCCCAGGTAAAGCAAAATTTCCAGTTAATCTGTCTCTGGAAGTCTGGTTCCTTCCTCTTTCCTGAACCCTGGTTCCTGTTGCTTCAGGGGGCCAGGTCCAAGCTGTGCTGCTTCTCAGCACTACTGGCAAGGGAAGAATAAACCCACTCAGCCAAAAATGCCCTTTCTAGAGTCTTTTGTCATTGTCGTCTCTGCCTGTCCTCTGCCTGGTTGCCAGCTCACAGTCAGCCGCCATGGGAGGTTCTGTGCGGAGCTAGCCTGTGTGAGCATCCGTCTTCCTCCCTTTTTACTCTGTGCTGTTTCCGTCTCTGAGTCAGTTTCTGTTTCATGCATGATAATTTTCTTACATTTCTCATTTTGTTTTTTGAGTTAATACAATCCATCAAGTTTCTGAACTCTTTAAGTGTCTGGGGACCGAGACATTGCTCTGTGCGTCTGGCTAGGAGTAAGGGATGTTGGTGTTGTGTGGGACCTCAGAGAGTTCCTAGGTTACTGAATAGATGGGGAAAACGGGATCAGGGGAACTGAAGCCTTCAATTTGCCCAAGTTGGGAACAGAGGGCTATGTGCATCTCTTCTGCATAAAGCCTCTCCTAGGTCATTCATATCTTCCCCAAATTCACATGCTCTTTCAAGGACAAGGTGATCTCACCTCTGTCTGCTTGATAACTGGAACTCGAAGCACTTAAAGATCGCTGCTAGAAGCACTACGAGTGTGATCAGCTCTGAGCCATCTCCCAACACAAATACAAAGATGCCATCAGCCTCTTGAGAGGATGTGGTGGAAGTCAGGGTCTGTGAAATCAGTTGCTCATAACTTGGATGGTCCAGAGGCAGGGAGGCTGCATTGAAGTACAATCCACAAGGTCTGGCCGTCATCATTAAAACAGCCAATGGGTGCAGAATACAGGACCAGCCACCGAGGAGCTAGGTGTCAGCTCTCTTAGCTAGGTGTCACGCGCATGTGTACACACACACACACACACACACACACACTAATAATTTCTTATAGATCTGGGAGCAAAATGAGCTGACACAATTCTCTCATGCCGGGTTTATAAACAGGAAGGCATGCTAACAAACCTAAGTGAAGGTTTGATTGACAAGAAGATATCCTGTAGAGTCTAGAGTCTGCATCTTACAAAGAACAGTGGTACAGGCACCAGCATCATGGGGTGAGGCCCTCCTCTGAACATACAGTTCTAGACTACGTGGGGCAGCTTGTCTCAGTGTAGGTTGCGTCTTGTATTTGGAGAGATCTCTTTTTCTTGATTCTTCTATCTCATTTGCTAGTTTGATTTTTTTTAAAATTTATTTTTCCTTTGCAATACTGGGGGATTGGATCTAGGACCTTGAATAAGCCAGCATGTGCTCTACTGTAGGGTAATTCCCTGGAGCCAGTTTGTTTCTATTTAGATGTCTATATCTTACATTTTCGAGATAGACAGGTTTTTATTACCTATAGATATCCTTTTCCTTTTGTGATTCTGTCTCCTCTCTCTCCTCTCTCACCTCCCCCCTTTTTCCTACTAATGACACGATAAACTGACATGTAACCATCACCTTTAGAGTCTTTACTCTGTTGATTTTATATCATGAAATATGAAATTCTCTTGGACGGAAAGTCCATGACTTGATTAGGATGGCTTGAAGGTTACCAGGACAGACTGAGACTCATTCTTCATGCAAGAATAGCTATGTTTGCAGAATGGGCTAAACAGACAGTGTAAGCGACTTGACCAGGTATGGCTATTTATCTCTGTAGCTTACGAAATACTTTGCCTATTAGCTGCAGTATCTGTCACTCTGGTACCTGTGTGTGCTGCCCACTTTCCTCGGGCATTCCATGTTTAGCCTGTTGGTCTGGAGCCCTTCGCACTGGTAATGGAAGTCATCCAGGGGCTGCTCAGGAAGTCTGTGACCTACTAGGTTGGGTACTGGGCCATAACCATTATCACTGTGTGGGCTCTTTGTTAGTATTGAATAAGGGCTGTTCCGTTAGACCTGAGAAGGACTAACTGTGTGTGGAGTTGTTGGACAGTGTGGGTACCAGTGATGTCGCAGACTTTATAGGCCTGGTGGACTAGGGGCACCAAGTAAATCAGTGTTGTGGTGATCTAAGGGAGCTGCCTAAAGGATGGAGCAAGGGTGACTTGGGGATTTTGGGGAGGTATGCATGAGGATAAAGAGGCACAAGAATCTTTGGAAGATGTCACAGAATGAAGAGGAACAGTAGGAGAGAATTAAGGGTGACTACCGTTTCTCGTAAGACATTGCAGGCATATGACAGCTACTGGAGAGCTATTTTCGAGGCCAAAGCAGCATTGTAGCTAGTATGTTGACTTCGAAGTCAAGGTAGAAATGTTAGAGACAACATTCAGGGGAGAACATGACGCTCACTGGAAATAGTATCTTACCAGGAGTGAACGGATGCCTTAGAGGTGGTAGAGGACATGCATAGAGTTGCCTATGAAGATGGATTTTATTTTCTTAGTCATCTCTTTAATTGTACAGAAAATAACAAATGTGCTTTAAAGTAAATAAAGGACGAGAGCTTCCAAAAGACCATTTGAAAAAGCAAAGGCGCAAATTAGACGGCGCTTAGCGGTAGAGTGCTTGCCTTGTTTGCATGAAGCCCTAAATTCAGTCTCTAGTCCTCCCCCCAAAGGAGGGATGGTAGAAAGGAGCAGGGAGGAGGGGGAGCTTGGTGTTGTCTATTCCTTGCAAAGGTGGAATCTGAGTTGATATCACTGAAGTCATAGTCCCAGGGAGAAAGCTTCATTTATTTGACTCTTGTTACCCCCCCTCCATCCATCTTCCTGTCTCAGGATCCCCCATCTTTCAGCGTCTCTTCCTTCTTTTGGTCTGAATGTTTCTGAGGTACTGATCATGTCTCACTGTGAAAAAGCACAACATGTGGGCCGCCCAGAGTTCACAGACTAGTAAGTCACCTCGTCCAAAGAGCCCGTGTGTCAGCCAGGGAGCAGCAAGGGCTAGGGTTTGTGACAAAGGGAGATGAGAGTACCCAGTGACTCCACATACCAAGGGAGCCATAGCTTACTGTCCTAAACCTACACAGGTTGGAGAAAGTTGAGGAAGGGTAGCCCAACAGCAGGGTTCCTTCTCCCATGATGCATCAGCGTTGGCATGGAGTCACAGGTCTGCAGTAGCCCCGGAATCTTTCCCCTCTTCCCCTCTCTCCTTCCTCCTCCCCATTCAGTTGACAAATACACAGATTTATGCTTTTCAGCATGATGCTCTAACCGGTATCTGTAGATGCTGAGATAACGTTGAAATGAAGCTAGTCAATCCTTCCTGTGATTATATTGCGGCAGGACATTTAAGACGTACTCTTGGCAATCATTGAGCTATGGTGAGTTAACTGGGGTGTCACCATGTTGCTCGCTGGATCTTATCCTATTTCTCCTGACTAACTAAAACAACATTTTAGAGCTAGAGATATAGCTCAGTTAGCAGAATGCTTGCCTAGCATGTCTAAAGCTCCACGTCCAGTCCCTAGCATCACTTAAGTTAGGCAGATTGGTGCATACATGTAATTCCAGCACTCAGGAGGCAAAGGCAAGGAGAATCAAGAGTTCAAAGCCACCCTCAGCTACTTGGCAAGTTTCAAGCCAGCCTGTATTACTTAAGACCCTATCTCAAAATAAATTTAAAAAATTCTATTGTTTTTGTGTGCAAAAGTTAGAGACAACAGTTCTTTTAAGTTTTGGGTTGAAGGTTTAGCTCACTGGGTGTTTGGTTCATGTGAGAGGCACATAAGTCCTCCTGTGTTTTCCAAGACTCTGATTCTCCTTGAACTTTTTAGTGAGTTGGATGACGAATGCCTACCACCAAAATTAAATCCAATTAATCTTGTTGAACATGATACCGAAAAACAGGGTCAGACCTAGCAGGGGTCTTCTTTCTAGCTCCATACCTCACACCTAGTTCATGGCTAAGAAAGACTTGGACAGGAGTAGCCATTTTTCATTAAAAATAAGCCAGAATGATCTTCTATTTCCTTCTCTGCTGACAGCAATGTCTCATGAACTAAGCAACCTACATATCTAACAAAGGGTTGAGTTGAAGAACGCGACTGGAGCCTACACTATTGTAGTGGATTGAATATGCTTGGCCCAGGGAGTGGCACTATTAAGAGGTGTGGTCTTGTTGGAGTAGGCATGACCTTGTTGGAAGATGTGTGTCACTGTGGGTATGGGCTTTAGGAGCCTCTTCCTAGTTGCCTGGAAGCCAGTTTTCTCATAGTGGCCGTCAGATGAAAACGTAGAACTCTCCGTTCCTCCTGCACCATTCCTGCCTGGATGCTGCCATGTTACTACCTTGATGATAATGGGCTGAACCTCTGAACTTGTAAGCCAGCCCTAATTAAATGTTGTTCTTCATAAGAGTCACTTTGGTGATGATATCTATTCACAGCAGTAAAAACCCTAACTAAGACATGTTGCTTTTGTTTTCTGTCCACTGTTGATGCCTGTGTAGTTACAGTGTGACACAGTTATCCTTCCTCTCAGCAACAACATCCATGTGGATACATTGACTCTTTGGGGACTAAGTGATACCAGTTGTATAAAAAAGAAGCTGACGTTGCGATAGAGTGCTTGTACCAAAATGTTTACCTACAAACAAGCTGCCATGGGATAATCAGCCATCCATAGTTTCCAAAGAAGGGTGTAGTTAAACTTCTGTATAGGCTGCAGTGTTATAAGCCAAATTAGAATCCAAAGAAACACCTTCCTTTACTACTGAGGATCTTCACACACACACACACACACACACACACACTCCCCTGTTGAATCATAACTTATTATAGCTATGAAATCAAAAGGCACTCAGCGGTGCTTGCTGAATGAGTGAAGGAAATAATAAATTCACTCATTAAAAATGTTGAGTTAGAGGAGATGAATTAGTGGGTAAAATAGCTAGACACAAGCATGGGGACCAGAGTCTGGGTTTCTAACATCCTGGTAAAAACCAGGTGTGGTGGTGCATGCCTGAATCCCCGGCACTTAAGGGGTCATGATGCTGGGAGATGTGGAACCCTTATGTTTACAGGCACAGACTTAAAATTGAGCCCAGGTACAAAATCAGTTAGCAGAAAAGGCAAATTGTAAAGTTGCAGAGCTGTCACAAGTTTGTGCTAACATGGAACTAGCCAGGGCTCCAAAAGGCTGGCATTGCTCAGTGAATAAACCCCAGTTACCCTAAAGCTGGTACTCAAAATTGTTAATTACCTAGTGAAACAACCTACCTAGAGGAATAGCTAAGGAGATCTGTGCTCTGGGATGTGATCTGGGCTCTGAGCTTCCTGGGTAACTGGAAGCTTCTTAGCCCTGGGGCATTGAGGCTTCTAGGGTCAAGAGCTGAATTCTGCTCTGTGTAGATCCCAGCTCATCTACCCTGCAATGTTTATTCAGTCCATGTGTGCTGTGTTCTAGGACATAAAACAATGATGCTTAGTCAGGGAGAGGGAGAAGGTCACAGAGATGATTTTGAGGCTGGCTTTCTTCCTGGAATGTTGTGGAACTTTTCCTGTAACAAGTTCCTGGTGATTTGAGGACATCCGCAGACGTTGTGTTCAGACTCTTGGCTTGCAGTTCTTGGTTCAGGACAGCCACTGCACGCATCCAGCATCTGACAATACAAACTTCTATTTTGGAGATCTCCCAAGCCTCATGCGCTCTGGAAAAATGGGCCTTTCCTCCTTATTTTTCTTACACCTTCATGCCTATAAGTATCATTTACTAATACGTGGGTTGACCAGTTGTCCCTTCCTAGATGACAGTGAATAAAGCTTTGTATCTTTTACTCCTTTAAGCTAACCATGACTTAAAGATAAGCTGATCTTCCCACTGTAAACTAGGAGATTGAGGTCCCAGGCCTCTGAAGGATTTGTGACATTTCACAAACAAGTTGGGACATGAACATCGAAGGGAGGGATGGTGTTCTTGACTGCATGGCAACTGCCTGCACCTTAGAGAGTCTGGCTATGTGCAGTGATTGTGTAATTAGTTTGGAGCTCTCTGATTGAAGTACTCCTTGCTGTCTTTTTGTGTCTCACATTTGCCAAGTAGCCTAGATATTTCCTGAAGTAACTCCCTCTTATGGTTGTCAGTCACTACCAGACCTTCAGAGGTGTCTTCAGTTACATTCACGTCTGAGCAAGGTTAGGTGAAGTTGAACTGCATTTTCTCACATTTATAGAGTCAACTCTGAATGAAAGAAATGGAGTTATTTATTTATTTTATTATTTTTAACTTTTAAAAATATTTTTTAAGGTTTATTTATTTTTTTATCTATATGAGTACACTGTAGCTGTCTTCACACACACCAGAAGAGGGCATCAGATCCCATTACAGATGGTTGTGAGCCACCATGTAGTTGCTGGAAATTGAACTCAGGACCCCTAGAAGAGCAGTCAGTGCTCCTAACTGCTGAGCCATTTTTCCAGCCCCAGAAATGGAGTTTTATATGATACCATCGTATCCCTTACTCCAGAAAGGAATTGGAAATGGTTTAGGAATTGACATCTAGAGACACAGACTGAAAAATCCGTGCAAAAGAGAGGGACAGCTGGACATACCTCGAGGTAAGGGACAGAAAGTTTGCACAAAGAACCCAAGTGTCAGCTGGAGCCCAAGCAGAAACCCACAAGTCTCTAAGGTACAGAATGTGGAAGACAGGGCCAGTGGCTTTGGAAGACCACAGATTTGACATTGCTCAAGTTGGAAAGGTGTCTGTTTCCTTTCTTGAGGAGATGCCAGGGTGCATGTAGTAGAAGCCCTCCATAGCAGGCGCCCCACCAACATAGACTCGTCTTTTATTGGCTTCTTGTTTTCTCATTTAATTATATTTCTAAGACAGGGTCTTATGTTACTTAAACTAGTCTCAAAATTGCTATGTACCCAAAGGAGACCTTGAACTGTGGATTTTTTTTTTTTGGCTTCTGCCTTCCAAGTGATGGGATTATATAGGTCTTATGTTATTTCAGGCAGTTTATATGGTGCCATCCAGGGCTTCATGCATACTAAGCAAGCACTGGACCAGCTGGGCTACATTCCCCAGCCCATGATGCTTATTCCATCTAAGTATAGGATGTAATAGACTCGTTTCTTTGCATTCTCTGTGCTCTGACGCTTTGTGCTTATTTAAAAGGGAAAAGTAAAAACTCACAGTACTTCTCACAGCCCAGCCAGGACCACTAGAACCTGTATACCTGCCACACTTGTATAGGAGAGTTGTATAAGAAAGATAGTTTGTGTGTGTGTGTGTGTGTGTGTGTGTGTGTGTGTGTGAGAGAGAGAGAGAGAGAGAGAGAGAGAGAGAGAGAGAGAGAGAGAGAGAGAG
>NW_021604786.1:2549380-2565089 GCF_004785775.1 Grammomys surdaster
GAGAGAGAGAGAGAGAGAGAGAGAGAGAGAGAGAGAGAGAGAGAGAGTGAGTTGGAGCCCACAGTTTACCCTTTCTCATATTAGCTTGGTCAGAGTGCAGTGCACGGACCCACCTACTCCCAGGCCTGGGAGCCTCTGGTTTTCATTAAAGACATATGTGTTCCAGGCAAGCTGTGTTTGTGGCATTCCACAGCTAGTGCCTTTCAACCTCTGGGGAGGTTGTCCGTCAAGGGCCACCTGATCGCGCTTGAAACAACTAGATAGGAACAGTATTTTCTTTCTTGAACTTTTAAACGTTGTTAGTTTTTGAAACCATAATTGAATTGATCTCATTAATGTTGTTCATAAGGTCAGTCTTCTAAGAAGAAAAATGAAGCTGTCCTCCACGTAAAAACTTCGGAAACCTGAAACTACTTCTGCGTCTCTTCCATATTAGAAATTTAAGTAAAGAGCAAGTATGTAGATTACTGGCTTATACCACTGTAACACTTAGTGTATGTTTAAAGCATTAACATGGTTCTACATACGCTTTAACCCAGAGGCAAAAATTATTTGTGAACATTGATTTCATTTTTTTAATCATCTGTACTTGTGCCTGTTTCTAGCGTGCGGGTATGTGCACATGAATGCAGGTGCCTGTAGAGGCCAGCAGAGGGCGCCAGATCCATTTGAACTGGAGTTACAGACAGTCGGAAGCCACCTGGCCTGGGTGCTGGGGACCAGACTTGAGGGCTTCTGTAAGATGGGTCTCCACTTTTTAACTGTTGAGCCATCTCTCCAGACTATGCAAAGTTATTTTTAGATGTCCATTCTTTTTCTTTCTCGTTTTTAACATTGATTTTTTTTTAAAAGTGGATGTACAAAGACAAGGGTTTTGTTATGATGTCTTCATGTATGTGTGTATGTACGTACAAATGTATGTCAGTATACCAGGCCCTCCTTCAGCCCCTGCTGATTTTTGCTGCCCCATCCCCCGCTTCCCTTTGACTAGTGACATATCCTCTCTGCTTTGTGACATATAGAGGTCATTAACTTTCTCTTGTTTTCTTCCCGTCACATTAGACTTCATCGTAACGCCCCTTCTAGGTTCACGTCAAACGTTATATGCATTTAAACTTAAGTGAGAGGAAACACATGCCGTAAGAAAACAGATGGATCTGGAGATGATTATATTAAATGAAATAAATCACTTCTTAACAGTGAGAATTCACTGATCCCAAGTATCATTAGGTTTGTATTCTGAAGAGTCATTCTGGTGTCTGGACTGAAAGTTCACTCTCCTCTCTGCCACCCTCGCCCCCACCATCATGCTTTCTTGGCTGCAGCCACTGGACCTCGGTCCACAGAAGGGAAGCTAACGGCAAGCTTTCTTCTCCAGGAGGGAAAGGCGCACACTTCGAACCTCGCTGTTCCATTGGCAGGTGTTTATTTTTCTAGGATGACTGAACGTGCTTTCAGAAATTGCCAGGGGTTGCTAGGCAGACTTCAACAAACACAGAGGCCATCGCTGGCCTGCTGCCTGGCAGGTTTCTCGAGCCAAGTGGTTTTGTGACCCTGGCTCGAGAGGCAGCGTGCCCTCTTTCTGTTTGAACCTGCAGCCCATGATGCCCTTTGCCACCTATCCCGTGGGCATTCTGAGGCAGTTGTGAAGTTGAGGTTAGTTCCCCAGGGGGCCAGTTGACTAACTTTAAGCAAGGGCACACTGTCATTGTCCACGATTTCGGGCCAGTTCCCTTGGCCCTCTAAAAGGTGACTAGAAACTGTCTAGAGAAAACATGTCACTGAGCCAGCACTGGCTCTGTTCCCATGCTGCCCTCTAGGGATCAGTGGCCTGTCCCGCTGAGCATTCCCTCAGTCTATCTTCCTCTCTTGCCTGGCAAGGGAAAAAGGTCCTTAGACACCCATATGCAGCCAGTTTACAGCAGTGAATTTTTTAGATGAATTTGGAGCGATGCTTAAAATACCTAAGAAATAAATTTTTTTCCCCTTCTGGATTAGCAATTAAATGTACGAGTGGTGTATCTACAAGTCTTCCCATTGCAGACTTTGACTGTCTGTGGGTTCTGTCTGTGGGTCCATCTGTTCTGGTTTTAATGCCACCGGGGCAACTTCTCCTGAGAACGGCACCATGCCATTTATTAACAGGTGACAAATGCACGCTATTCCCGAAGGCTGGCTGTTTAAAAGACAGCACCTTAAACGTGTTAGTTAGTCCTGCTGAGGGTAGCTTGCTGATAGAACCTGATGCTCATTCTCTCCGGGAGGCAGCAAGAGTGTGAAAGAGAAGGTCACCCTGATCTGTAAGAGGCAGGCTTGCCTATTAGTCTTTATGTGCGAGAGCCGGCGTACTTGTGTGGAGGCTAGAGGGAATCGCTGGGCATGTCTGGCTCTATCATTTGCCAACTTATCCCCAACCAGAACCTGGAGCTAGCCTGGCAGCCGGCAAGCCCCTCATCTTCTGGTTTGTGCTGCCCTACAGTGCTGGGTTATAGATGTGCATAGCCCTTTTCTTTCCTCTCCCTCCCTCCCTTCCTCCTTCCTTCCCTCTACTCTAATCTAAAGGCCATCTACCCAGCCCCAGGCGTACCCTTCATCTGGGTTAAGATTCTCCACAGTACAGCCCCAGAATTTGCTCTTCCATGTTTCCTCCCGGGGAATGACTCTCACAGCTTCTAGTACAAAGGGCTGAAGGGTTTCGTGGCCGATGTTCCTTATCTGGGTAGTCATTGTACAGACACGAGGCCAGGACAATGGCAGCGAAGACAGGTGACCTTTGCGTGAACTTAGTGTCCTTCCCTCTTTTTATTTCATCTCTTGTGTCTGGAACATTCTGATGGAGAGCAGCAGACAAGCTATGCATGTTTCCCCACATAGAACTTCCCAGTCATCACAGCCAGTGTGACAGAAGCAGCCTGGGGAATGCCCATACAGCAAGTGACATGTGACATGTGCTGCTGAGCTTGGGTGGGCATATTTTAGGTTTTTTCGAGGCAGGGTTTCTGCTTGTAGCCCTGGCTGTCCTGGAACTCGCTCTATAGACGAGGCTGGCTTTGAACTCGGATCTACTTGTCTTTGTCACTGGACTGCTGTCGTGCCTGGTTCTTGGGTTTGTTTTCTAAATCAAACACCACAGTCTGTTTTAAGGATTTATGCCTGCTTGTAAATGCAACTGAGAAACATTTCGAGTGTTAATTTTTCTGTTTGGATGGGTAGCTCTGCCTCCTTTTAGCGTTTATAATCATCAGGGGGAAGTGAAGTACAAGAAAGTAGATAGTAGCAATAAAGGGCGGAGAAGGAGAAACCCCCGCCACAGTGTTCTGTGTGCCCCTTGAAGTCCTCTTTCTCACTGCCTGCCTGAGACTTGTGTGCACAGGGATGCCTCGTGCTAGCGGTTCTCTCTGCCAGCTAGGGTGCTCTCTGCTTGGTTTTCTGTGTCATCAGCCTTTCTTGCTTCTAGACACTTTCCTATCTCAGGATAGGATGCAAAGGGCTATCCTCCACTCTCAGATGGTTTCTCCCTTTGTGCCCCTCATACTTTGGTACCCATGTCCTCAGAGAGAGGTAAGACTTGCATGCCAACAGTCAGCTGGGGATTCTCTGTAGCTCCTTTGGTTACATTTTTGAAGGGTTGATCCTGTTAATGGGATGGATCTGACCTACTAATTTTTTTTTAACGTGTTGTCAGTTGTAATAAGCTGCATCTGGTGGGTTTTATTCAGAACCCTCCAGCTTACCCCGGCTCTGTAGAATGCTGCTGTTTCCTCAAACCCCTGATCTAGCACATTCTCGAGCCTTATTTTAATTAGAACATATTTTCAGAAAAACACAAGATGTGGTCAACTGCACTAAAAGACACAAAGCTGGGCGTTATGATTCACAAGTCTAATTCTAGTTCTTGAAAGGCAGGGACAGGAGTAGCATCAGCCTGAGGTACATAAAGAGTTCCGGGTCAGCCTGGTCTACAGAGTGTGAGATTGTGTGTCCAAGAAAAAAAAAAAAAACAAGTAAGCAGGTCAACAGCTTTACTCTTCAGAGAAAACCATTGGCTCATTAGCAAGAATGCAGACAACTTGAGAGAGACCCTCTCCTCTGGGAGAGGTAGAGCCCAGCTGAGGTCACCTACTGTGGGAGGTAGGGTGTGGCCCCCGTGAAGCTGCAGGTTCTCAGAATATGAAAATATCTCCCTGACCCCTCAGTATTCCATCACTCCCAGCTTCCGGGGCAGCCAGACCTGTGTGCTGCCCCCGCGTGCTGCCCCCTCGCCCCCCTGCGTGCTACCCCTGCATGCTGCTCCTGCAGCCTCTTTCTGTCCTGGCTTCTCATGTTCTTCATTTCCCTCTGCCTTCTGCATGAGATTCTTTGGAATCAGTCCAAGCCCTCCTCACGTGGCGTTTGACTCAGTGGTGTGCACAGTGCTTCTGTGGGATGGTCATTGGCTCTTGGACTTTGTTACGGTGGAGATAGCCTGCCGTATATTTGGACCCGAATTGGTTCCTGTGTAGTATTAATGCCCACTCTTTTCCCAAGAGTGCTTTGTGCAAACCTGTTCACACTGACAGCTCTGTGCTAACCTCTGTTGAACACTGTGATGCTGTGCTCTCCCAAAGGACTATGGAAGACCTTTTCTCTCTACTGATGATGAGGAATTCTGGTCACTTTTCAGTTGTGCTATGGAATGTTTTCCTCCCGCCCCAAGCTCCCAGAGTAAAGACACAAGACAAGTGATCACACTTGAGATCCTCCTCTTAGCTGCCTATGAGAAAGTCTTCTTCAGTTGGCCTTCAGAAGAAGATGTAGAACTCGGCTTCTCCAGCACCATGTCTGGATGCTACTATGCTTTCCACCATGATGATCATGGACTGAACCTCTGATCCTGATGAAGCATACTTGATCATGGTGATGATCTTTTTGATGAGTTCCTGGATTTGGTTTAATTCACCGAAGTTTAGGGTTAATATAGTCACTAGATTCTCCTAATGCCGAGGCTAGGACATCCTAGTGCTTCTGGTCAGAGTCTGGAATGAGGACAGATTGAAGATCTTAAATCCAATGTTATAAAGATAATAGAGGCCTTTAAAGAGGACAAAAATATACATTCAAATAGAGGAATTTAAAGAAGAAACAAATAAATGTAAGGAAGTACAGGAAAATTCAATCAAACAGGTGGATATGAATAAAACTGTCCAAGACCTGAAAAAAGGAAATGGAAGTAATAAAGTAAATACAAACTGAGGCAATCCTAGAGATGGAAAACATAGGAGAAAGAGCATGATCTATAGATATAAACACCACCAACAAAATACAGGAGGAGCTGGAAGAGAGAATCTCAGATGTAAAAGATATGATAGAAGAAATCAATGTCAGTCAAAGAAAATGCAAAATCTCAAATTTTCATGACACAAAACACCCAGGAAATTTGAAACACTATAAAAGGACCAAAACCTAAGGATAATAGGAAAAGGAAGAGGAGGAAGAGGAGAAGGAAAAGGAGGAGGAGGAGGAGAAGGTGCCTACCTCAAAGGCCCAGACAACATCTTCAACAAAATAATAGAAGAAAATTTCCCTAACCTAAAAAGAAATGCCTGTAAAGCTAGAAGCTTTACAGAACATCTAACAGATTAGACCAGAAAAGAAAATCCTTCCTCCACATAATAATCAAAGCACTAAATATACACAACAAAGAATTTTAAAAGCAAGGGGAAAGTACCAAGTAACATATAAAGGCAGACCCATCAGAATTACACCCTATTTCTCATCTGAGACTATAAAAGCTAGAAGGACCTGGGCAGAGGTCTTGCAGACTCTTAAGAGACCACAGATGTCAGTCCAGACTACTGTACCTAACAATACTTTCCAATCATAGTTGGAGAAGCCAAGATATTCCACGGCAAAACCAAATTCGATATATCTCTTCAACATAGTACTTGAAGTTCTACTACAGCAATAAGACAAAGTTGATCAAGGGGTTATTAACTGGAAGCGAAGAAGTCAAGGTATTGCTATTTGCAGATGATGTAATAGAATATATAAGTGACTATAGCTATGAACACCTTTAACATAGTTAAGTTAATTCAACAAAATTAACTCAACAAAATCAGTAGCCCTCCATCTTCCACACAAGTGATAAATTGGCTGAGAAAGAAGTTAGGGAAAAACAATACATTTTACAGTAGCCACTGTGACGCGCCGCCTCGCCAAAAAGGAGAACACGCCACACTTCAGGATTCTTCTGACAGCAATTTACTGGTTACAACAATTTCAGATGGTGTTACAGCTCTCTTAGATGGTGTTACAGCTCTCTTAGATGGTAGTGGCGAAGGACCCAGAGCCCCAGAACCCATGGGCTTATATAGAGTCCTGGGAGCACTTACTGCATGCTCATTGGCTCCTTAATGATGCCTAATTAGCATACTAGTTTCTCATTGGCTCTTAGAGTGCTCTTGGAGTGAGGCTTAATTAGCATAGTAATTTTTACTCTTTGCGCATGCGCATACTTGGCTTGGCTCTGACTGAAGCCAGAGCGTGGGAAGCCGGCCTGCCCTGCGCATGCGCGCTCCCATTCATGGCTCTGTCAGAGCCGAGAAGCAGGGAGCCGGCGCACCTTACTCAGGCGCACTTTACCTCACGGCTCCCTCACGGGGCGAGAGGCAGAGAACCAGTGCGGCTTAGTCAGGCGCACTTTACCTCACGGCTCCCTGACTGAGCCGTGCCATTGAGTGCGGCTCCCTCACGGAGCTGCGCCTTTGAATGCGGCTTCTTGACGGAGCCGCGCCATTGACAATTGGCGTATGCGGCTCCCACACGGAGCCGCGCCATTGTCGAATGGCGTACGCGGCTCCCAACAAGCCACAAATAATGAAATACCTTGGTGTAACTCTGACCAAGCAAGTGAAAGACCTGGATGATAAGTACTTCAAGATTTTGAAAAAGAAACTGGGGAAGATACAAAAGATCTCCCTTCCTCATGGCTTGTCAAGATTAACATAGTGGAAATGGCCATCTTACCAAAAGCAATCTACAGATTCAGTGCAATCCCCATCCAAATGGCAATACAATTCTTCACAGATCTTGAAAAACAATTCTCAAATTTACTATCCCTGCCTTCAAGCTATACTATAGAGCAATAGTAATAAAAACTGCATGGTGTTGGTAAATAGACAGGTAGTTCCATGGAATTGAATCAAAGGCCCACAAATTAAACCCACAGACACTTGATTTTTGACAAAGAACCCAAAACTATACAATGGAAAAATGGAGAAGCATCTTTAACAAGTGCTGCTGGTCAAACTGAATGTCTGCGTGTAGAAGAATGGAAATAAATCCCTCTTTATCACCCTGCACAAAACTCAAGTCCAAATGGATCAAAGACCTCAACCCAGACACATTTAATCAAATTGAAAAGAAAACGGGGAATAGTCTTGAACTCACTGGTACAGGAGACAACTTCCTGAACAGCACACCCATGGGACCTCATGAAACGGAAAAGCTTCTGCAAGTCAGAGGACACCATCACAGGACAAAATGACAGATTTGGCAAAGATCTTTGCTAATCCTACATCTGACAGAGGGATAATAGCCAAAATATATAAAGAACTCAGGAAGTTTGACACTGACAATCCAAATAACCCAGTTAAAAAATGGGGTGCAGAGCTAAATGGAGTTCTCAATAGAGGGATCTCGAATGACGGAGAAGAAATGTTCAGTGCCCTTAGTCATCAGGGGAAATACAAATCAAAATAATTGACTACACTGCCCCGAATGGCTAAGATTAAAAACTCAAGAGATAGCACACGCTGGTGAGGTTGTGGGGCAAAGAGAACACTCCTCCATTGCTGGTGGGAACGCAAACTTGTATAACCACCATGGAAATCAATTTGGCAGCTTCTCAGACGATTGGGACTAGTTCTATCTCAAGACCCAGCTATACCACTCCTATACCCAAAAGATGCTTCACCATCTTACAAGGACACTTGCTCAACTATGCTCATAGCTTTATTTGTAATAGTCAGAAACTGGAAACAACCCAGATGTCTCTCAACTGAAGAATGGATAACATACAGAAAACATGGTATATCTCTACACAATGGGATATGATTCAACCATTAAAAACAAAGATTTCACAGGCAAATGGATGGAACTAGAACTATCCTGAGTGAGGTAACCCAGACTCAAAAGGACATGCATGGTATGTACTCACTTATAAGTGGATATTAGCCACAAAGGACAGGATAACCACGCTATAATCAACAGACCCCAAGAAGCCAAATAACAAAGAGGGCACAAGGGAGGATGGTTGAATTTTTTTTTCAGAAGGGGAAACAAAATAGATATTGGAGGCTGATGGAAGGAGAGAAGAGAGGATGGGGAGAGAATCAGGGTGGGGGTAGAAATCATATGTAGGGAGAGCAGGGAGAGAGAAAGGAGATCAGCTGGTGGGGGGCAATCTCTAGAACTTACCAAAGACCTGGGATGGGGAGAGGCCCCAGGGAGTCTAAGGGGACAACTCTAGCTGAGATACCTAGCAGTGGGGGATATGGATTCTGAAGTGGCCACTTCCTAGAGCCAAGCAGGACTCTTAGTGGAAGGACAAGGACAGCAACCCACCCACAAAGCCTTCAACCCAAAATGTGACCTGCTTACAAGATGTGCAGGGACAAAGAACAGAGTCTGAGGGAATGGCCAGCCATTGACTGCCCCAAATTGAGATCCAACCCATGGGCAAGAACCAATCTCTGGCACTATTAATGATATTCCATTATGCTTGCAGACAGGAGCCTAGCATAATTGTCCTCTGACAGACTCCACCTAACAGCCAATGGAAAGAGATGCAGAGACTCACACCCCAAAACATTAGATGGAGCTCGAGAGTCTCACAGAATAGTTGAGAGAAAGACTGAGGGACCCAAAGAGGACAAGGACTCCACAGGAAGACTAACACAGTCAACTAACCTAGACCCTTGGGTGCTTCCAGAGACCGAACCACCAACCAAAGAGTGAGCATGGGCTGGACCTAGGCCCCCTGCACATATGTAGCAGATGGGCAGCTTGGTCTTCACGTAGATTTCCCAAGCAACTGGAGCAGAGGCTATCCCTGAGCCTGTTGCCTACCTGCTTGCCTATGGATCCAGCACCTCTAAACGGACAGCTTTGTTTGGCCTCAGTGGGAGAAGATGTACCTAGTCCCATAGCAACTTGAGAGAGTATGGGGGATGTAGGAGTGGAGGACATAGGGGATTTGATGCCAAGGGGGGCGGAATCTTCCCCTTCTAAGGGGAATGGGGGAAGGACTTACATGAGGGGGTACTGGGAGGTGAGGAAGGGCTGATATTTGTTTGTAAAGTGGAAAAAAATAATTTAAAAATTAAAAAAAAAGACTAAAGACTGAATATATGTATACAAATACCTAGGCCATATAGCTAGGATTGTTCCCTGACTAGCTACTAATTTAAAATAACCCATTTACACTAATCTACATTCTGTCAGGTGGCTGGTTACCTGTGCTAAGGCGCCATACATCGATCCCAGAGACTCCTTCTGCACCTGGCTCTATCCCAGAATTCTCTCTACCTCTGGAACATCCCACCTTCTATTCTACACTTTCCTATAGGGCCATAGGCTTCTTGATTGACAGGTGATGCATCCATACAGTACACAGACATTCTCTCTACACTTCTCTTTGCCCTCTTCTTTATCTGTGGTTAGCTCCATTGTGAATATTTGTATCACAGGATTTCAGTAGCGCTTGATCTATGACCCCATAATTGGCAAGCAGGACTCGGGGTAGGGGTAGAAGGCTACATAGCCCTGGCCATGCTGAGGAGAGCTTTGGAAGATTTGCCAACACCAAAGGCCAAGTCTCTTTCCTTCAGGCTTAGTAAAATACTCTAGCATAATAACCAGCCAGGCAAAGCATCCTGCTTCCACACACATCTCCTCAAGAGGACGAGAGACCAAAGAGAAAGGTCATCAGGCATGGCTCGTGTGGATGGAGAGGCCAGCATTTTATTCTTGTTGCACGCCCTCTGTGTGACAGCATGCTTCTGTGGGACTTGAGAGGAAAAGCTCTCCCGTGGTTTAGCAGAGGGCAGGAGGTGCCATCGATGGCGGCCAGGCCGGAGCTCTTCTCCAACTCTGGGTGAGTTGGGTACAGCATCTGCTGATGTGTGATATCCGATGCTTCTGTCCTGAAAGGAGACCTGGGGCATTTTAGTTTTCCCATGAAACAGGCAGAGGGAGCCTTCATGGGTAGCTTTTCAAAGTGTACACATACATTTCTATTAGAGAGGTGCATCCACAGACCTTCTCCAAGAGGCACCAGCGAGGCAGTGGGAAGCACTTCCAAGTGAGTCTCACTGAAACCAGTCTGGCTTTATGTGTGAGCCCAAGAGCTTCTCTACCAGGCTCTAATGCCATTTCTCTTCTCATCTTGTATACACTGGAAAATCAATACCCAGGAGTCTTGGCACTTGGGGCTGGAGCCAGGTGAGCTGGTTTCTAGGACTAAGCCATCACCCCCACATTAAGTACCCCACCCCCTAACATTGCAAAGAGTTGCTTTCAAGACTTTTTTTTTTTTTTCTATATATGTAAGTATGTGGTGTGTGCACATTACCATGTGTGTGGGGGAATGTGTGTGTGTGTGTGTGTGTGTGTGTGCATGCGTGTGCAAATCTATGTGGGTATGTAGAGGTCTGAGGTTGATGCCAGGCTTCTTCTTTGAGCACTTCCCATCTTAGATATGACACGGGGTCTGGTCTGCCACCGAGTCTGAGCTTTCGGCTTGTCTGGATAGGTGGCTTGCTCCAGGGATCCCCTTCCTGTCCCTCCTGCATGCTAGGATTACAAGCAGGCTCTCCCACCCATCTGACTCTCACTGTGGCTTCTGGGGATCTGAACTATGATCCTCACATGCAGTCTGTGCCCTGGACTACTCTCCGCCAGACCTTTGGAGGTTGGAGGTGAGGTAGCATGGAATCAATGCCACAGATTCTGGGAACGGGTAAGAAACGCAGCAGCAAGCTCCTTTAACACCCTCCACCCACGCTCCTTTGGTCTCAAGAAAGCATCTCTTCTAAACAGCAGTTCCCGATTGGCTGGCGTTGTCTGCAACAGCAATCCCTGGTCTCTCAGGCAGTCCTCAATTAGGTCCTCCTGCAGCAGATGTCATTGTGGCTGTTCGGTCACCCCAGCGATTATATAGAGGTGGCACTGCCATTCCTCCTATGCTCACACCTGTGTCGAACTCTTTTAAAATACTTTTTGATGTTTAAAGCAACGCACGCGCACACACACGCGCGCGCACACACACACACACACACACACACACACACACAAATACTCTGCACCCCAGTCTACTATATACCTACTCAAGGATATGAAAAATATTCATAAGATAATACAATGTATCAATCCAATCCCTTTCTGTAAGTTTTCTATTTCACTAGTATGGCTGGCCAATACCGGCTCAATGGTCTGGAGGAGTTTGGAGGAATAAGAAGGCTATCACTTTCTTCTTTCCACTCCTTCCCACCACGCAGTATCTGCAACCCCCACCCCGTTCCACGGCACTGGATTTTCCTAAGTTGTAAGTCCAGTTGGTTGTGGGGCGTGGTGTTACTTTCCCGTTCCAATCAACTGCCTCTGAGATTCAGATGCTCTCCTTCGTTAGACTGTATTTCCAACATGGGCAGTAACCAGAGTTTTCTGGCTTCTTAGCTCAGCAAATATATGGGAAAGAGATTCCAGAGAGCAGAGCTGGAAGCATCAGTGGCAGAGTCCGTGTTTCCACGTGCTGGATGAGCCGGGCGACACCAGGGACTTCAATCCCACAAGTACAGCCTTGTCTCGTCCCAGGGGTTAGCCATGGGTCATTGCCTTGTCTGGCTCTTAATGGCTGAAGTGGGTCCTAGTGAGGCTCGGAAGCTTTACTGAAATAGTTGCATTCAGCTAAACATGTCGTGTTTATTTCTGCTTCTACTACTACACGCCATACCCATCCTTCTCCCTGCTTATGTCTTCTGTTCAGCTAAACTCCACTTCTTCACATGCCTTTTCCTTTTAAAATTAGCCTGGACCTCTTCTTGTTCAAAATAAATAAATGCTTCAAGAGATTCCCCGGCACAAAGAGTTGAAGCCACCAGTTCTTAAAAATACACAAGCCATAAAAATGTCCGCGAGACACGGCTTGGACACTGGTGGAGTGTACCAGTTTTGAGAGGTCCCACCTCACCTTACAGCAGTGTACAAATCGCTTTCATGAGGAATGCCTTCCTTGGATGTTTTCCAGGCTGGACTGACTGTGGTCAGGCTCTAAGCTTTGTCTGGAAATTGGATTGAAGCCAGGCTTGGCTCTTAGAGGAGACTTTGGCTTTCTCTAGAGGGAGGCGGGTTCTCTGTCTTGGCACCAGACCATCTGTCTATACTGAGAGATGGAGCAGAAAAGACACATCACACACCGGAGTTGTGGGTGGAAGTCATTGTCCCCAGTGGCTCCCTGGGGACTTCGTATGGGGAGCCCTGGGTAGATTGCTCACAGCCCCAACCTCTGTTCGTCCTTCTGTCCTGCTTGAGTGGCCTGCAGATAACTTGCTGGCATGTGTGCTGTGTCCATATGGGAACCTCTGTCTATTCTAGAGAGGCAGGAGTCCCAGTAACCATCCCAGCCCCGAGGTAGGAAATTCCACATTCCGTTCCTGCTCCCAAGCACCCTTTTTTTTCTTTTTATTTTCCTCTCGAGACTCCGTTTGAAGCTTTTGTTTTGTCCATGCACTCACGTTGAACCACCGATCCAGGCAGCCAGCCTACGCTTTGAAGATTCCAGTCTCCTTTTTTGTCTGCCGACTGAAGTAGCAGAGGTTATCCCCTAGAGTAATCGACAGCTGTGATGTGCAGAAGCTCGGGTCCACAGCTTTCTCTATACTCCCAAATCTTGTTCTAAGTTTGCCAAAGGTAGGCTTGACTAAGAAAAAAAGTGACTTTTCCTGGTCAGCAAGATGTAGGGGTGCATGTGCCTGCAAACCTGCTGACCCATGTTCGATCCCTTGCACCTACATGGTAGACAGAAAGAACTAACTCCCACAAGCTGCCCTCTGACTGCCACATAGGTGCTGGGGCTATGTAACTCCCTTTTACAAGGGTGTCGGAAAAACATATAAAAAGACAGGGGTGGTGCATGCCTTTAGTCCCAGCACTTGGGAGGCAGAGGCAAGTGGATCTCTGAGTTTGAGGCTAGCCTGGCCTACAGAGTGAGTTCCAGGACAGCCAGTGGTACACAGAGAAACCCTGTCTAGAAAAAAACAACGAAAACAGTAACAACAGAAAAAGATTTTTTTCTTTGAAGTGACAGAATTAAGATGGTTCATGCTCGTGGTCATTCTCAGTAGGGATGACTGTTGTGGGTAGTTTAAAAACACGCTACCTTATGCCCGGGACCACGCCCAAGCTCTGGCCCCTCCCAGCTCCTTTTTGTTCCACCCGAGATCGGCAACCGCCAGCCCTAACCTGAGACCCTGAATCCAAGGATGAGTCACACACACTCAGCTTATCCCTTTATAGCTTGCCTTCTGTGGCACAATTGCTAGGTGCAAATACCTCCCGCTTGGAAAGGCGTGCCCTTACCAATGGATTATCTCTGTTTCTCCCTCCGCCCTAACCTTAGTGGCTTGTATCAGCTAACCCCTGGCAGCATCCTTGGCCATCTCCTCGTAGCGGAGGCTGCAGGCTCTAGCTTCCCCAAGGCCTTAGATGATTGCAGCATCCTCTTTCCTCCAAAGCATGGCAGAAAAGCCCCTCTTTCTTTCCGCGAGTCTCCTTTTCCTCTTGGGATCTGGAAGTCTCACCTGTACCTTCTGTCCAGCAATTGCCCGCCCCTCCTTCTTTATTGACAAGTCAAGAACCAATTGGGAAACAAGACCTTAGCGTCAGAACCTCCCCTTACACCTGACTGCCATTAAAATGGAGGGAGCCACCAGGTGGCCGCCCAAGTTCAGGAATTGTGACAGAATGTGTATTTAAGACTCTATATTCGGTAGTTCAGAGGAGAGTGGTGTGAGACGCGCCTTGTCCCACACTAGGGAGCTTTCATAGCTGTGGATACCCTTCCTGACCCTCTGAACTCGAGGTCTAACCTAGACAAGCAGACGCCACTACCCTGTGAGCTCTGAGTACGTCAGTTTCTGAAAGCCACGGAAACAAACCTCAGGGCGAGGATTTGTCATGAGCTTGGAGAAGTAAATCCAGGATCTCATGAGCCCGGAGCCGTCTGTGGTGCTGCGTGAGTGGAGGAACTTGCAGATTCTGAGTGTTATTCTGGGCTGGTAACCGGGGCTCCAAACCCAGGACCCCCAGGTTTTACTCTGTGTACAACATTGACTTATAGTGACTATAGTGAAGCAGAACAGAAAGTTCCTGTTTTCACACAGCACATAGACGCGCCACCACGGTGATAGCAGAAGGGTAGCCTGCGCCCAGTCGTCTTCATGGTGGATTTTAATGTGCCTATCGTAGGTATTCAGAGAATGACTGTTTTGTTTTTGTTTTTTTTTGTTTTTTGTTTTTTTTTTCTGGCTTGGAACTTTAAGCATTAGACACACACACACACACAAAGACCAATTTTAAAATGTCTAGAGATTACTCTGTCTAGAGATTAATTTGAAAAGAAATTTTATATAGGTATAAAATCTCAAAGTTTGGAAGGAACATTAGAATGCTGCTTTATTAGACAGTTTTTGTTTCAGGGTTTGGAGGGAGAAGAGTGCATAAAATTGTTACTGTCTGGTGGCTTCTTGCTTTTTTTTTTTATAACTTTATTTCAGATTTCTTAAGCACACCCTATGTGTGCTTTGATGGGGACGATGGTCATGATGATGATACTGATGATGATGATGATGGTGGTGGTGATGATGATGATGGTGGTGGTGGTGATGATGATGCACCTTGCCTAAAACAGTGCACAGCCATCTCTTCTTTTCTTAAATTTCTTTGTTGTTATATCTAACTCAAAACCAAAAAAAAAGAAGAAATTAAAAAAATAAAAAGAGTCTGTACATGGTGCTGAACTGTTTCCTCCATACTGTGTTATGCTAGAATATTTTTGGCATGCAAAAATAGAATTTTAACCTTGAAAGTGGAATCATTCAGGAAACAAATTTGTGCCTGGCCATTTTTGACTACCCATGGATTAAGTTTTATAAAGTCAACGGGATGGTGGCTTTTAAAAGCGGCCTTCTGCAACATGTGTGGACTATCTTGACGTGAGTCAAGATTGATGGATGACAGCGGCTGCCGCAGTGGCTTTCATAGGAGGAGGTGTCCATCATCCTGAGCTAGGAGGAAACAAACGCTGCCCTGGGGTTGGCCAAGTAGGCGGAAATACTTCAGGGATTCATGGTGTTCTCTCCAAAATTCCAAGGCTGTTACATCCTCTTAGCGGATCTGGTTTGTTTTCAGTTCTTTCTGAAACTGTGCACTGCTGATGGGACAATTATTCAATCATCACACCCACGTGGAGGCAGAACACTCAAGACCATCCCAGCCCGGTGTCGGGTGTCGGGTGTCGGGCTGTAGACTTTTATTCTGAAGAGGAAGCTGATTCCTATGAGACTGTGACTCTGCGTCTTCAGAATATCGGAAGTCTGAGGTCTAATTGGAGCATAGAAACTGGAGCCTGCTAGTTTGGTTTTTGCCACAACCATGGGTCTTATTTGCCGCA